>NW_015090824.1:185344-303229 GCF_001431845.1 Calidris pugnax
GGGGTTGAAATGTGGTGGGAAGGGGGGGGAGGCTGCAGAGTTGAGAGGGGGGAGCCCAGCCCCCGAGGTTGGGGCGCCTAGAGAGCAGGGAGCAGGTAGAGGGGTCCGGCTCCCAGGAGCTGGGGTGCCCATGGGCTCGTTTTCAGGTGTGCAGGGAGGGTCAGGTCCTCCCAGGCCGATCCTTGACCAGAGGCTGGTGTGGTTTGGGGAGGGCAGGCCCGGGGTGCACCCCATGTGGGTGTCAGGGTGCTGGCATGGGTGCTGCTGCAGCATAGGGAGCCCTGGTGTGGTTCCTGGGGCCTTCAGCTGCTGGAGGGGGCACAAACGAGGGGCTGAGGACGGTGCCTTTGCACTCCAGAGAGCCCAGGGCAGGCTCTGTGGCAGAGGGAATGGTCCCTTCTGGCCATCCCTGCCCGTTCTGCTGCCTCGCCTTGGGAAACACAGTCAGGACGTGCAGCTGTGTTTCTGAACTGCCACTTGGATCTGCCCTCTGGTAGTTCTGCTTTTTGTGACAGCTGAGAAAAAGTCATTCAATCAGCCACCACCCTCTGGAAGTCGTAGCACCTGGGTCCATTTTAGATGGCGGGGTGTTAATCATCCCACCCCGTCACGGCGGGAGGCAAAACAGTTAACCACAGGGACAGGGCTTGATTAAGGATTTATCGTTAGCGGCTCTCAGAGCATTTGTGGTGCTAAGCTAACGTGTTGCTGTTACAGCTTGTGACCTCTTTAGCTGCCCAGAGCCCACTTTGTCTGCGGGCAGAGGTAGTGGGGGGTGTTGGACGAGGGGTTCTGGTGTGCTGAGAAATGGGGGAGGGCAGGGAAGGGAGCGGGAAGGTCGTGTGTGCTCTTTGTAGCACCTCGTGTGCCTTAAGGGGAAAAAAAGCTTTAAGAAAATCCGTGGATAGTCTGCAGTTTAACACAGGAATCATCTGCTCAAGCTCTGCGTATTGGGATTTGCCCAGTTACATACCAGTTTATTCATGATGTAAGAGCTTAAGCTTTAGAAAAGAAAGAAAGAAAGAAATGAATGCAGTTTTGTGGGAAAGTACTGGCTTTTGCAGCGTAAAACGCTGCTCAGCTTCTACAGCGTCCTTCACTGGCTGAGTTGATTTACATTCTTTGCCTGGTTTATGTCACTGTCAGAAAAAAAAGACAAAGTTAAACGTCTAAAACATTTGAGAACTTTGCAAAGAGGCAGAGAGGAGCCGAGGCTGATAATGCCCAGCCCATTTATGACTCCTTTTGGGTCAAATGACTGACGGTAACACGAAATTGGGTGTCACAAAGTAGAACTGGAAGTCTAACCCACAGCTCCTTGCCTGCAGGAAGAGATGTCGGGAGAAAGTGTGGTGAGCTCAGCGGTGCCGGCGGCTGCCACTCGCACTACCTCCTTCAAAGGGACCAGTCCCAGCTCCAAGTATGTCAAGCTGAACGTCGGCGGTGCCCTCTACTACACCACCATGCAGACCCTGACCAAGCAGGACACCATGCTCAAGGCCATGTTCAGTGGCCGAATGGAGGTCCTCACGGACAGCGAAGGTAAGGGGCAGCTCCCCGCGTCCCTCGCGCCGGCGTCCTTCCTCTTCAGTGGAAAAAAAAAAAAGTCAGAAAAATTGGAGAAAATTGGCGTTGGAGAAAAAATATTAGAGAGCAGAGAGGAACATCTGGTCATAGGCCCAGATGTTTCTACATCTTACTAGTGGTAAAACTCATAACTTGTACGACTGAGAAAAGGCGTGGAAGGAACAAAAGACATGTAGGACTTGAATAGTTGTCTAAAAAACACAAAGGACAGTAACGAGTCCCTGAGGCTGCTGTCAGGCCTGGATAGCACAGACTATGTTTCTTTTAAAATACTAATGCTAAAGCCCATGGAAAATGGTGGGGATAGTGAACTATGAGTCAGGACTTGGGTGTTTACTTTGAAGCTCAGAAGGCAGTTCCCTCATCTTGTTCCCTCACCTCAAATCCAAGTCTCAAATTTGCTCTGAAGATCGGGGGAGGGGGGGAGTTAGGAGCTAAAAGCTGATTTATTTTAATTAAAACTATTTTCTTGTGAGAGTGAAGCCTTGTTGGCTTCACTGAAACAAAACCAGCTGTAAATTTTTGAGGAAAATTTGCTGTGGTATTACTAACAATAAAAAGAGAGAGCTAGCAAATACTGTGTTAGAAGTGTTTGGGAAGAAGGAATGTGCAAGATGTCAAACTACAGTCTTCTGAAGGAGCAGCGCTCAAAAACTTCCCTTTCTTACCAGATATGTTGATTTTATCTTCTGCTGAGATTCTTGAAAACATTTCTGTTTAAATTAATAATCCATCTAAAATGTGTTTGTGATAACTGCAGCTGGTAGGGTGGTTTTGTGAGCGTTCTCACCTTGTGGGAGTGCCACACAGCTGAACTGGAAGCACAACTTTCTATTTAGGCGCTGACGTTTTGCCCATAACTATGTTTATAGACTGGGAGACCTCATCTTTAACAATGGCTACTGCCCAAACCACGACAATCGCTGAGCCTAAAGGTTCAAAATACCTTTATTGTGACTAGTTAATTGTTTGAAATTGTTGTTTGAACTTGCTGAAAGCATAGAAAATGTAGTACGTGGTTAGATGAGTTGGACTTGGGTTTGAGTGCTTTAGAATAGTCTGTATTTAGAGGTCATGTGGAACAAGTGAGGGATTTAGTTGGGGTCTTGTGATAAGCTTTCTTAAGATAGGAGGAAGTGGATTTGGAGGAAAAAACCTGTCAAAAATACAACCTAATTATCTGAATATTCCTATTTTAGCTAGAAGTCCTTCTATTCAAGCTTGGGGGAAAAAGCTGTGTTGTTCCAGGTGTTACACTCTGCCTTTTGTGAGTTCCAGCTACTGTAAACCAGAGCTGTGGTTTGTGGGCTCCAGATTTAAGGGGCTCTGGGTTCCCTCCCATGGGTCTGTGCAGGGTGCATAAAAAAGCCAGCCCATGGGTCAAATTGAAAAAAAAGAAAAAGGGAATCAGCACCCTTACTGGGAAGACTGGAGGGGTGTTCTAGTTGTGAACCAGTTCGTTGAAGACCCTCTCCCCTTGCTACTAAAATTCAGACAGCTCCAAAAGTATCCTCCCGTCCCTCCCTAAAGCTGCTCTGTGTTGTATAAAATTTAATAATTCGAGGCTTCTCAAGTCCATCAGTTTGGAAATGAATCGGAAATTCCACATTAATTTTGGAAGCCCCCCCTGGCGGGGTCTCGGCGCTTCCTCCGGGCGTCCTGGGCAGGTGCCGCAGCGGCGCTGGGACGTGGTGTTCCCAGGGCTCAGAGTCCATCTAACACCAGGTTCTTTTTGCTGGAGAGCAGCAGCTGACAATATTATTGCTAATACGAAGGTAACCAGAGTTTCATCTGCTGAAATATCATGTTTAAAACGTAAAATCAGGAGTTTATTTTGCTGTGAATCCCACAGTGTCTGCGTGGGATTGTTCCATGTAGCCAGTTTGTGTTTTAATAGGAATTTGATACTTCCTGTGTGTTGTAACCGAGACACTCCCAGTGCAGTAGCTCTTGCTTTATCTCCCTTTGCCTGGCCTGATGCTGGAAACTGGGACAATGGCATTAGAGCTGTTAAAGGAAACTCTTTTTATCTGAAATTCTTCAAAATGCTGCTAATTGGTCACACCCAAAATTTGGCACAAAACAATGTGTTTCTTTGGAAAAGAAGCCGGGGCTTGCGGAGAAACTGGAAGGAGTCAAGTTTTTAAATGGGGGGGGCCTTCTCTTTGTTTGGGTGCATTCTTCTGACCCCAGCACCATCTCCCCAGCTCCTTCCCAAAGCTTAACAATTGCACCGTGCTGCTGGTCGGGCAGGGGGAGAAAAGGCTGGAGTTATCTGGTGGTGGGTGGCAGATGATTATTTTTGGCTTAGGAATTGTTCACGAACTGTAGCAAATCTGCACATTTTGAAAATTTGATTTTGATGGTAATGAGCAGATAGAAGGATGTGAGCTTTCCAGGTGCATCCATCTGTTTCCAATTTTCCTTTCTGCGCTGTGATTTGTGGTTTTTGTTGGTTTTGGTTTGTTTTTTTTTTTTGCCCTCACTCCCCACCTCTTTTTAACCAGTTGATTGAGATGCACAATTTTTGTTCAGCTGCTGGTGAGACTGTTGGGCATCAGGCAGTCTGTGGTGTCAGGCTGCTATTTCATCTGTCAAGCCTCGGTCCGAAAATGTAGCCTGGCTTCGTTTTGAGTGTTTGGATGCTGTCCCTGAGACTGCTTGTAAAACAAAAGATTAATTTCCTGCAAGTCTAATGTGTGTGCGTGCAGTTCATGGATTATGTATTCCTACCTCGGTAAATGGATCACGGGAGACTGCAATTAAAAAATGGCTTTGAAAGGCTAAAGCTGAAACCCACTTCTTGGGCCCTGCACAGCCGTGACTGAGTGGCAGCAGGGTCGTGTTCCTGTGAGTCATCTCGTTTGGCTGTTTGGGTAAAACAGACGGTTTTCTGAAAGCTGTTTTAGCAGTCACTTGGATTTTGCAATGCTGCTCCAAATATTTTCTCAGCCCCCCCGCCCCCCCTCCCACAATTTTTGTTCAGCTGCTGGTGAGACTGTTGGGCATCAGGCAGTCTGTGGTGTCAGGCTGCTATTTCATCTGTCAAGCCTCGGTCCGAAAATGTAGCCTGGCTTCGTTTTGAGTGTTTGGATGCTGTCCCTGAGACTGCTTGTAAAACAAAAGATTAATTTCCTGCAAGTCTAATGTGTGTGCGTGCAGTTCATGGATTATGTATCCCTACCTCGGTAAATGGATCACGGGAGACTGCAATTAAAAAATGGCTTTGAAAGGCTAAAGCTGAAACCCACTTCTTGGGCCCTGCACAGCCGTGACTGAGTGGCAGCAGGGTCGTGTTCCTGTGAGTCATCTCGTTTGGCTGTTTGGGTAAAACAGACGGTTTTCTGAAAGCTGTTTTAGCAGTCACTTGGATTTTGCAATGCTGCTCCAAATATTTTCTCAGCCCCCCCCCCCCCCCCCCACCTGAAAATGAGCAATTCGGCTTGAGTTTCGCCATCTGTAAACAGAAAGTTAAGCAGATTTTTACAGCCTATGGAGGGGGTAACAAAGAAGTTTGGGGATCATAATTCTGCTCCCTCCCTGCACCTTGGGGTGCTCCAGTAAACTCTGTCCTTTGTGGAGTAGGGATGTCCTTGTTTACCACCATGTCTTGTGCTTCCTCTTCTCTTTAAGACAGGAGATCTTGCTGTACATACCTCTGCACTGACCAACAGGCTCTTTTCTGCTCTGGTTGGTTAGGTATATACTGTATCCGTTAGCCTGGATCAGTCTTTTATTCTTTGATTTCTCTGTCTCTAGTTCTCCTGCCTCCAGCTTTCTCGTTTGTTATCACAGTCGGTAAAATGACAATTGGGAGCACACATTGTGTTTTATGTAGACAGCAGGGTAACGAGGGAGATGGAAAGCCTGCAGTAAACTGCTGGAGAGTGTCTGGGTTTTCCACAGAACAGCATGAAAGGGCTGTGTTGGCTTTCCAAATTGAACCAAATGTTCAGACTTTACTAGTAATTCCATTCATGCAAGAACACACAGGGTCTGCTTTAACCTACTTTCCTTATTTGTCCAAAATATGACTCCTTCCCCACAAGCGTTTCCTCGCTGCATTCCTGAGCTGCAGCCCGTAAGAGTGGCCATCTGTTCCTTCATGGAAACTCCAGCCTCCACGTTGCCTAACGTTTCTCAGGGACCAGCCAGATTCAGGCAAGGGGCTGGGAAGAAGAGGAGAAGCAGGGAATCCTGTGATTGCCAGCTGACAGGAGAGCGTTTCGGTTGTAGCTCTTGTTGGCTTTTCTTCACCCCGTTGTCAGTCCATGGGGGACTGACATCATGGAGCTCCAGGGCAGGGGCTGTACTTCACATTCTGCTGACACGTGCTGTCACGTCTTGTCTTTCAGCAGTTTAAGACCTCGTTCTACCAAATTAATGCGTTAATGCATCCTTTGGGAATGTAGAGGGTGAAACAGTGTTTCGTAGAGTAGACTCATAGAATGGTTGGAGTTGGAAGGGACCTTAAAGACCATCCACTTCCAACCCCCTGCCCTGGGCAGGGACACCTCCTACCAGACCAGGTTGCTCAAAGCTCCATCCAACCTGGCCTTGAGCTCCTCCAGGGATGGGGCAGCCACAGCTTGTCCAGGCAACCTGTTCCAGCGCCTCACCACCCTCACAGCAAATAATTTCTTCCTGATATCTAATCTAAATCTCCCCTCTTTCAGCTTAAAACCATTAGCCCTCGTCCTGTCATGGCCATGACACTGCCAAAGTCTGTGCTGCCTTTCTCATGCTGACCTTTTTTGCACACTGACTGGAGATGGTGGATCATGGTGGGTCCCCGTGTTGTGTTCAGGTGCAGCAATCTTTAGATGGTCACATCTGCTTGGCTCTAGTGAGCTGTCTGTAAGAAACAGCCACGTGTGTGTGTAACGGCCTGAAGGTAGAAGGCAAGAAAATAATATGTCAGGGCTTTGGGAGCAGAGGGAGAACAGAGCTGGTTCGTTTGAGAATGAGAAGTATTCATTCCTCTTTTTCAGTTAATCGTTTGTCAATAGCTGGGTAACTCAGAGAAACAAGTGAGCATCCTGCCTTACTCCCATGGACTCTGCACTTGAAATGCAGAGGGAGATGATAAATGCCCTGTGTTTCTGCTGCTCCACTCGCCAGCTCGAACAAGGAACTGGAGTGAGCCTCCCTTGGCAGGAGCCTGCTTGGTACAGCAGTCCCAGACCCATGTCAAGGCCTTTTGCCACCTTTATCTCCCCTTCTCCTGTACTGTGCTCTCCCTCTGTCCCCAGGCTGGATCCTCATCGACCGCTGTGGAAAACATTTTGGGACAATCCTGAACTACCTGCGGGACGGGGCGGTGCCGCTCCCCGAGAGCCGCAGGGAGATAGAAGAGCTGTTGGCTGAAGCAAAGTACTACCTGGTGCAGGGGCTGGTGGACGAGTGCCAGGCAGCCTTGCAGGTAGGTCGCAGGGCTGAGGAGGGGTCTGGTCGCTCTGGCTGCAATGAGGGGTCAAAAAGAAGAGGCTGCTCCATGTGGGAAGCAGCATCTGGGCAGAGCAAGATTTTCTGCTGGCCTCCACTTGGTGTCTTTGTGAGCCTGGGAGGAATTGAAATACCTCATGTCATTGATCTGCTGGAGTCTGGTCACATCCAGAAAAATGCACTGAGTTGTTCTCGACATTTAGTGCTCCCCAGTTATAGGGAGGGATAAACTGTTGCTCAGTTTCCCTTTGCTGACTCCTGGGAGCCAGCAGGGAGCAGCAGCCTGGCTCCTCTGCAGTGTTCTCTGCTGCTGCCAGGGTGAAATGACCCATCACAGAATGATGTGGGGTTGGAAGGGACCTCTGGAGATCATCTAGTCCAACCCCCTGCCAGAGCAGGTCCACCCAGAGCAGGTTGTGCAGGAAGGTGTCCAGGTGGGGTTTGAATGTCTCCAGAGAAGGAGACTCCACCACCTCCCTGGGCAGCCTCTGCCAGGGCTCTGCCACCCTCAAAGTGAAGAAGTTCCTCCTCATGTTTAGATGGAACTTCTTATGTTGAAGTTTGTGCCTGTTACCTCTTCTCCATCATCAGCACGAGCTCTGAGGCAAAAGTTAATACTTCCAGCATGGACCAGAACGGGGTCTGCTTTGGCCAGACCAGAGCAGCTCCTTGTAGCCGTGGGCTGCTGGGAGTCCTGATTTGTTCTTTGTTTTCCTCTGAGATTCTCATGTGAGGTTTGAAGCCACTATTACTCTTTGAGTGAAGCTTCAGCTGCTGTTTGACTCTCGTTTCAGCAGAACAAAGATGCGTATGAACCGTTCTGCAAGGTGCCGGTCATCACATCTTCCAAAGAAGAGCAAAAACTTATAGCCACTTCTAACAAGGTAAGGGAGGCTGGGCTGTTCCAGGGGTTGGGAGGGGGCAGCCGTGGGCTCATGTGGGAGCTTGACCAAGTATTCTTTAGAAAATTCTTTAGTTTGCAACAATGGGTTTACCCTAAAATACACACACTTCAACTGTTGAGCTGCAAAGCACTGAAAATCTGCAGCAGACTAAACATTTCTTCTGAATTAAAAGTGTTGCTCAGGCTGGGCCTGGCCATGTATTTCTCCACATGAGGTATTAAAATAGAGGGTGTAGATGGTATCAAGCTGATCGAGCAGATCCCCGGGGCTACTGGATTTTCCATTTATTTATCCACTCTGATTATTAATGACAGACACTTTCTTTAGCTGAAGTGAATCGATGACTCCTCTTTCTGGGAGGCTGCTCGCTGGCAGGTAGAGGGGAGGGTGCTGGTGATAGTGATTAACCTTGGCAAAAAGGCAGAGAACGGGTAAGAATAGATTGTGATCTAGTCACAGAAGGGGTCAGAAGGGACTGCAGCCCCATTGCCAGCCCGTGTGTGACAGTTTTGCAGCAACAACAACATCCCACTGGGCTTGAGCCTGCCGGTGTCGTGTCATATTGTGGCTCCTCTGCTGTGGGGTCTTGGACTGAGCTGAGCTCCCAGCTCGTACCGCGCTTCCCGTAACTCCTCTGTGCTTTGTTTCTTACAGCCAGCAGTGAAGTTGCTGTATAACAGAAGCAACAACAAATATTCCTACACCAGGTAAATGACTTCAGCTGGACTTCTTTGAAGTTTTTCATAGACTAAAATCCATAATAAGCATTTGCTTTTTCTTCACTCAGAACCATTGAGAGACAGGTGCTGGCATGCACTCAATTTTTTTCCCAATTAATTTCAAACTCAAGTCAGAAGGGAGCCTACTGTCATCAGTGGAAGGCTCAGCATGTGCTATTTCTGTGGCAGAGGAGTTCCTTTTACACTTGGGTGCAGCTGGCAGAGCCTCCTGGCCATTAGTTGAATACAGGAAGCCTTTCATAGAATCATAGAATGGTTGGAGTTGGAAGGGACCTTAAAGATCATCGAATTCCAACTCCCCTGCCCTGGGCAGGGACACCTGTTGCCTGTAGTACAGACACCTCCCACCAGACCAGGTTGCTCCAAGCCCCCTCCAACCTGGCCTTGAACCCCTCCAGGGATGGGGCAGCCACAGCTTCTCTGGGCAACCTGTTCCAGGCTCTCACCACCCTCACAGCAAACAATTTCTTTCTAGTATCTCATCTAAATCTCCCCTCTTTTTAGTTTAAAACTGTTCCCCCTTGGCTATGGCTCACCTCCCTGATCAGAAGTCCCTCCCCATCTCTCCTGTAGCCCCTTCAGGTACTGGAAGGCTGTTAGAAGGTCTCCCTGGAGCCTTCTTTTCTCCAGGCTGAACCCCCCCAACTCTCCCAGCCTGTCCTCACAGCAGAGGGGCTCCAGCCCTTGGAGCGTTTGTGTGGCCGTCTGCTGGACCTGTTCCAACAGCTCCATGGTGCAGTGTTCTCAACAAGCAGTAAAGTCGTCCAGCCTGGGACCTTGTCCCCCTTTCCTTATGCCTGTGTGTGTTTTATGACATCAGGCTGTTTCCATCCAGCTGGTGCAGAGCTTGAGCTCAGGAATGGTTTCATTTGGGTGATAGAATTTGGTACAGGACTGAAATGGCCTTGGGGAGTATTATTCCCAGGACTGTTGATGTGTTACTGCTTCTTCAGCAGCAGGTTTTCCTGCTTGTACTAGTCACATGAGTTACCCCCTGCGGCCCTGGGTACCAGCTAAACCCTACCTTGGTAGAGACACAGTAAGTCAGTCAAAAGAAAGCGGGTGTAGGGGGCTGTGAACACCCCCTGAACCCCCTTCTGTTCCCCGTGCTCTCCCGATGGCCCTGCCCTCACCCCTGCCTTCCTCCCCCTCTCGCAGCAACTCTGATGACAACATGCTGAAGAACATCGAGCTGTTTGACAAGCTCTCCTTGAGGTTTAACGGGAGAGTCCTCTTTATAAAAGATGTGATTGGGGATGAGATCTGCTGCTGGTCTTTCTATGGGCAGGGGCGGAAGATCGCCGAGGTCTGCTGCACTTCCATCGTTTATGCTACTGAGAAAAAACAGACCAAGGTATGAGCAAACCCCCCAAAAACTTCCAGCAACGAGCCTGGCTGCTGTCAGACTGGCACCCTGACTTCTGTTCCTTTTTAATTACTCCTTTCACTGTTGGGTATGGCTATAGAATAATCAATGCCCTTTGAAGTGGGAGCAGCACAGGGGAGCCCATCCTGTGGTTTTGGTGGGGCGGGGACCTGGCTGTGGCAGTCCTGATAGTCCCTAATGCAAGTTCAGTCCAGTTCTTTACCTTTAGCCAAACTTCCTCATACTTTTATAGAATCATCATAGAATCATAGAATTGCCCAGGCCGGAAGCGACCTCCAAAGGTCATCTAGTCCGACCCCCCCGCAGTCAGCAGGGACCCCCCCAACTAGACCAGGTTGCCCAGGGCCTCGTCGAGCCTCTCCTTGAATATCTCCAGGGATGGGGCCTCAACCACCTCCCTGGGCAACCTGTCCCAGTGCTCCACCACCCTCACAGTGAAGAACCCTCTCCTCATCTCCAGTCTAAATCTGTTCCCCTCCAGCTTGAAGCCATTGCCCCTCGTCCTGTCACTGCAGGCCTTTCTAAACAGGCTCTCCCCAGCCTTCCTGTAGCCCCCTCAGGTACTGAAGGCTGCTATTAGGTCTCCCTGGAGCCTCCTCTTCTCCAGGCTGAACAACCCCAGCTCCTTCAGCCTGTCCTCGTAGCAGAGGTGCTCCAACCCCCTGATCATCCTCGTGGCCCTCCTCTGGACCCTCTCCATCAGGTCCATGTCCTTCTTATATTGAGGGCTCCAGACCTGCACACAATACTCCAGGTGAGGTCTCACCAGAGCAGAGTAAAGTGGCAGAATCCCCTCTCTGGACCTGCTGGCAATGCAGCTTTTGATGCAGCCCAGGATGGGATTGGCCTTCTGGGCTGCAGCTGCCCACTGCCTGCTCATGTCCAGCTTCTCATCCACCAGCACCCCCAAGTCCCTTTCCTCAGGGCTAGTCCTAACTTTCTCGCTGAACCAAGTTTGGGTTACATCTCCATGTAAAGACAGGTCCTACTGAACAATGCCAATGCCTTCCTTGTCTGTGGGGATGTCTCTTTCCTGGGAGAAATCTGTCTGAGTCTGCCCTGTGGGCAAGCTGGTTCTGAAAAAAAACCACCCTGGTTGCTGGGTCTCAAAAGCTGAAAGCAAATAATAAAACAGAAACCATTGTGCCAGGAGGCTGGAGAGCAGTTAAGAAATTTTAAACCAGAATTAGAAATGAGGTAACCTGGTGCCTGCAGTGGCTGGAGTCGGGGAGAGTGACTTTCTTTCTCTCGGGGGGGTACAGGTGGAGTTCCCAGAAGCCCGCATTTACGAGGAGACACTGAACATTCTGCTCTACGAGTCCCAGGACGGGAGGGGACCTGACAATGCTCTCTTGGAAGCCACGGGGGGAGCTGCTGGTCGCTCCCATCACTTGGAGGAAGACGAGGAGCGAGAGCGCATCGAACGCGTGCGGAGAATTCACATCAAGCGTCCGGACGACAGGGCCCACCTGCATCAGTGACCGACGGCCGCGGAGCACCCAGCTCTGTCCTGAAGGTGCTGCCCTTCCTCCCACGGATCAGCTGCAGCAGAGGACCAGGTGGTTTAACTTCTGTCCAACAAAGTCTGTAAATTACTTTTTTTTGGTAACAAATTAGGTTATTCGGGATATTTAAACGCGGTAGTTCTAGGAGAAGAATAAATAAGGTTGCTGGGCATAACGCTAGATACTGTAAGGACTCACTGAGCAGCTGGAGAAATGCCCTGAATTTTTAGCACTCTTGTCTTTGCTGTTTTGTGGCTAGAGAGGAAGAGGGCTGGCTTCCTTTGGCTTTAGTTATTATCCTGCACTTTAAAAACAAAACAAAAAAACCCCCACAAAACAAAAAAAAGGTCAGTCAGCCACACACCTTCCCCCCTGGGCACTGGGTGACCCCGTCTCCTAGACCTGCAGGGGTGAGAGAAGCGCAGTGATTGAAACACCCCAGAGCTACTGCAGAGCTCCCTGTCTCCCAGGTCTGTAGGTGACAGGGTTGGTAGCTCAGGAGTGCCTCGGTGACGCCGGGAAGGACAAGTGACACGTGCTGACGTGACTCCTGTAGTGCTGGGGGGCAGAGGGAGCAGGGGGAGCTGCTCGGGCTCGGCTGGCTGTGGCTCCCTGCAGCTCTTGGGACCTGCTCCCTGATGGGTTCAGTGAAACTCCTGCAGCACTGAGCTCTGGAGACCTGTCCCTGCTTTATCCGTGCGAATCAAGGGTGAATGATGTTAAAATTCCTCCAAAAGGAGGATTGGGAGCAAATTGTATGCGATGATTGCTTTTCCTTGGGGTGGTGTTGGTACCAGTGAGCGCTTTGAGCTTCCGCCTGAGCCCCGGTCTCGGCTGGAGAGTTGATTTCCACCAGCCCGTGGGTCAGGAAGCTCAGCTTTGTGGTCATGGCTGGGTTCAAACACTCCGTGCCAGGCTGGTGTCGGGAGGAGGCCAGCAGCCAGAGTTCAGTTCTGTAACTGATACAGGAGCATCGTCTTGCTTTGAGCGAGGGCAACGCGAGTACCATGAGGAAGAGGAGTAGACAGCGGCCCAGAGGCACTTATTCCTTGTTTTGACTTTATCCTGAGCATATTCCAAGTCTTTTCAGAAATGGCAGCTGTGTGTGAAAGGGCAGAGCTAAAATGTTGCGTAGAGAAGAGCTCTCTAGTCTAGTTTTCTAAGAGTACTTTTCTATTATAAATGAATATTTTATCTACCTCCTCGTCTCTTGTTGCCTGTTGTGGAGTCAAGTAATAATTATAGTGGAAGATCGTGTATTATTCAGTAGGACTGGATGCTAAAGGGTAATGAGCAGAGCCACAGCTGTAATGGTTAATGTAACAAATCCTGAGAGGGAGGAAAACCCTACAGAGGAAGTCTTAAACTCACAACCAGGCTGGCACTTTGGCAGATACCAGAGAACTTTGGTATCTTTAGAGGTTTTTGACCCTTCATCTGGAATATCCGGAGCTGGTCTTGATGGCCAGACATCTCCTGCAGGGCAGCAGCAGCTCCGTGTTCCTCAGTGAGGTGGGTATTTGCCTCTGCCTGACTTCCTGCTGGGAGGATTCCTCCTCCTCCTGCCTCAGGGCCGTTAATGGCATGATAATGTATTAAAAACCAAAGGTGTTGTCAGCATCACCAGCTGCGTTACTCCAACGCTTCTGTTTCAAAGAGCAGTTACATCCCAAACCATGGATAGCTTGTCTGTAGAGGCTGAATTAAGCATTAAGTGTTTGCTCAGTGGTACAATTTCAGATCATCAAGTGAAGCTAAACTGATTCCAACGTGAGGCTGAGGTCATCCTTCTAGTAACCAAAGACTTCCTGAGTTCCAGACAGCTGGTGTCCGTATCTCGTACCTGTCTCCTCTACTCTTTCTTCTTCAGCTACTGATCTATAAGTAAGAGCTCAAGAGCAAACAGCTCTGTCAGTTATACTGTAGTTTGGCAGCTTCAGCTACACCCTAATGGTTTCCTGTTTTAAGCTGTATTTCCGTGTGTTTGCAGCACACCTGGGGTGTGTGGACGTCCATAGTGCAGACGGTTGTTGTGAAGGACCCAGTGCCTCTCCCTCTTACCTTCCTCGTGTGATAAGCTGGGGAGCAGGGAAAGAAAGTCCTCTGGATTGCTGGGTTCCTTCAGCGCTGTGTACTTTGACACTTACTGGTATGTTACTGGGCTGTTTATGGGTGTCTGGGTGGCTGTAACAGCCCCACTGCCCTTGAAGGGGTCTTGACTCTGTGCTGTCAGTCTGACTCCCCTGTCTCGGTGGTCCCGCTGTGCTCCTGCTCACCATCAGTGGCCCATTGCTCTAGAATACACCAGCCCTGCTCGCTGCATTCATTCAGGCTCTCTCCTGGGAGGCAGGAGGGACAGACCATCTTCATCCTCGCTGGGCTGAGCTCCCTGGGGAGGCTCCAGCCACCCAGACAAAACCCAGTCACAGCCCGTGGTGTGAGAGCAGGTTCAGCTCCAGGAGGTGGCATGTGGTGACACCAGTGCTAAGCACCTGACAGATCACATCTATGTGATTAACTTCTCTGTAAATAGATTCTTAACTGGCTTCAGGATTTCCTCTTTCAGGTTTTGCAAACTAAGTTCTTAAAAAAAACACAACAAACCAACCCAGGGGGTGATTATTTTTAGTCTTTGTACAGCAGTTTCTATAGCTATTGGTTTAGTAAGTCACTGCCCCAGAGTTTAAGTTTCAGTTTTGTTACTGCATTTATGGGCAGACTCTGCCTTAACACACTCCTGACTTAACCCTCTGCCTGCTGTGCTTGTGAAGTCGTGTCGCTGTCACCTTGGAACGTCCTTTACCTACTTCCCCCTTGTCCTTGGTCTGTGGAGAGAGACTTTGTTAATGCCATTGCACAAATACTCTCAGCTCTTGAGCCTTTTTACTGTAAATGGTTTTGCCTCTGGGGGTTTCAGGTGAGGACGGGGCCCAGGGGCAGAAGCAGCTCTTG
Source organism: Calidris pugnax (assembly GCF_001431845.1). Lineage (NCBI taxonomy): Eukaryota > Metazoa > Chordata > Aves > Charadriiformes > Scolopacidae > Calidris > Calidris pugnax. The sequence goes on from NW_015090824.1 coordinate 199,866, forward strand.
AGATTATCTGTGAACAGGGGGGGCACAGACCTGTCTGCTCCGATTCTCTGCACCCTACAACAGCCACTAACCAGGACAGTACAGCAGAGTGGAGCTGACTTAAAATCTTGTGGATGTAATTTTGTCCATCAGCGTCGTGCAGAAGAGCTGGAGTCAAAGCTACAGCTGGTGAGACAGAGCCACACCACAGAGGCAGGAGCGACCACCAGCCCCTGGCATAAGTCTGCTGGAGAGAGGGTCTGCTCCCACCTCTGTCAGTACAGCTGTAGAACCAGAGCAGTCCCTCCCGTGTTTCCACAAGGCAGGTTTTGGGTCCCACCCTGAGCTCCACCTGGTGGATCCAGGCTCCATCTTACCTTAGAGCAACGGGGAGGTAGAACCTTTCGTCTTAACAAGGTTGGTCCATAGGGCAAGAGCAGCAAATTCCTCTGTTCTGAACAATCATTCCCTCCCACTTTATACTTATGCACACACAAAAAAAAGCTTAAGCTGGATTTCAGTGTATGGTTGATGTTTGCAATATGTACTTGTTTGGTTTTTTTTTAAATATAACACAATAAATTAGAAGATATTTCATATTTACATGTGAGTTGTTTTATTACGTGTTTGAAGCACGCTGGCCTCGTGGTCCATGGAGGTGGAAGGACCTTTCAGGAAGAAACACCAGACACCATCCCTCGCCCCAGGTTGTTCTACCTCCCAGCACAACTGGTGGCAGAGGCTGTACCCACCTGGGACTCAAAGTCAGGGATCTCCAGGCTGTATTTCAGCCAAGCCAAGGCAAGCTGGGGCTGCACAAGTTTGCCTCAACGTGAGGCAGCAGAGTAAGGACCTTGAGCAGAGACAGTGTCTCCCCCCCTCTCCCCTTGTAGCTGCCCCAATACCCCCCTAGGGAACAGTGATGCCTACCACACTCTGGACTGAGCAGCATCTCAGCTCTGTGGATGGAGGTGAAGGAGATTGTTTTCTTCTGGATTGCACCAGGCCAGCACATCACCCCCCTAGGGAACAGTGATGCCTACCACACTCTGGACTGAGCAGCATCTCAGCTCTGTGGATGGAGGTGAAGGTTCTTCAGCAGCAGGAGACTGCTTTCTTCTGGATTGCACCAGGCCAGCACATCCCTCGTGAAGAGGAGGCATTTTGGTCATCTTTTATGGTTTTGCTTCCACTTCACCGTGCAGGGAGAACTTGCAGAGTTCAACTCTAAAAGCAAAGATCTCCCCACCCATCAGAGCAGACAAAAAAAAGCAGCCCACTGAAACTTCCCCAGGAGCAGCTTCATGTGCTGATGCACCAACTAAACCACCTGCACCAGCTCTGCTGCTGCTGCTTTTAACCATCTCTCCTCCTGCTGAAGAACTTGCTGCTGGTTTTAAAGGCTTTGCCAGTCTGCCTGAAAGGTGTTTTCAGACCAGTTAAACTTCATTGATCTGCCCTTGATGCAGTTCTCTGGTGAGTTGTGACTCAAAGTACAGCCAGAGGAGCCTTTTTGCTTCTATCTTAATCCCTCCTGGCTGGTCAGAGCTCTCTGAGTGCACAGAGACAGATGTTTTACGGATGGAACTGCAACTTTTGGTTTAACCATTTCCCTGTGAGGGTGTAACGAGCACCTGTGCTCACTGGAATGTTACAGCAACATAATGGGATTTATTTAACTAGAGTCGAATAGTTTTAAGCTATAAAAAAAGAGCCTAAAAGATGCAAGCAAACTCTCAAACCACAGCAGCCCTATGGCATCAAAGATTCCTGGGGAGGCGCGAGCGCTGGTTTCATCCTGCAGGTTCCTTTCTGCTCCCAAACACGATGGTGACCAGGAACAGGAGCTGTTTCTCATCAAGAACTTGCCTGGGTTGACACCTGGGACAAGAAAAGGAGGAAATCATTAAGTTAAGGTACCCTCTCTGTGGGGAAAAGAGGTTGTATTGTTTCTTTTTCAACTCCCTTCATCTCCAGACTGTGAGGACAGGTAACCAGTGCCTGAGGGCGTCACACCTCAGCATGGAATTCTCCCTTGGAGCTGAAGTACCAAACACATTCAGCTCACCAGTGAAGCTGCAAAGACCCACATCTTTTCCCAATTCCACCAGCCACTCCTGCCATTTACTGCCATCCAGCCAGGAGCTGATAAACAGCAGGTTCAGCACGTCCCTGCCTGATGGGGAGCAAGAACAGAAGCAAAGCTCCCCACTTTTTCATAGCTACACCCAGAGCCAGAATTCATTCTCCCCTGCAGAGGCTGCCACTGGGGCAGCCAGATCCTTCCTTCTCAGAGAACCTGCTTGGGTGACAAGAAATGCTTTCCCTCCATCCCCTAACCCATTTCGGAAGCAACTTGGTTGAAGGAGGCCACAAGAGGTGGAGAAAGGGGGACTGGGGTGAAGTCTGCAGGTGTTGGATTTGGGCTTAGGCCAGATTCTCTAAGTGACCAAACCAGGAGAGAACCTCACCCCCTGTCCCCACGCCAGCCTGAGAGAGTAAGCAGCTGTGACAATTCATGGAAGGTGCATAGCTGCAACTCCCAGCACAGCAGTGACCATTTATTATGGTTTTAAATTGAAAGGGGGGGAGATTCAGATTAGATTAGATACTAGAAAGAAATTCTTTACCATGAGACCCTGGCCCAGGTTGCCCAGAGAAGCTGTGGCTGCCCCATCCCTGGAGGGGTTCAAGGCCAGGCTGGAGGGGGCTTGGAGCAACCTGGTCTGGTGGGAGGTGTCCCTGCCCAGGGCTGGGTATGGGACTGGATGGGCTTTAAGGTCCCTTCCAACTCTAACCATTCTATGATTCTGTGATTCTGTATTACCCTGTGTCAGTAGATACTGACTGGGTAATTATGTCATGCATTTCCCTGCCCTGTAAGAGGAATCGAGTCCCCCTGAGCTCATACAAAGAGCCCTTGCTAGAACGTAGCTGTGCTTTCTGCAGGGGCTGAGCATCAAAAAGAGAAAGCACGAGTCACATTCCCGGTGCTTGGATGAGGCCTTACCACTGTGAGTTGTCCATTTTTGGCTTTGAAGACCTGAGGCTCCTGCCCAACAGTAAACACCATTGTCCCTTCCTTCCCAGAGCCAATGCGGAACTGGAGACTGCAAATACAGACACAATTACTCAGGAGATGCTTCCCTCCCAATAGGCTTTACTCTAAGCCCCCTTTATTTTTGTTCCCTTGGCAAATCTTGTTAGATTAGAAGATCAGAGCCCTCCAGCTTAGGTGAATTTCCTAAACAATTGCATTATACCACACAACCCAGAAGGGTTTGATGAATGGAGGATGCCTGCCTGGTGCGGGCATTTGAATTTTCCTGGTGCAATTAAGCACTAGAAGATAAGCAGATCTGACCTGGAGAAAAACCACTGAACACACAGAATCTAATTACAATTGAAACGCAAAGGCCAGAGAGAAAAGCTGGAGCAGAAGCACAGGTTTCACATGCCAGTTCCAATTTATGTAGAGATTTGAGAGACAGACTGCATCCACCTGCCATTAGCTTGGTGGCGTGACTGGGAAGGTTCCTGCGCTCAGCAATCACATTTTCAGGACCTTCTGAATCTTTTAGGGAGAGGAGCATTTATCCTGACGTGACCCACAGGCTCAGCCCAGCGAGCTTTCCTCAGCACTGCTGCTAATGAGATCTGCTGTGAAACCCCTAAACCCCCAACCTCACAGCCCAGGTCACAGCAGCACAAGCTTTAAAAAAAACACCACTTTTTTTCAAGTACAGTCACCTATAAACAACTCGGGGTTTTAAGGCGGATGGGTCATGGGCAGATCTTGGAGTGGAGCAAGATGCAGCCACAGCAATCATGGAAACAAGCCTCATTAGCATGGGAAATGATTGTAATGATTTTTACATAATTTTCTTGTTCCAGCACATCCCACCTTGTTCCCCCTGTGCCTGAGAGCAAGCCATGGAAACCACCGTGCTACTGCAGCAGACCTCCCCAGCTGAGGGCACCTTTCTGCTGGGGTGATGGTAATAGTTTTGACCCAGGTAGTCCAGGCCTAAAGGTTTTGAAGCAGGTTCTTCCATTAAATGCAGCCCACAGAAAACTACCCATTCAACTTCCCTCCTTACCTTCCCTTCACAACTTTAACGAGGTTCTGCTTATTGGCCAGCATGCAGAGTTTAGTGACCGTCTCGAAGACGTGCTCACATTGAAGGATCACATCTCCCTGGAAAGAAAAATAAAAATTAAAAGAGGTATAAAGTCATCTGCCATCGTCCCAGCACACGAACCATCCAGCAGTGATGTAAAAATTAAGAGAGGTATAAAGTCATCTGCCATCATCCCAGCACACGAACCATCCAGCAGTGATGTATTTGGAGAAACTCCTTCCTCATGTACCCTGGTGGCCAAGGCGGCCAATGGCAACCTGGGGGGCATCAGGAAGGTATTTGGAGAAACTCCTTCCTCATGTACCCTGGTGGCCAAGGCGGCCAATGGCAACCTGGGGGGCATCAGGAAGAGTGTGACCAGGAGGTGGAGGGAGGTCATCCTGCCCCTCTGCTCTGCCCTGGGGAGACCCCAGCTGGAGCACTGGGTCCAGTTCTGGGCTCCCCAGTTCAAGGAGGACAGGGAGCAGAGGCTACAAAGATGATTAGAAGCCTGGAGCATCTCTCTTTTGAGGAAAGGCTGAGGGACTTGGGTCTTTTTAGTCTGGAGAAGAGCAGACTGAGGGGGGATCTGATCAACGCCTATAAATATTTCAAGGGTGGGTGTCAGGAGGATGGGGACAGTCTTTTTTCAGTGGTGCCCAGGGACAGGACAAGAGGAAATGGGCACAAACTCGAAGATAAGAAGTTCCACATAAAAATGAGGAGGAACTTCTTTCCTGTGAGGGTGGCAGAGCCCTGGAACAGGCTGCCCAGGGAGGTGGTGGAGTCTCCTCTGGAGACATTCAAACCCCACCTGGACACATTCCTGTGCAACCTGCTCTGGGTGGACCTGCTCTGGCAGGGGGTTGGACTAGATGATCTCCAGAGGTCCCTTCCAACCCCACATCATTCTGTGGTTCTGTGTAATGCTGCAGGAGTGACTGCTGTGCAGAAGGGACTGATAACAACACAGCAGTGACAAGAGTGATGAACAAGTCTGGTTTGTTACACATGCTTTCTAGGGACTATTAGGATTTATAGTGAAAAAGAAATATTACCAAAATATTAGAATTGTCAGCTACAAGACCTTACTTCTAACCACAAGCTCACAGGAGCTAATTTCAATTTTCTACCTTCTGCTTGTTGTCCTCAGGAACGTGAATGACTACAATCCCATCGCTCAGGTTACTGGTGGAAATGCCTTCAAAAGAAATCCAAGAATTAGAGGAAAGACTACCAAAGACAGTTCCACACCACCACCATCATCTTCCTAGTTTGCAAAATACCTTCTGAAGATCACTTTCTCTGTCACCCACTTGTCCCTAACACATTTCCAACAGTGGTGATTTCAACACGGTGCATTAGCTGTTTGCTCCCTGCCTTTCCATGCTGCCTTTGTTTTGGCAAGGGAGGAGGGAGAATTTAAATATTCCACCTCTGGACTGTAGTTCAGACAATGGTAGGATTAAAAAATGCCTACAAAGTGGGGTGGAAGAGTTCGGGGCTTTTTCCCTCCCCTCAATTTCAGCAGAAAGTGATGTCCTCCTGCATTTAAGTATTTTTAACTGCTGTGTCCTCTTACTCATAATCTATACTTCAAGGAACTGCATGCTGACACACAGACCCTTTATCCATCCCGTAAGAAAGAGTGTCCTCAGGTAAAGATCATTGCTTCAAATATCTTTGAAAGACCAAGTTTCAGACGTTCATCTTTCCACCCCTAGTGTTGCTGGCAGAAAGGGAGGTCCCACACTGACTTCCCACCTTTACCTTTCAGGGTGGCATAGTCTATTTTCTGCTTGATCTTGGCCATTTCCACCACGTAGGCCGAGGACTGGGTGAGCACAAGCAGCCGGTCTCGTGCTTTGAACCCATTCCTGTCGTATTTTATCACGGGGGTCGCGTACTGAAAAGGAGGAGGTTGGTCTCAGCATTTCTCCCGGTGGCAGGGTCCTGCCCCAGGAGCAGCCCCGTCAGGAGGAGCCCCACACACCCCAGTCACAGCAGCTCCTGCTCACCACGACCTGGTTTCTTTATACTTGGAAATTCAGACTCCAGAGTCGTGCTTTGAGAAAGATGGTTTACCTGTGCCCTCTATGCCAGAGCCATGGAAGTGCAGTGCACACCCCTGCACTTCTGTCCATTACAGCCCAACCATGGCTTGTGATTCTTTTAAAGCTTTTATTAAAAGGAATCTTAAATTACTTTTGCCTAGGTGCATTTTGAGACCTGTCTCCAATTTAAAAGCAAGGAAAAACTCACTACACTGGTATTCATCGGCTTCCCTGGCCACACAGACAAGCAAGACAGTCTCAGGTGTCACAAATCACTCAATTTTTATGACCGTCCAGCTCCAGGACTCCAACCCAGCTGGTCCAAAGGCTGCTGGGCTCCAGCTGTCCTTCCCTTACCTTGATCTTCTCGCCCTGGATGAGCTGCAGTACTTTGGGGTTTATATCGTTCTCTTCTAAGGAGCAAACCAGAAAGATAAACTTCTGAGTGTAGGCAACAGATGGCCACCACTCCCACCAGCAAAACACGAGAGAGCTGCATTAATTGTCTTCATCCCATTAGTCCTTCTCCCTTCAATACAATCTAAACTGAAGGTGTTCACTTCCAGCCACTCCTAAACCCCTTTCAGTCATTCTTCCTGCCTGACAAGTAATTCACACTGGGAGTTACTGGCTGTTCTCTTGGTTCAGGCCCTGGTACAGAAGGACTTGAGCTGAGAACCATCCAGAACATTCTTCCTTCTGCACAGAGCTCCTGCTGAAGCTCTCTGGGAGCTTCCCATAACGACCCCAGCAATGCACCCACACACCACTGGCACCACTCCGGGCCCAGGCTCCCAAATCCCTCACCCTGTGCTAACAGGGCTTCCTTCTCAGGCCTTTTATAAAGTGCTCAACACCAACTGTGTGGATTCCCAGGATCCACATCTCTCCTTCCCAGCAGCTCCAGTCCTTGGGATGCCCCGCAGCCGGCGATGCTGCACCACAACATCCCCACTCAGCCTCCCAGCACAGTGAGGTTGGATTCTGACCCAGCCCAGCCCACAGGGAATTGTGCTCTGATTTATGGCTCTCTGTCCCAAGAGGGATTCCAGGTACCCACCGTTTGAGAGCAAAGTCTGACAGATTAATCTGTTTGATGTCAGTAGACACGACAGAGGAAGGGAACTTAAATGGTAAGGCCCAAAGGCAGGAGGTGACACTGCTTCTGCCAGATGGGAATTTCCCTTAGAAACTGAGTCTGTTTTGTCAAACAGACTTTTCCTGAGCAAGGAGCACGTGGCCAAGTCCTTCAGGGGTTTGTCATGTACTCACTTAGTCGGGTGTCCATGAAAGGCTGGTTTATGCTCTGCAGGTAGCCCTCCTTCTTCCCTCTGAAAACAGCACTTGTTACCACTTTTTGCTGCAACTGTTTTGAGAAGGAAAAGCATTTACCCTCTTAGAGTTTCTCCATCACAATTACAACATCAGCAGTTACCACTTGGGCATCACTACTGCACAGCATCAGCCGTGTACTCATGCAATATCTACCTGGCATTTCTTTCACCATCTTTAGATTATTCCTGTATTATACCAACTAAAGGGATAGTAGGGACTGAACAGTCTTACAGATCTTTTCTTATTTATGGATCTAACCTATTCATAAGAAGTGCAGTGGTGTGTGAGAAGGTGCAGTCTGTGGTTCAGACAATTCACAGAGAGCAGGTGTCACACACAGAGAGCATGTTTTTAACTCAAACATTTGTGTTCCACGTGTCAGTTACCTGCACTTTCCTCTCAGCAGTAACACCTCGGCAGTACTTCCTCACCAGGTTCCTAATGCAGATTTTCTGTAGCATCTCAGATGTCTACATTAAGAAAAGAAAATAAATAGTGAGGTTGTGCAAACAGCTCCTGCTGCAGCCCTGACAAATACTCACCTGGGACAAGCTGTTTTTAAACATCTAGTCACAACTCATTTGAGCTCCCCCCCAGCCAAAGCCCCACGTCCCAAAGAGCTTTGCTACCAGAGAAGGGTTAATGCCCAGCAGCAGCTGAAGGATGAGCAACACCAAGCAGCTGAGTCATTACTAGAGTTACTAAAAGCAGCAAACTCCATCTGTCACCCCTAGATGAGACTGCGGCACCACACAGCATTGCTCTTCACCCTACCTTCCATCTGAGCTTCCTAATTTACTGGGCCCATCTCACCCACCCAGTGCCAGCCACATTCCCTGGTGTGGGAATGATCTGCCCTGGTCACTGCCTGGTCTGGGCTATGAGCAGGATCAAAGGGGCCACAACAAATGTTAGCAGCTGTTTCTAAATGAGAGTTCTACTGGAAGCAATCAGAGTTTCTCCAATTCATGCGCTGAGACGACCTGTGCTGCTAAACCCCAAACGAGATGAAAGGCTACAGGTCTATCTGCTCTTAAAACATTATGGGATTAATTTTGTCTCTAATAGGGCTCAGGAGTTCACTTTTCTGTCAGCGCACCTTCCTTTCTAGTCCTTGAAACAAAAGCACCAAGCTCCCTTCTTTCCCTTGGAAACTTAAACAGCACTGTTCCTCCCACTCCCATCCTCCCCCAAATCCAGAGGGTCCCAGGGTCTCCCACAGGCTCTGCCATCGTGTCTGAGCAGAGGATAAGCCAGCAGGAGGTCACTGCTCTTTTCCTACATTAAGTGTGTACAACTATGACCCTAGAACAGAAGCCATCTTCACCTCTCCTGGGGCCTGCAGCAACCCTCACCTCTTCCAGGATGGAAGGAGGTTGAAGCCAGCTCTTGTCCAAGACATTTTTTGGAACGTGGTCTCTGAGCTTCATGAAGTATTTGTACTGCACAAGCCGCACAAATTCAATGTTCTCTGGACAAAGGGGTTTCTTCCGATTGATGAAGCCATTTATGAATCTACAGAAAAAATATCCAAACCAGAACTCAGACAGTACGTTCAGAGATCAGTGGAAATGAAAGGCAAGTCACAGAAGGCACACAACAGGCTAACAAATCACTGACGTTAACTCAGGTACACTGTCACCCACATTACAGCAATGGAATTCTTAAGCTTTATAATATTCCAAAAATTAAGTCTTTTCCTAAGTTTTGTTGACCAAAACCTGTGCTTTGGCATTAAAAAGGAAGATCAGCACTACTTCTGATGCAGTGTTCAGGAGCTGGGCTTAAGGGAGTGGAGAGGGAGGACCATACACGAAGAAAACGGACAGGCTCACAAAGGATTGGTTTGGAGATCCCTTCTACCAAACTAAAGTGGCAGAGCAACAGAAATTGGTGCAAGTCAGGATTCCTGAAGAGGTCACGGGCATTTCTGGTCAACCCCATCTGGTAACTGTCCTCCTAACGACAGAGAGCTTAGAAACGGGTGTGAAAGGGATGGTTTTGAGTCCCTGGTCAGTACTCTGGACTCACGATCCAGACACCATCACCATGCTGTCACCTACAGCCTTCCTCACGACCACCACACAATGATAGTTACTTCCTGATGGTCTGAACTGCCCACGTCCTCTTCTTGGCCTTCTTCCGTGCCAGTGCTCCTCGCCAGCAAGCCTCCAGCTTGATAGCTGCAAGAATCAATCAAGTCCTTGTATTAGTATCAGAGATCCTGTGCCATACTATCCTTTAAATTCATATAGCAGAAGATATAACTGGCTCTTCTGTAGCTCTTCCCATCAGCTGATCTTTAGAGTAAGAAGTTTAGAACATTTTTTTCTCTGTAATAACTGATCCAGCACTACCTGCACTGCAGAGCTCAACAGCCAGGCAGTGACGTACTGCACAGAGCCAGCAGCTCATCTCAGAAAGCTGGCCTTTGAGCCTGCAGCATCATTTATGAGGTTGTCCACTGTGCTAAGAGGGTTTGTTCCCCCAGCAGTTAACGAGCAATGCCCTCGGTACCCCCCCAGAACACCCCCACACTCACAGCAGAGGGTGCTGCCACCGCACAGAGCTGCTCCCACAGCTGATGCCTGGGTGACACCAGGAGCAGCACATGGTGTGAGGAGCTAAACAGACCTCTGTGAATGCTCTTCATACCACTGTCACCTGCATCTAAGCCCAGCATCCACAGCCCTGCAGGTGATATCTGCAGCAACATGGATTTGTGACCTCCCAAAGCTACAGCTCCTATCGGAAAGCCCAGCCCTAAGACACTCCTCAATCCCAGAGCTCGTACCTGCTGCTCTCTTCTTCTCATAGGCTCTCTTTCCAAGGCATCCTTTGTATTTGGCCTGTAGTCTTGAAACTGGGGGAAAAAAAAAGCAGCAGAGACATTGCTCATATCTACAGGATCAGAACATCCAGGAGCTGTGCTCCCAGCAATCAGACACCACATGCCAAGGCACAGGAGGGTCTGCACAATCACCAAGGAACAACAGGGCTAAAACACCAATAGGACCAAAAGTTGCCTGCACAGGTAAACATGCCTTTAGGCAGCCCCAAACAGCTAACACTAGGATGAGATGGGTGGTATATCCCAATTCCAGGGGAAACATAAGGAGATACACGTCTAGAACTCAAGCAATATAGCTCATGATTTCTCCCCACCCTGGAAAAGATTATGAAGTTCTCCTTGGACTCTCCTGAGCGACGCAGATCGGGGGCTCAGCTCTCACCATGGTGCATCTGCTGCACAAACCTGGAGCCCAGAAACACAGTTCACCCAGGCTCTGCTTCTTAGTTACAGACAGACAAAGGGAACTGGAACCATACCCAACAGATGCTTTCTGAATTCAAACGCATCTTCAGTAGCAAACAGGGTCTTTGGGAACCGAATGAATATTTTGGTCCTGAAAAAGAGACCATGAACAGCTTATTCACAGTGAGCCATGGTTTCAGCTGCCCTAATTCATGGATTCTGACATTCACAGGTTGAAGGTGACATGAGAGAGCCCTGCCCTGCCCCACGCCCTGGCAAGGAGGACATGGCTGTGGTTCAGGAGTGGTTACAGAGGACAGTTAAGAAAAGAACCCAAGCCAAAGACGGGCAAGTTGCCTGTGGCCAAGCAAGCAGGGAGACATGGAGCTGAAGCAAGGCAGCCCACCTCCCCTAATCCAGAGGTGGAAGAAACTCAGCTGTACTCGAGCTTCCATGGAAACAGGAAGGGGAAAATAAAGAGGAAATTTATGCATCCAGACTTTTTATCTGTCTCCTTGCTCCTGTGCACTGTATACCTCCAGGGTGAGGTTACTTTGGGTTCTTTTAACTAAATCACAAATCAGAATCCATCAGGTTTGCAGACCCAGGCAGGTCCACCCGGTTCACATGGTCACACAAGAGCCCAGCTAAAGGGATCAGTTCCCACCACCAGGTCTTGCAGCTCTCTGGGAAGGGCAGTCACAGACAGAAGATCAAATATGGCAAGCACCATGCAGCTGACCAGCCAGAGAAAGGAAATTTACCTTCCTAATTTGTATTCCTCAGGCTTGTAACCAATGTGCTTGATGAGCCTCTCCACACCCTCAGCTGCTGGGCCATGCCAATGTGGCCAAGTAGCTGGACAGAGGGATTTATACCTGAAAGATCAGCAAGACATCAAAACAAATGACTTGACATTTCAGGAACTCCCTTCCTGAAGCTCTCCCCTCAAGATTCCTACTGCTTTATTCAAGGCAGAAGATGCCAAAGCAGATCAAAGTGCATACAGACAAAAAAAACCACCTGTCTGCTGACACCTCGTATCACCAGGACTTGATATTTAAGCAAACCTTGCTCTGAAGCCCTCATGAGAGGGCAGGTTCACCTGGCTGATGGCAGAACAGCTCTGCTCACCTTTGCAAGAAGAGCTCATACTTCCGCCGATACGCGAAGCCGGCTCGTCTCACCCGCAAGTGCTCCATCAGTCCCAGGTACTTCACCTGATGTCGGATCAGATAATCATCAAACTTCCCTGTAGTAAGGACATACGTAGTCACTGGAAAACACTGGCTGTGGAAGCTCAACTCACTTGTTCATGTATAAGGAAGGGATCAAATCCAGTTACCCAAGGTGATGACTTTGCTGCTAGCTTAACCAAGAAATATATATATATTTAATCTATGTATAGTGTGTATATATATAAAATATATATATTTTATCTGCTGTACCTAGCTACAAGCTAAAATCTCCCTCCTTTATCCCAGCTGTGCCTTCAGCACAATGTCTTACCAGGCTCCTTGTTCTCATTCGGTTTAATGCATCGGACATAAGAAGGCTCCTTGGACATCAGGATGTCTATGAGGCTCATCAGACTGTTTTTGAACTGGGTTGCAACCTAAGACATAATTGAAAGAAGTTTCTTGCCTTTGGAACTCAAGCACTGCAGTAATTGAAGTCAACTTGTTCCCTGCACCCATCTTAAAACTAAGATGTTAAGTAAAAGGCTGACATATGCAGTAGTAGCACAAAACTATTGAAGCACAGTTAAATCATAAGTTACCTGGACATTGTGCTTAGCAGGAATATTTGAACCCCTGCCATGCAGCTGGACACGCAAGGCAGCCCTTCAGAAGCTAACTGCTATTGGATGCTGGGCACAGGGCTTGTTTTAGAAGAATGCATTAATAACAACATTAAGTTATGTCACACCGATAGCTGCTGCCTCAGCGACATCCCTGTTCAACCACCAGGATGCCAGCAGGGGTGTAACACCAGCAAAAGAAAAAATAAACCACTGAATTTAGGACCAAGGATGCAATCGGTGGTTAAATCAAGACTTGGGAAGTTGAGTTTATATATTCAGACTAAAGATGAAACTCACAGTCTCTGGTCTCCTCCTGTTGTCGAGCTCTGACAGTAAAAAGCAGTCTCTAATGATGGCATTTTTAGAGTTGCACAGCACCTGAAACAGGGTAAAGGAAAAGCTGCCTTATTTAGCAGGCAGCTATTCCTACTGTCAGGCTTCTAAGCTCAAGCAGCACAGCTGTAAGGACATGCATGGAGGTGCCTAAAGAACATTGCTCAGGAGAAATACATGTTGTTTGCTACAGAGATTAAATACACCTGCAAACATCACTACTTCAAGCAAGGTAACTTAGGAGCCTTTTTTCTGTTCTTACCTCTTTCAGGTTTCTGTACAGGAGATCATTATTCTTCTCCAGAAATCCTGAAGAAAAATAAAACAACATCCCAAGGTTTAATTCCTTTTGAAAGCTACACGCTTTAACACAAAAGCTGGAAATTTATATCCTCAATTTATATCCGCTGCACTCATGTTTAAGATTTTAGCACCTTCAGAGAGCAGATGTTTTGTATTTCATCTTCACACCAAGCTATTAACTACCACGCTGGCTCAAAAGCTCAGGTAACTTCTAGGCTGGTACTTTGTTCACACTCACCAACAGCACAGTAAGTGACTTCTCCTGCGTAGTGGAGGAGGCGGAAATCCACCCAGTCAATCGATTTCCGTGTCTTCTGGTCTGCCAGCTTGCGACTGCGGGGGGGAAAAAAAGAACCCAACAAGAGAAAAAGCAGCAAATTGGCTTCCTTAGCTTATCAAAAGTCACCTGCACAAAAAGCAGCCGTAGAAGAGCTGGGAGTCTATTTAATGTTTGTTCTATCAACATGGCTCTGACTACGCAGTTATGGCCTATAATTGAATTATCATCTATCTGTCCATTGGGAACAGCTAACAGCAAAATTCCCTGTCAGCTGAAAAAGCTGAAAAGAGTCAGTTACCACAAACTCCTCAAAATATCTGTGACCCATCCCCACCACTTGGCAACGACCACCCTTTCCAGAACTGTTAAGATTTCCTCATATAACATTAATTTAAACACATTCTCGCTGCCTACATGAGAAAAAGATCACCAGCTTCCTCAATTTTGAAGTGAAAATGGGGTGGGGAGGGAAGGGAAGGATTGTTGGAGATATTTTGGCTTAGAACAAGAACCCAAATACAAAGGAGAAATCAAAATTTTCAAGAATAGCAGGAAAAATTTAGAAAGCATAGACTCCTGGGGGGGAAAAAAAAGGAAAAGAAAAAAAATAAAAGAGCAACTTAACAGTTTAAGTTTCAGCTTTGTAAGCAGTCACTAACAGCAGAGTTGTGTGTCACAACAGCACATTAGTACATCAAAATTTCCTTCCAAGAGCATCGCCAAGTACAGATCCCATTTAAGTAGCTCTAGCACTTCTATTTAAAGCTTTTAATCAGGCAGAACAGTATTAAGGCACATTGTGGTGACAAGGAAGTTGGCTACAAATTTTCCACTTGGCTGTGATGAACTTCAGAGCTGTAGGAAGGGTGACAATTCAGCAGCGTGACTCAGAATTGATGGCTTGTCAAAGCCCTTCAGCAGGCGTCTGCTGGGAACTGCCAGAACAGCCCAGCACCAACGTGTTCATCTACCACCAAAACCACATCCAAAAATACCACAAATTGAGTATGAACCAAAACACCACTCATCTGGGAGATACGAGCAGGACCATGCTTCTTTCCTCTTCCTACCTAAAGCTCTCACATACCCAGATAGACTCTTGAAAAACGTTTATGTGCCCCCCACAGCCTGGGGCATTAGACTCCTCTTCACAGTATCTTCTGCTTCCCCTGGAGTCAGTGGGGGACAAAGCCACCCATGGCCAAAGCCATCTAATCTTTAGTCCCCAATTTTAATATGGAATGAAATCAGACTCAAAGATCAGCATCACCCTAGTAAAGAGACAGGAATCCCCACACCACCACCTCCCCAATATCCTAGAACATACTCCACCAGTGTAGCACATTTCAACACTGGCTGGGCTGCTTGATTTTCTTTGGTGTAAAGCAAAAAATGTTCCCTCCCCAATGCTCTGTTATGGGTAAGAGATGGGAAGAGTCTCGTCTGCAGTAGGATACAGAGCGTAAATGCATACGTCACGAAGTGGGCATGATCTCCTACTTTCTCTTCCAGCTTTTCCAAGAAGCTCAGATCAGTTGCTTCCCCAGGTCGTAAGCATTCTTCATCCTGGAACAGCAGGCACTCCATCAAATGCTGCTCTGAACAGACCACTCCCTCCTTGATGATAAATATTACAAACTTCATTATGCAAAACCAAAGAGCTTGGATACAATTTGAGGCGAGGTCTGGTTTATACAGGCAATTTCCCAGTTAAATTTAAAGCTTCGATTATCTGTTTTCAGTAGAAGTATCAAGATAAATCCAGTCAGATCTGCCTTTTTCTTCCAAACTGTCTATTATTTTTATTATTTGTAGTTCACTTAAACAAAAACAATGAGAAAGATGACATCATTAGACACCAAAATTCAGGAGGATCTGCAGGACTCTCGGTCTGGATGAATCACAGAGTTGGAGGGGGGAGACAAGCTTAAAGATTACCCTTTTTTGACCCAAAAAACACAACAAGCCCCGCTTGAAAGAGCAACCCATTGCAATGTGAAGCTAATGCTGAGCTTCAGCAGCACCTTCTCTGGATTACGATGTACTAATTTCTGTCTCCTGTAACGAAGTGATGAAAATTCTTGGCTTTGTGGACATGTCAGAGTAGTGGCATGGAACAACGCAACTTCAAGTGTGGCTACAGATCTCTACAGGAAGATTACTAGATTTCTTACTAATTAGAGTTTGCATTCAAGAAAGTATCATTGTGGTAGCTTGAGTGATCAAACTCCTCCCCACTTCTCAAAGCAAGAAGCGTTACACACCATTGCAGAACAAGCTCCTTGCTCAAAGCTCTGGAAAGAGCTGCCTTCAGCCTCTCCCATTTCTCCTGCCATCCCTTTGAAGGCACAACTTCAGATCGGTATTTTAGAAGCAGTAACAACTAAAGGGCAAGGAAACAAGAGGAAGACCAGGAGGAGGTAGGCAGCTCTTAGGTTTCCTCTCCTATCTGAGCCCCTTTGAAGTGTCAGAGATTAAAACAAGAAAGTCATGTAAGCAGATAGATGGGATGAATTGTCCTCTTTCATCTTTACAAGAGCCTGGAGGTCTCTTGTAAGGCTTCAGGTGGCCATGAAGAAGTACTCCTGGTGTTCTGCAGTCTCCCTAACAATACTCAGAAGAAAGCTGGGTCCCATTCCTGTTGCTGACTAAAGCCAGCCAGGTTGCTGCAGGTACCTTCCTTCTATCTCTCCATGTCTCCAGGCAAAAAGTAGAGAGAATAGCCTAGGTCTGCCTTCTCAAGCACTCAGAGTCTCTGTAGAAGCAGCACAACTCCTTTAAAACCCACAGCTCTTTAGCAAGCAGATCCTCTAATCTTCAATCTTCTGGACCTTGTTTACAATATCTATTTGTTTACATTCTGAATAATGCAGACCCTTCACATAATTAGAGGAAAAAATACAATTATGGACCATTAGAGTAGGGAACAGGCAGGCATTTTAATTTAAGTAGCACAAACTCTTACCAGAATGGAGATTATTCCTTTATGCTTCTGCTCAACCAGGTCGCAGATGATCTTGTTGTTAAAATATGGAATTGGTTCCCACTGGAAATAAAAGAACAAAAAAAGGATGAAGAGCTTTAGAGGAAATCTTTGCCTTGAAATTTTTAAGTTGTTTGGAGCCAGATGCCAATCCCAGTAAAGATCAGTGTTGTGACCTTATCAATTCAAACTGAAGAAGAAAAAAACAGGATGCCATCTTCATTGATGATCAAAAGCATCCAGTGTAATGGCAGTTCAAAGAAAAAAGGGAGGGGGAACATAATAAATTACCTCTATTCCTTCTAGTTCATACTCCTCCTGCTCTGCTTTCAAGGTCATCTCAATCAACAGCTGCTGGAGCTTCTCATTGCAGTAATTAATGCAGAACTGCTCAAAGCTTCAGAGTGGTTAAATGAGGATTAGTTTTTCATTTATTGCATGGATAGTTTTACCACTGTTACAGTTTACCACTACAGTTTTCCAGCCAGACAGCCCACTTTGATCCAGATCAAAGCCACCCATTCCTCCCACACTGTTGTGCCAGTGGCTCAAATCCAGGCAGGCAGCCCAAGCTGGAGCTTTCTCCAGGGGCTTTCCCTAGCCCAGTGCCCTCAGATTTGGCAGCCACCTGTAGCTTGCCTTGCTGGGATGAGACCACACTCCAGAAGCCACATAAGACTTCAGCACATGGCCCCACCAGCACAAGGACAGATCACCCCAAGCCTCAGGAACAGCCCTTACCTGTTTGTGTCCAGCACTTCAAACCCATAGATATCCAGCAGGCCGATAACTGTTTTCCGAGTTGAATCCTGTTAAAGATATTATTGCTCTGTAATTGCTGCTTCAGCTCATGCTTCTCCCCTGCATGTTTCATGTTGCATCCTTCACCTAAATGTTAAGCTTTCCCTTCGACAGCTTTGTATCACATGCCAATGGAGCAGCCACTTTAAGGCAGGCAATGAACTGCTAAAACTCTTAAACACACCACCTTCCATACCCAACTAAAGCATTTTCCAGCTCAATGCTGCAGCATTCCCCTACACCAGTTATCAAGCAACCAAGATATTTGGTGGTGAGTGCTGTAGGACCTTCCCCAGAGAAACTGCTCAGCATGTCAGGAGCACTCAGTGTCTGGGAAGATACCAGACAAGAAACCAACCTTGTTGGCTAGAGAGCCGTTAATTTTGTTGACCAGCCAAGTGAAAGTTCGTCCATAAATCGCCTTTGCTACTGCATCCCGAGCGTAGAATGCCAGATCCACATTCAGAGGGCTCAGGACCTAAAAATAAAGATATGCCAGAGATGATAAACACCACAGCTGGTCAAACTCCTGCAAAGCCAATTCACACCTGTGGTTGGAGAATGAGCCATGTTCTCTTATACCACAGCCCAGCTCTCAGCCTACCTAACTGTAGCTGCCTACAACTTTATTTACCATCAGTGTCACCTCAGGCTGGTGTACGGCCACAAGCCAGCAGGATTGTGATACTACGTTTTGGAGAGGACTAATTTAGACAAGCGGGGAAAGTATTCTGACTTCCTTTTAGTTTTATTATTAAACTTGGTACCAAGTGCTCAAAGAATGTTTTTTCCCAGTGCTTTCCTCTGTTTGTGCAGCCAGTTTTCCAGGAAGCACCCCAGGGATGGAACAGAAGGAAGCTGTTTGGCTCAAACATAGGGCTGCCTGCAAGTCCCTCTTCCTAGCTTTCTTAATAGATACTACTTCGTTCAGCAGTAAGCCTCTAATATGGGGAATAAGTTTTAATTTAACATCTTAGGCTAGAAGAGAAAGGTGATATGGAGGAGAGTGTGATCTGGTTTTACTGTAACACTGCAAAGAACAGAGCTTCTCATCAGTCACCACTGGCTGGGGTGGCTCCCAGCTGCCTGGGGTCACAGAGAGCTACTGGGTACCTCTTCAGATCTGGCTTCGATCTTCCGATGGGTGAGAGCTTCCTGCAGAATGGACAAGTGCACACCCAGTAGCTGCAGAGAAGGAAATACTTGGACTCAGAGCGTGGCCAGCAGGAGACTGTTTAAATAAGCAGCATCGTGTGATCAGTAGGGTATAACCCCCCCAGTCCCTTCCCAGTTACACTCATCTTTGAGCAACAATAAGTAAGGAAGTTTCAGAGAGATGTGCTAGAGAGAAAAGGGGCCCTACAGCTCCAGACAGGTTATCACGAGCTGGGTATTTACAGAGCAATCATTCTGCTTTTAGGAACAGACATGTCTGCCCTTAAACGCCCACAGAAACGTCAAGGCTTTCTTAATAGCACCTGTAATACTGACATTATCTCAGAAAAGTTACCTTTGAAATCCATTTGATCTGTGTGCCATCACGAATGATGGCATGCCCATTGCTATCTTCTTCAAACTGGATGTTCCCAAGGTGCAGGACGCTAGCAACAATTCCAAAGAGATTCTAATAACAAGAGACACACCATTAGAAAACAGCTTCCCACAGCTCCATGAGATGGTCCTAATCTTTCCTACGCGTGCTAATAAACAGAACGTTGGCTCGGCCAAAGGTGGCAAGTTGGACAACCTGCTTCAGAGATGTGCTGCCACCAGTTGCCATCATGCTGTGCCAAGTGATAGAGCTCTTCGCCCACCCAACTTCTCCCTCAATCCCCCCAAAATGATGTCCTATCCCATCCTTAACACCTCTCCCAAGCAAGACTGCTTCCATCGCTTTTAAGGAGAGACAGCAGTGCGCTCCTCACTTCAATTCCCTTTGGTAGGCTCAGTCCCTCTCCCACACATACCTCTGTATCTTTTTCAGTAAAGTCAATGATAGAAAAAGCTTTGCGGACTATTTTCCAGTCGTTTTTGTCATTAATAGAAAACACTTTGGCACATCGACCCTATACAGTAAAAGAAAGGTAAATTAGTACAATTAATTGGCAAAGCAATTTTATTATCAAACACAGCACCTGGGCATGCTACTTTCATTTCCAGTTTCCTCAGCCTGTATAGATGCAGTCTGCAACTAGTTAGCAAGTTTATTTCACCCCTGCTAATCCTCAAAGCGGCTCATTTGATCAGATCTTTCAGCTTATACTTAAATTGTCAGATAATTTAAAGTATTGAGCTTGGATAGTGATTACCATAAAATGGCTAAGTCTTGTGAAGAGTTTGAGCTTCCAGCCATCCTCCATTTTTATGGTAATATTATCTTCTGCCCCATCATTCTTCACTACCAAGGAAGAAAGAAAACTGAGTGCATTACCACAAAGTGAACTGTATAGTGCATAACCATATGTATGGACCTCTGTGTGAGGTCCATAAATCCTGAGAAACTCATTTTATACCAAATTCTGATACAGAGCCCTTAGAGAAGATGCCTTTATATGAAATGTAGCTTGCAGACAGTTACTACTGTGCTGTTTAGTAGCTCAGGCCACTCTTCTCAATGAATCAATACATGACTTGACTGTACCAGAGGGACCAGGATCATCAAATGGTTTGGTGACACTTGCTTAAGAGCGTTTACACTCTCACAGCAGCAGTGAGGATGGCAGCAGTAGGCTGCTCTGCACACACAGAACACAGGGAATACACAATTAATAAAGACCTGGTGAAAGGGACCTTTTTTCAGCTCCAATGGCCTCGCTGTCACAGGGTCATGTTGCCCCAAAGCTTGTTTCTGCCCCCACAACCATTATCAGCTGATTCAATAAGAGATATTATCCCTTATAAGCCACTTATGGGCATCCTTAGGCCATCACAGCTAGAACAGAGTTCTAGCAACAAAAGTAGAGTTCCTGCTACAAAAGCACCCAGGGTAGAACGATGTACGACAGCTTTGGGGCAAGTATGTTTGTGACCAACTTGCCTGTGAGTTTCACTATAACATGACACAGTGTGTTCTCTCAGCAGCTCAGCAGCACACTTCGTACGTGAGGAAAGCTGCATCTGCAATCCCTACCCTTCTAGGTGTAAGATACAGAGAGAGGGGGACAAGCTCTCACCGACCTGGATGAGATACGCGTACTTTTGGGGGTTGCGCTCCAGCCCCAGCCAGCAAAGAAGATCCTTGTCTCCACCCTCTAATAACTGGTAGAAAATATGGAAATTCCTTTCTCCGTGGTTTTGATGGACAACTCGGGATTTCTCAATCAGGTAGCTGAGGATGTGCCCTCCGACAGGAGCTCCCTGGCAGAACAAAGCAGTCAGATCAACACCCATAGATACAAACAACATCATTGTGAGGGCTGTTCCTCCACACCGAGGAACAAGGAG
The DNA here is from genome assembly GCF_001431845.1 of Calidris pugnax. Taxonomy (NCBI): domain Eukaryota; kingdom Metazoa; phylum Chordata; class Aves; order Charadriiformes; family Scolopacidae; genus Calidris; species Calidris pugnax. Next base: position 220,559 of record NW_015090824.1, read on the forward strand.
CAGTGTCAGGAGAAGCACGTTCACTTTTCTGCTGTTACTCATCTGCCATCTTGTGTTTAAGAGTTAGTATCTGACAAGAAGTGTGTACACCTATGACCCTAGAACAGAAGCCCTCTTCACCTCTCCTGGGGCCTCCAGCAACCCTCACCTCTTCCAGGATGGAAGGAGGTTGAAGCCAGCTCTTGTCCAAGACATTTTTTGGAACGTGGTCTCTGAGCTTCATGAAGTATTTGTACTGCACGAGCCGCACAAATTCAATGTTCTCTGGACAAAGGGGTTTCTTCCGATTGATGAAACCATTTATGAATCTACAGAAAAAAATATCCAAACCAGAACTTAGACATTATGTTCAGAAATCAGTGGAAATAAAAGGCAAGTCACAGAAGGCACACAACGGGCTAAAAAAATCCCTGATGTTAACTCAGGTACACTGTCACCTGCGTTACAGCAATGGAAATTTTAAGCTTTATAATATTCCAAAAATTAAGTCTTTTCCTAAGTTTTGTTGACCAAAACCTGTGCTTTGGCATTAAAAAGGAAGATCAGCACTACTTCTGATGCAGTATTCAGGAGCTGGGCTTAAGGGAGTGGAGAGGGAGGACCATACACGAAGAAAACGGACAGGCTCACAAAGGATTGGTTTGGAGATCCCTTCTACCAAACTAAAGTGGCAGAGCAACAGAAATTGGTGCAAGTCAGGATTCCTGAAGAGGTCACGGGCATTTCTGGTCAACCCCATCTGGTAACTGTCCTCCTAACGACAGAGAGCTTAGAAACGGGTGTGAAAGGGATGGTTTTGAGTCCCTGGTCAGTACTCTGGACTCACGATCCAGACACCATCACCATGCTGTCACCTACAGCCTTCCTCACGACCACCACACAATGATAGTTACTTCCTGATGGTCTGAACTGCCCACGTCCTCTTCTTGGCCTTCTTCCGTGCCAGTGCTCCTCGCCAGCAAGCCTCCAGCTTGATAGCTGCAAGAATCAATCAAGTCCTTGTATTAGTATCAGAGATCCTGTGCCATACTATCCTTTAAATTCATATAGCAGAAGATATAACTGGCTCTTCTGTAGCTCTTCCCATCAGCTGATCTTTAGAGTAAGAAGTTTAGAACATTTTTTTCTCTGTAATAACTGATCCAGCACTACCTGCACTGCAGAGCTCAACAGCCAGGCAGTGACGTACTGCACAGAGCCAGCAGCTCATCTCAGAAAGCTGGCCTTTGAGCCTGCAGCATCATTTATGAGGTTGTCCACTGTGCTAAGAGGGTTTGTTCCCCCAGCAGTTAACGAGCAATGCCCTCGGTACCCCCCCAGAACACCCCCACACTCACAGCAGAGGGTGCTGCCACCGCACAGAGCTGCTCCCACAGCTGATGCCTGGGTGACACCAGGAGCAGCACATGGTGTGAGGAGCTAAACAGACCTCTGTGAATGCTCTTCATACCACTGTCACCTGCATCTAAGCCCAGCATCCACAGCCCTGCAGGTGATATCTGCAGCAACATGGATTTGTGACCTCCCAAAGCTACAGCTCCTATCGGAAAGCCCAGCCCTAAGACACTCCTCAATCCCAGAGCTCGTACCTGCTGCTCTCTTCTTCTCATAGGCTCTCTTTCCAAGGCATCCTTTGTATTTGGCCTGTAGTCTTGAAACTGGGGGAAAAAAAAAGCAGCAGAGACATTGCTCATATCTACAGGATCAGAACATCCAGGAGCTGTGCTCCCAGCAATCAGACACCACATGCCAAGGCACAGGAGGGTCTGCACAATCACCAAGGAACAACAGGGCTAAAACACCAATAGGACCAAAAGTTGCCTGCACAGGTAAACATGCCTTTAGGCAGCCCCAAACAGCTAACACTAGGATGAGATGGGTGGTATATCCCAATTCCAGGGGAAACATAAGGAGATACACGTCTAGAACTCAAGCAATATAGCTCATGATTTCTCCCCACCCTGGAAAAGATTATGAAGTTCTCCTTGGACTCTCCTGAGCGACGCAGATCGGGGGCTCAGCTCTCACCATGGTGCATCTGCTGCACAAACCTGGAGCCCAGAAACACAGTTCACCCAGGCTCTGCTTCTTAGTTACAGACAGACAAAGGGAACTGGAACCATACCCAACAGATGCTTTCTGAATTCAAACGCATCTTCAGTAGCAAACAGGGTCTTTGGGAACCGAATGAATATTTTGGTCCTGAAAAAGAGACCATGAACAGCTTATTCACAGTGAGCCATGGTTTCAGCTGCCCTAATTCATGGATTCTGACATTCACAGGTTGAAGGTGACATGAGAGAGCCCTGCCCTGCCCCACGCCCTGGCAAGGAGGACATGGCTGTGGTTCAGGAGTGGTTACAGAGGACAGTTAAGAAAAGAACCCAAGCCAAAGACGGGCAAGTTGCCTGTGGCCAAGCAAGCAGGGAGACATGGAGCTGAAGCAAGGCAGCCCACCTCCCCTAATCCAGAGGTGGAAGAAACTCAGCTGTACTCGAGCTTCCATGGAAACAGGAAGGGGAAAATAAAGAGGAAATTTATGCATCCAGACTTTTTATCTGTCTCCTTGCTCCTGTGCACTGTATACCTCCAGGGTGAGGTTACTTTGGGTTCTTTTAACTAAATCACAAATCAGAATCCATCAGGTTTGCAGACCCAGGCAGGTCCACCCGGTTCACATGGTCACACAAGAGCCCAGCTAAAGGGATCAGTTCCCACCACCAGGTCTTGCAGCTCTCTGGGAAGGGCAGTCACAGACAGAAGATCAAATATGGCAAGCACCATGCAGCTGACCAGCCAGAGAAAGGAAATTTACCTTCCTAATTTGTATTCCTCAGGCTTGTAACCAATGTGCTTGATGAGCCTCTCCACACCCTCAGCTGCTGGGCCATGCCAATGTGGCCAAGTAGCTGGACAGAGGGATTTATACCTGAAAGATCAGCAAGACATCAAAACAAATGACTTGACATTTCAGGAACTCCCTTCCTGAAGCTCTCCCCTCAAGATTCCTACTGCTTTATTCAAGGCAGAAGATGCCAAAGCAGATCAAAGTGCATACAGACAAAAAAAACCACCTGTCTGCTGACACCTCGTATCACCAGGACTTGATATTTAAGCAAACCTTGCTCTGAAGCCCTCATGAGAGGGCAGGTTCACCTGGCTGATGGCAGAACAGCTCTGCTCACCTTTGCAAGAAGAGCTCATACTTCCGCCGATACGCGAAGCCGGCTCGTCTCACCCGCAAGTGCTCCATCAGTCCCAGGTACTTCACCTGATGTCGGATCAGATAATCATCAAACTTCCCTGTAGTAAGGACATACGTAGTCACTGGAAAACACTGGCTGTGGAAGCTCAACTCACTTGTTCATGTATAAGGAAGGGATCAAATCCAGTTACCCAAGGTGATGACTTTGCTGCTAGCTTAACCAAGAAATATATATATATTTAATCTATGTATAGTGTGTATATATATAAAATATATATATTTTATCTGCTGTACCTAGCTACAAGCTAAAATCTCCCTCCTTTATCCCAGCTGTGCCTTCAGCACAATGTCTTACCAGGCTCCTTGTTCTCATTCGGTTTAATGCATCGGACATAAGAAGGCTCCTTGGACATCAGGATGTCTATGAGGCTCATCAGACTGTTTTTGAACTGGGTTGCAACCTAAGACATAATTGAAAGAAGTTTCTTGCCTTTGGAACTCAAGCACTGCAGTAATTGAAGTCAACTTGTTCCCTGCACCCATCTTAAAACTAAGATGTTAAGTAAAAGGCTGACATATGCAGTAGTAGCACAAAACTATTGAAGCACAGTTAAATCATAAGTTACCTGGACATTGTGCTTAGCAGGAATATTTGAACCCCTGCCATGCAGCTGGACACGCAAGGCAGCCCTTCAGAAGCTAACTGCTATTGGATGCTGGGCACAGGGCTTGTTTTAGAAGAATGCATTAATAACAACATTAAGTTATGTCACACCGATAGCTGCTGCCTCAGCGACATCCCTGTTCAACCACCAGGATGCCAGCAGGGGTGTAACACCAGCAAAAGAAAAAATAAACCACTGAATTTAGGACCAAGGATGCAATCGGTGGTTAAATCAAGACTTGGGAAGTTGAGTTTATATATTCAGACTAAAGATGAAACTCACAGTCTCTGGTCTCCTCCTGTTGTCGAGCTCTGACAGTAAAAAGCAGTCTCTAATGATGGCATTTTTAGAGTTGCACAGCACCTGAAACAGGGTAAAGGAAAAGCTGCCTTATTTAGCAGGCAGCTATTCCTACTGTCAGGCTTCTAAGCTCAAGCAGCACAGCTGTAAGGACATGCATGGAGGTGCCTAAAGAACATTGCTCAGGAGAAATACATGTTGTTTGCTACAGAGATTAAATACACCTGCAAACATCACTACTTCAAGCAAGGTAACTTAGGAGCCTTTTTTCTGTTCTTACCTCTTTCAGGTTTCTGTACAGGAGATCATTATTCTTCTCCAGAAATCCTGAAGAAAAATAAAACAACATCCCAAGGTTTAATTCCTTTTGAAAGCTACACGCTTTAACACAAAAGCTGGAAATTTATATCCTCAATTTATATCCGCTGCACTCATGTTTAAGATTTTAGCACCTTCAGAGAGCAGATGTTTTGTATTTCATCTTCACACCAAGCTATTAACTACCACGCTGGCTCAAAAGCTCAGGTAACTTCTAGGCTGGTACTTTGTTCACACTCACCAACAGCACAGTAAGTGACTTCTCCTGCGTAGTGGAGGAGGCGGAAATCCACCCAGTCAATCGATTTCCGTGTCTTCTGGTCTGCCAGCTTGCGACTGCGGGGGGGAAAAAAAGAACCCAACAAGAGAAAAAGCAGCAAATTGGCTTCCTTAGCTTATCAAAAGTCACCTGCACAAAAAGCAGCCGTAGAAGAGCTGGGAGTCTATTTAATGTTTGTTCTATCAACATGGCTCTGACTACGCAGTTATGGCCTATAATTGAATTATCATCTATCTGTCCATTGGGAACAGCTAACAGCAAAATTCCCTGTCAGCTGAAAAAGCTGAAAAGAGTCAGTTACCACAAACTCCTCAAAATATCTGTGACCCATCCCCACCACTTGGCAACGACCACCCTTTCCAGAACTGTTAAGATTTCCTCATATAACATTAATTTAAACACATTCTCGCTGCCTACATGAGAAAAAGATCACCAGCTTCCTCAATTTTGAAGTGAAAATGGGGTGGGGAGGGAAGGGAAGGATTGTTGGAGATATTTTGGCTTAGAACAAGAACCCAAATACAAAGGAGAAATCAAAATTTTCAAGAATAGCAGGAAAAATTTAGAAAGCATAGACTCCTGGGGGGGAAAAAAAAGGAAAAGAAAAAAAATAAAAGAGCAACTTAACAGTTTAAGTTTCAGCTTTGTAAGCAGTCACTAACAGCAGAGTTGTGTGTCACAACAGCACATTAGTACATCAAAATTTCCTTCCAAGAGCATCGCCAAGTACAGATCCCATTTAAGTAGCTCTAGCACTTCTATTTAAAGCTTTTAATCAGGCAGAACAGTATTAAGGCACATTGTGGTGACAAGGAAGTTGGCTACAAATTTTCCACTTGGCTGTGATGAACTTCAGAGCTGTAGGAAGGGTGACAATTCAGCAGCGTGACTCAGAATTGATGGCTTGTCAAAGCCCTTCAGCAGGCGTCTGCTGGGAACTGCCAGAACAGCCCAGCACCAACGTGTTCATCTACCACCAAAACCACATCCAAAAATACCACAAATTGAGTATGAACCAAAACACCACTCATCTGGGAGATACGAGCAGGACCATGCTTCTTTCCTCTTCCTACCTAAAGCTCTCACATACCCAGATAGACTCTTGAAAAACGTTTATGTGCCCCCCACAGCCTGGGGCATTAGACTCCTCTTCACAGTATCTTCTGCTTCCCCTGGAGTCAGTGGGGGACAAAGCCACCCATGGCCAAAGCCATCTAATCTTTAGTCCCCAATTTTAATATGGAATGAAATCAGACTCAAAGATCAGCATCACCCTAGTAAAGAGACAGGAATCCCCACACCACCACCTCCCCAATATCCTAGAACATACTCCACCAGTGTAGCACATTTCAACACTGGCTGGGCTGCTTGATTTTCTTTGGTGTAAAGCAAAAAATGTTCCCTCCCCAATGCTCTGTTATGGGTAAGAGATGGGAAGAGTCTCGTCTGCAGTAGGATACAGAGCGTAAATGCATACGTCACGAAGTGGGCATGATCTCCTACTTTCTCTTCCAGCTTTTCCAAGAAGCTCAGATCAGTTGCTTCCCCAGGTCGTAAGCATTCTTCATCCTGGAACAGCAGGCACTCCATCAAATGCTGCTCTGAACAGACCACTCCCTCCTTGATGATAAATATTACAAACTTCATTATGCAAAACCAAAGAGCTTGGATACAATTTGAGGCGAGGTCTGGTTTATACAGGCAATTTCCCAGTTAAATTTAAAGCTTCGATTATCTGTTTTCAGTAGAAGTATCAAGATAAATCCAGTCAGATCTGCCTTTTTCTTCCAAACTGTCTATTATTTTTATTATTTGTAGTTCACTTAAACAAAAACAATGAGAAAGATGACATCATTAGACACCAAAATTCAGGAGGATCTGCAGGACTCTCGGTCTGGATGAATCACAGAGTTGGAGGGGGGAGACAAGCTTAAAGATTACCCTTTTTTGACCCAAAAAACACAACAAGCCCCGCTTGAAAGAGCAACCCATTGCAATGTGAAGCTAATGCTGAGCTTCAGCAGCACCTTCTCTGGATTACGATGTACTAATTTCTGTCTCCTGTAACGAAGTGATGAAAATTCTTGGCTTTGTGGACATGTCAGAGTAGTGGCATGGAACAACGCAACTTCAAGTGTGGCTACAGATCTCTACAGGAAGATTACTAGATTTCTTACTAATTAGAGTTTGCATTCAAGAAAGTATCATTGTGGTAGCTTGAGTGATCAAACTCCTCCCCACTTCTCAAAGCAAGAAGCGTTACACACCATTGCAGAACAAGCTCCTTGCTCAAAGCTCTGGAAAGAGCTGCCTTCAGCCTCTCCCATTTCTCCTGCCATCCCTTTGAAGGCACAACTTCAGATCGGTATTTTAGAAGCAGTAACAACTAAAGGGCAAGGAAACAAGAGGAAGACCAGGAGGAGGTAGGCAGCTCTTAGGTTTCCTCTCCTATCTGAGCCCCTTTGAAGTGTCAGAGATTAAAACAAGAAAGTCATGTAAGCAGATAGATGGGATGAATTGTCCTCTTTCATCTTTACAAGAGCCTGGAGGTCTCTTGTAAGGCTTCAGGTGGCCATGAAGAAGTACTCCTGGTGTTCTGCAGTCTCCCTAACAATACTCAGAAGAAAGCTGGGTCCCATTCCTGTTGCTGACTAAAGCCAGCCAGGTTGCTGCAGGTACCTTCCTTCTATCTCTCCATGTCTCCAGGCAAAAAGTAGAGAGAATAGCCTAGGTCTGCCTTCTCAAGCACTCAGAGTCTCTGTAGAAGCAGCACAACTCCTTTAAAACCCACAGCTCTTTAGCAAGCAGATCCTCTAATCTTCAATCTTCTGGACCTTGTTTACAATATCTATTTGTTTACATTCTGAATAATGCAGACCCTTCACATAATTAGAGGAAAAAATACAATTATGGACCATTAGAGTAGGGAACAGGCAGGCATTTTAATTTAAGTAGCACAAACTCTTACCAGAATGGAGATTATTCCTTTATGCTTCTGCTCAACCAGGTCGCAGATGATCTTGTTGTTAAAATATGGAATTGGTTCCCACTGGAAATAAAAGAACAAAAAAAGGATGAAGAGCTTTAGAGGAAATCTTTGCCTTGAAATTTTTAAGTTGTTTGGAGCCAGATGCCAATCCCAGTAAAGATCAGTGTTGTGACCTTATCAATTCAAACTGAAGAAGAAAAAAACAGGATGCCATCTTCATTGATGATCAAAAGCATCCAGTGTAATGGCAGTTCAAAGAAAAAAGGGAGGGGGAACATAATAAATTACCTCTATTCCTTCTAGTTCATACTCCTCCTGCTCTGCTTTCAAGGTCATCTCAATCAACAGCTGCTGGAGCTTCTCATTGCAGTAATTAATGCAGAACTGCTCAAAGCTTCAGAGTGGTTAAATGAGGATTAGTTTTTCATTTATTGCATGGATAGTTTTACCACTGTTACAGTTTACCACTACAGTTTTCCAGCCAGACAGCCCACTTTGATCCAGATCAAAGCCACCCATTCCTCCCACACTGTTGTGCCAGTGGCTCAAATCCAGGCAGGCAGCCCAAGCTGGAGCTTTCTCCAGGGGCTTTCCCTAGCCCAGTGCCCTCAGATTTGGCAGCCACCTGTAGCTTGCCTTGCTGGGATGAGACCACACTCCAGAAGCCACATAAGACTTCAGCACATGGCCCCACCAGCACAAGGACAGATCACCCCAAGCCTCAGGAACAGCCCTTACCTGTTTGTGTCCAGCACTTCAAACCCATAGATATCCAGCAGGCCGATAACTGTTTTCCGAGTTGAATCCTGTTAAAGATATTATTGCTCTGTAATTGCTGCTTCAGCTCATGCTTCTCCCCTGCATGTTTCATGTTGCATCCTTCACCTAAATGTTAAGCTTTCCCTTCGACAGCTTTGTATCACATGCCAATGGAGCAGCCACTTTAAGGCAGGCAATGAACTGCTAAAACTCTTAAACACACCACCTTCCATACCCAACTAAAGCATTTTCCAGCTCAATGCTGCAGCATTCCCCTACACCAGTTATCAAGCAACCAAGATATTTGGTGGTGAGTGCTGTAGGACCTTCCCCAGAGAAACTGCTCAGCATGTCAGGAGCACTCAGTGTCTGGGAAGATACCAGACAAGAAACCAACCTTGTTGGCTAGAGAGCCGTTAATTTTGTTGACCAGCCAAGTGAAAGTTCGTCCATAAATCGCCTTTGCTACTGCATCCCGAGCGTAGAATGCCAGATCCACATTCAGAGGGCTCAGGACCTAAAAATAAAGATATGCCAGAGATGATAAACACCACAGCTGGTCAAACTCCTGCAAAGCCAATTCACACCTGTGGTTGGAGAATGAGCCATGTTCTCTTATACCACAGCCCAGCTCTCAGCCTACCTAACTGTAGCTGCCTACAACTTTATTTACCATCAGTGTCACCTCAGGCTGGTGTACGGCCACAAGCCAGCAGGATTGTGATACTACGTTTTGGAGAGGACTAATTTAGACAAGCGGGGAAAGTATTCTGACTTCCTTTTAGTTTTATTATTAAACTTGGTACCAAGTGCTCAAAGAATGTTTTTTCCCAGTGCTTTCCTCTGTTTGTGCAGCCAGTTTTCCAGGAAGCACCCCAGGGATGGAACAGAAGGAAGCTGTTTGGCTCAAACATAGGGCTGCCTGCAAGTCCCTCTTCCTAGCTTTCTTAATAGATACTACTTCGTTCAGCAGTAAGCCTCTAATATGGGGAATAAGTTTTAATTTAACATCTTAGGCTAGAAGAGAAAGGTGATATGGAGGAGAGTGTGATCTGGTTTTACTGTAACACTGCAAAGAACAGAGCTTCTCATCAGTCACCACTGGCTGGGGTGGCTCCCAGCTGCCTGGGGTCACAGAGAGCTACTGGGTACCTCTTCAGATCTGGCTTCGATCTTCCGATGGGTGAGAGCTTCCTGCAGAATGGACAAGTGCACACCCAGTAGCTGCAGAGAAGGAAATACTTGGACTCAGAGCGTGGCCAGCAGGAGACTGTTTAAATAAGCAGCATCGTGTGATCAGTAGGGTATAACCCCCCCAGTCCCTTCCCAGTTACACTCATCTTTGAGCAACAATAAGTAAGGAAGTTTCAGAGAGATGTGCTAGAGAGAAAAGGGGCCCTACAGCTCCAGACAGGTTATCACGAGCTGGGTATTTACAGAGCAATCATTCTGCTTTTAGGAACAGACATGTCTGCCCTTAAACGCCCACAGAAACGTCAAGGCTTTCTTAATAGCACCTGTAATACTGACATTATCTCAGAAAAGTTACCTTTGAAATCCATTTGATCTGTGTGCCATCACGAATGATGGCATGCCCATTGCTATCTTCTTCAAACTGGATGTTCCCAAGGTGCAGGACGCTAGCAACAATTCCAAAGAGATTCTAATAACAAGAGACACACCATTAGAAAACAGCTTCCCACAGCTCCATGAGATGGTCCTAATCTTTCCTACGCGTGCTAATAAACAGAACGTTGGCTCGGCCAAAGGTGGCAAGTTGGACAACCTGCTTCAGAGATGTGCTGCCACCAGTTGCCATCATGCTGTGCCAAGTGATAGAGCTCTTCGCCCACCCAACTTCTCCCTCAATCCCCCCAAAATGATGTCCTATCCCATCCTTAACACCTCTCCCAAGCAAGACTGCTTCCATCGCTTTTAAGGAGAGACAGCAGTGCGCTCCTCACTTCAATTCCCTTTGGTAGGCTCAGTCCCTCTCCCACACATACCTCTGTATCTTTTTCAGTAAAGTCAATGATAGAAAAAGCTTTGCGGACTATTTTCCAGTCGTTTTTGTCATTAATAGAAAACACTTTGGCACATCGACCCTATACAGTAAAAGAAAGGTAAATTAGTACAATTAATTGGCAAAGCAATTTTATTATCAAACACAGCACCTGGGCATGCTACTTTCATTTCCAGTTTCCTCAGCCTGTATAGATGCAGTCTGCAACTAGTTAGCAAGTTTATTTCACCCCTGCTAATCCTCAAAGCGGCTCATTTGATCAGATCTTTCAGCTTATACTTAAATTGTCAGATAATTTAAAGTATTGAGCTTGGATAGTGATTACCATAAAATGGCTAAGTCTTGTGAAGAGTTTGAGCTTCCAGCCATCCTCCATTTTTATGGTAATATTATCTTCTGCCCCATCATTCTTCACTACCAAGGAAGAAAGAAAACTGAGTGCATTACCACAAAGTGAACTGTATAGTGCATAACCATATGTATGGACCTCTGTGTGAGGTCCATAAATCCTGAGAAACTCATTTTATACCAAATTCTGATACAGAGCCCTTAGAGAAGATGCCTTTATATGAAATGTAGCTTGCAGACAGTTACTACTGTGCTGTTTAGTAGCTCAGGCCACTCTTCTCAATGAATCAATACATGACTTGACTGTACCAGAGGGACCAGGATCATCAAATGGTTTGGTGACACTTGCTTAAGAGCGTTTACACTCTCACAGCAGCAGTGAGGATGGCAGCAGTAGGCTGCTCTGCACACACAGAACACAGGGAATACACAATTAATAAAGACCTGGTGAAAGGGACCTTTTTTCAGCTCCAATGGCCTCGCTGTCACAGGGTCATGTTGCCCCAAAGCTTGTTTCTGCCCCCACAACCATTATCAGCTGATTCAATAAGAGATATTATCCCTTATAAGCCACTTATGTGCATCCTTAGGCCATCACAGCTAGAACAGAGTTCTAGCAACAAAAGTAGAGTTCCTGCTACAAAAGCACCCAGGGTAGAACGATGTACGACAGCTTTGGGGCAAATATGTTTGTGACCAACTTGCCTGTGAGTTTCACTATAACATGACACAGTGTGTTCTCTCAGCAGCTCAGCAGCACACTTCGTACGTGAGGAAAGCTGCATCTGCAATCCCTACCCTTCTAGGTGTAAGATACAGAGAGAGGGGGACAAGCTCTCACCGACCTGGATGAGATACGCGTACTTTTGGGGGTTGCGCTCCAGCCCCAGCCAGCAAAGAAGATCCTTGTCTCCACCCTCTAATAACTGGTAGAAAATATGGAAATTCCTTTCTCCGTGGTTTTGATGGACAACTCGGGATTTCTCAATCAGGTAGCTGAGGATGTGCCCTCCGACAGGAGCTCCCTGGCAGAACAAAGCAGTCAGATCAACACCCATAGATACAAACAACATCATTGTGAGGGCTGTTCCTCCACACCGAGGAACAAGGAGCAGTGTCAGGAGAAGCACGTTCACTTTTCTGCTGTTACTCATCTGCCATCTTGTGTTTAAGAGTTAGTATCTGACAACAGCACAAGCCTTATCTAAAGAGTTTGCTGTCCTTCTGGTGCAACTTGTGCTTTACAACAATCTATATTAGCTGTCTACTGAGCGCCAGCAATATTGCCAGTGATGTAGGAAGCTTTCAGGACGTGTAACTAGTAACTTTACTCACAAAATGCAACGCCTGTAAAAATAGGGTCAGAAAAGTGCAGTGTAAGCCTTAATAAATCCTGTGCTGCCTGGTAAGCATCCAAGAGGTTCACTGATACAAGTTGTTTTAACACCGGTCCATTAAGTTTGTTCTCACCTTAAAATCAAATTGGATATCCATGTATTTCCCAAATCTACTCGAGTTGTCATTACGCAGAGTTTTTGCGTTTCCAAAAGCCTATGGATAAAAGGATAGATTAAGTCACTTGCCATCTTACTGAGAACCTGACACCCGCGGTAGGACAAAATTCCAGTCACAAAGACTTGCTGCATCAGCTGAGTCCTCCTGCAGAATTTAGTGGGATTAAAGAAATACAAACTAATGTATTTCCCTAGCTTTAATGTGGAATTCAGCTAAGCAAAATGAAGAGAATGGACAGGCTCACAAAGGATCGGTTTGGAGATCCCTTGTACCAAACTAAACTGGCAGAGCAACAGAAATTGGTGCAAGTCAGGCTGTTGTTCTTGCTTCTGTGACCCATAACTGAAGCCACAAGGAACTGCTGTATGGTGCACAGTTTCCTCACACTCCCAGGTTTCAGCTATTCCCCACTATAAAACCGAAGTTTAATTTCTAAATGATATTAAATGATGTTAAATCCCAAGCATTTTTTCAGAGGTTGTGCTGCCAAAGGATTCCTGAAGAGGTCACGGGCATTTCTGGTCAACCCCATCTGGCAACTGTCCTCCTAACGACAGATAGCTTAGAAAGAGGTGTGAAAGGGATGGTTTTGAGTCCCTGGTCAGTACTCTGGACTCACGATCCAGACACCATCACCATGCTGTCACCTACAGCCTTCCTCACGACCACCACACAATGATAGTTACTTCCTGATGGTCTGAACAGCCCACGTCCTCTTCTTGGCCTCCTTCCGTGCCAGTGCTCCTCGCCAGCAAGCCTCCAGCTTGATAGCTGCAAGAATTAAGCAAGTCCTTGTATTAGTATCAGAGATCCTGTGCCATACTATCCTTTAAATTCATATAGCAGAAGATATAACTGGCTCTTCTGTAGCTCTTCCCATCAGCTGATCTTTAGAGTAAGAAGTTTAGAACATTTTTTTCTCTGTAATAACTGATCCAGCACTACCTGCACTGCAGAGCTCAACAGCCAGGCAGTGATGTACCGCACAGAGCCAGCAGCTCATCTCAGAAAGCTGGCCTTTGAGCCTGCAGCATCATTTATGAGGTTGTCCACTGTGCTAAGAGGGTTTGTTCCCCCAGCAGTTAACGAGCAATGCCCTCGGTACCCCCCCAGAACACCCCCACACTCACAGCAGAGGGTGCTGCCACCACACAGAGCTGCTCCCACAGCTGATGCCTGGGTGACACCAGGAGCAGCACATGGTGTGAGGAGCTAAACAGACCTCTGTGAATGCTCTTCATACCACTGTCACCTGCATCTAAGCCCAGCATCCACAGCCCTGCAGGTGATATCTGCAGCAACATGGATTTGTGACCTCCCAAAGCTACAGCTCCTATCGGAAAGCCCAGCCCTAAGACACTCCTCAATCCCAGAGCTCGTACCTGCTGCTCTCTTCTTCTCATAGGCTCTCTTTCCAAGGCATCCTTTGTATTTGGCCTGTAGTCTTGAAACTGGGGGAAAAAAAAAGCAGCAGAGCCATTGCTCATATCTACAGGATCAGAACATCCAGGAGCTGTGCTCCCAGCAATCAGACACCACATGCCAAGGCACAGGAGGGTCTGCACAATCACCAAGGAACAACAGGGCTAAAACACCAATAGGACCAAAAGTTGCCTGCACAGGTAAACATGCCTTTAGGCAGCCCCAAACAGCTAACACTAGGATGAGATGGGTGGTATATCCCAATTCCAGGGGAAACATAAGGAGATACACGTCTAGAACTCAAGCAATATAGCTCATGATTTCTCCCCACCCTGGAAAAGATTATGAAGTTCTCCTTGGACTCTCCCGAGCGATGCAGATGGGGGGCTCAGCTCTCACCATGGTGCATCTGCTGCACAAACCTGGAGCCCAGAAACACAGTTCACCCAGGCTCTGCTTCTTAGTTACAGACAGACAAAGGGAACTGGAACCATACCCAACAGATGCTTTCTGAATTCAAACGCATCTTCAGTAGCAAACAGGGTCTTTGGGAACCGAATGAATATTTTGGTCCTGAAAAAGAGACCATGAACAGCTTATTCACAGTGAGCCATGGTTTCAGCTGCCCTAATTCATGGATTCTGACATTCACAGGTTGAAGGTGACATGAGAGAGCCCTGCCCTGCCCCACGCCCTGGCAAGGAGGACATGGCTGTGGTTCAGGAGTGGTTACAGAGGACAGTTAAGAAAAGAACCCAAGCCAAAGACGGGCAAGTTGCCTGTGGCCAAGCAAGCAGGGAGACATGGAGCTGAAGCAAGGCAGCCCACCTCCCCTAATCCAGAGGTGGAAGAAACTCAGCTGTACTCGAGCTTCCATGGAAACAGGAAGGGGAAAATATAGAGGAAATTTATGCATCCAGGCTTTTCATCTGTCTCCTTGCTCCTGTGCACGCTATACCTTTGGGGTGAGGTTACTTTAGGCTGTTTTAACTAAATCACAAATCAGAATCCATCAGGTTTGCAGACCCAGGCAGGTCCACCCAGTTCACATGGTCACGCAAGAGCCCAGCTAAAGGGATCAGTTCCCACCACCAGGTCTTGCAGCTCTCTGGGAAGGGCAGTCACAGACAGAAGATCAAATATGGCAAGCACCATGCAGCTGACCAGCCAGAGAAAGGAAATTTACCTTCCTAATTTGTATTCCTCAGGCTTGTAACCAATGTGCTTGATGAGCCTCTCCACACCCTCAGCTGCTGGGCCATGCCAATGTGGCCAAGTAGCTGGACAGAGGGATTTATACCTGAAAGATCAGCAAGACATCAAAACAAATGACTTGACATTTCAGGAACTCCCTTCCTGAAGCTCTCCCCTCAAGATTCCTACTGCTTTATTCAAGGCAGAAGATGCCAAAGCAGATCAAAGTGCATACAGACAAAAAAAACCACCTGTCTGCTGACACCTCGTATCACCAGGACTTGATATTTAAGCAAACCTTGCTCTGAAGCCCTCATGAGAGGGCAGGTTCACCTGGCTGATGGCAGAACAGCTCTGCTCACCTTTGCAAGAAGAGCTCATACTTCCGCCGATACGCGAAGCCGGCTCGTCTCACCCGCAAGTGCTCCATCAGTCCCAGGTACTTCACCTGATGTCGGATCAGATAATCATCAAACTTCCCTGTAGTAAAGTCATACATAGTCACTGGAAAACACTGGCTGTGGAAGCTCAACTCACTTGTTCATGTATTGGGACAGATAAAGAAGGGATCAAATCCTGTTACCCAAGGTGATGACTTTGCTGCTAGCTTAACCAAGAAATATATATGTATTTAATCTATGTATAATGTGTATATATATAAAATATATGTATTTTATCTGCTGTACCTAGCTACAAGCTAAAATCTCCCTCCTTTATCCCAGCTGTGCCTTCAGCCCAATGTCTTACCAGGCTCCTTGTTCTCATTCGGTTTAATGCATCGGACATAAGAAGGCTCCTTGGACATCAGGATGTCTATGAGGCTCATCAGACTGTTTTTGAACTGGGTTGCAACCTAAGACATAATAGAAAGAAGTTTCTTGCCTTTGGAACTCAAGCACTGCAGTAATTGAAGTCAACTTGTTCCCTGCACCCATCTTAAAACTAAGATGTTAAGTAAAAGGCTGACATATGCATTAGTAGCACAAAACCATTGAAGCACAGTTAAATCATAAGTTACCTGGACATTGTGCTTAGCAGGAATATTTGAACCCCTGCCACGCAGCTGGACACGCAAGGCAGCCCTTCAGAAGCTAACTGCTATTGGATGCTGGGCACAAGGCTTGTTTTAGAAGAATGCATTAATAATAACATTAAGTTATGTCAGATCGGTAGCTGCTGCCTCAGCGACATCCCTGTTCAACCACCAGGATGCCAGCAGGGGTGTAACACCAGCAAAAGAAAAAATAAACCACTGAATTTAGGACCAAGGATGCAATCGGTGGTTAAATCAAGACTTGGGAAGTTGAGTTTATATATTCAGACTAAAGATGAAACTCACAGTCTCTGGTCTCCTCCTGTTGTCGAGCTCTGACAGTAAAAAGCAGTCTCTAATGATGGCATTTTTAGAGTTGCACAGCACCTGAAACAGGGTAAAGGAAAAGCTGCCTTATTTAGCAGGCAGCTATTCCTACTGTCAGGCTTCTAAGCTCAAGCAGCACAGCTGTAAGGACATGCATGGAGGTGCCTAAAGAACATTGCTCAGGAGAAATACATGTTGTTTGCTACAGAGATTAAATACACCTGCAAACATCACTACTTCAAGCAAGGTAACTTAGGAGCCTTTTTTCTGTTCTTACCTCTTTCAGGTTTCTGTACAGGAGATCATTATTCTTCTCCAGAAATCCTGAAGAAAAATAAAACAACATCCCAAGGTTTAATTCCTTTTGAAAGCTACACGCTTTAACACAAAAGCTGGAAATTTATATCCTCAATTTATATCCGCTGCACTCATGTTTAAGATTTTAGCACCTTCAGAGAGCAGATGTTTTGTATTTCATCTTCACACCAAGCTATTAACTACCACGCTGGCTCAAAAGCTCAGGTAACTTCTAGGCTGGTACTTTGTTCACACTCACCAACAGCACAGTAAGTGACTTCTCCTGCGTAGTGGAGGAGGCGGAAATCCACCCAGTCAATCGATTTCCGTGTCTTCTGGTCTGCCAGCTTGCGACTGCGGGGGGGAAAAAAAGAACCCAACAAGAGAAAAAGCAGCAAATTGGCTTCCTTAGCTTATCAAAAGTCACCTGCACAAAAAGCAGCCGTAGAAGAGCTGGGAGTCTATTTAATGTTTGTTCTATCAACATGGCTCTGACTACGCAGTTATGGCCTATAATTGAATTATCATCTATCTGTCCATTGGGAACAGCTAACAGCAAAATTCCCTGTCAGCTGAAAAAGCTGAAAAGAGTCAGTTACCACAAACTCCTCAAAATATCTGTGACCCATCCCCACCACTTGGCAACGACCACCCTTTCCAGAACTGTTAAGATTTCCTCATATAACATTAATTTAAACACATTCTCGCTGCCTACATGAGAAAAAGATCACCAGCTTCCTCAATTTTGAAGTGAAAATGGGGTGGGGAGGGAAGGGAAGGATTGTTGGAGATATTTTGGCTTAGAACAAGAACCCAAATACAAAGGAGAAATCAAAATTTTCAAGAATAGCAGGAAAAATTTAGAAAGCATAGACTCCTGGGGGGGAAAAAAAAGGAAAAGAAAAAAAATAAAAGAGCAACTTAACAGTTTAAGTTTCAGCTTTGTAAGCAGTCACTAACAGCAGAGTTGTGTGTCACAACAGCACATTAGTACATCAAAATTTCCTTCCAAGAGCATCGCCAAGTACAGATCCCATTTAAGTAGCTCTAGCACTTCTATTTAAAGCTTTTAATCAGGCAGAACAGTATTAAGGCACATTGTGGTGACAAGGAAGTTGGCTACAAATTTTCCACTTGGCTGTGATGAACTTCAGAGCTGTAGGAAGGGTGACAATTCAGCAGCGTGACTCAGAATTGATGGCTTGTCAAAGCCCTTCAGCAGGCGTCTGCTGGGAACTGCCAGAACAGCCCAGCACCAACGTGTTCATCTACCACCAAAACCACATCCAAAAATACCACAAATTGAGTATGAACCAAAACACCACTCATCTGGGAGATACGAGCAGGACCATGCTTCTTTCCTCTTCCTACCTAAAGCTCTCACATACCCAGATAGACTCTTGAAAAACGTTTATGTGCCCCCCACAGCCTGGGGCATTAGACTCCTCTTCACAGTATCTTCTGCTTCCCCTGGAGTCAGTGGGGGACAAAGCCACCCATGGCCAAAGCCATCTAATCTTTAGTCCCCAATTTTAATATGGAATGAAATCAGACTCAAAGATCAGCATCACCCTAGTAAAGAGACAGGAATCCCCACACCACCACCTCCCCAATATCCTAGAACATACTCCACCAGTGTAGCACATTTCAACACTGGCTGGGCTGCTTGATTTTCTTTGGTGTAAAGCAAAAAATGTTCCCTCCCCAATGCTCTGTTATGGGTAAGAGATGGGAAGAGTCTCGTCTGCAGTAGGATACAGAGCGTAAATGCATACGTCACGAAGTGGGCATGATCTCCTACTTTCTCTTCCAGCTTTTCCAAGAAGCTCAGATCAGTCGCTTCCCCAGGTCGTAAGCATTCTTCATCCTGGAACAGCAGGCACTCCATCAAATGCTGCTCTGAACAGACTACAAACTTCATTATGCAAAACCAAAGAGCTTGGATACAATTTGAGGCGAGGTCTGGTTTATACAGGCAATTTCCCAGTTAAATTTAAAGCTTCGATTATCTGTTTTCAGTAGAAGTATCAAGATAAATCCAGTCAGATCTGCCTTTTTCTTCCAAACTGTCTATTATTTTTATTATTTGTAGTTCACTTAAACAAAAACAATGAGAAAGATGACATCATTAGACACCAAAATTCAGGAGGATCTGCAGGACTCTCGGTCTGGATGAATCACAGAGTTGGAGGGGGGAGACAAGCTTAAAGATTACCCTTTTTTGACCCAAAAAACACAACAAGCCCCGCTTGAAAGAGCAACCCATTGCAATGTGAAGCTAATGCTGAGCTTCAGCAGCACCTTCTCTGGATTACGATGTACTAATTTCTGTCTCCTGTAACGAAGTGATGAAAATTCTTGGCTTTGTGGACATGTCAGAGTAGTGGCATGGAACAACGCAACTTCAAGTGTGGCTACAGATCTCTACAGGAAGATTACTAGATTTCTTACTAATTAGAGTTTGCATTCAAGAAAGTATCATTGTGGTAGCTTGAGTGATCAAACTCCTCCCCACTTCTCAAAGCAAGAAGCGTTACACACCATTGCAGAACAAGCTCCTTGCTCAAAGCTCTGGAAAGAGCTGCCTTCAGCCTCTCCCATTTCTCCTGCCATCCCTTTGAAGGCACAACTTCAGATCGGTATTTTAGAAGCAGTAACAACTAAAGGGCAAGGAAACAAGAGGAAGACCAGGAGGAGGTAGGCAGGTCTTAGGTTTCCTGTCCTATCTGAGCCCCTTTGAAGTGTCAGAGATTAAAACAAGGAAGTCATGTAAGCAGATAGATGGGATGAATTGTCCTCTTTCATCTTTACAAGAGCCTGGAGGTCTCTTGTAAGGCTTCAGGTGGCCATGAAGAAGTACTCCTGGTGTTCTGCAGTCTCCCTAACAATACTCAGAAGAAAGCTGGGTCCCATTCCTGTTGCTGACTAAAGCCAGCCAGGTTGCTGCAGGTACCTTCCTTCTATCTCTCCATGTCTCCAGGCAAAAAGTAGAGAGAATAGCCTAGGTCTGCCTTCTCAAGCACTCAGAGTCTCTGTAGAAGCAGCACAACTCCTTTAAAACCCACAGCTCTTTAGCAAGCAGATCCTCTAATCTTCAATCTTCTGGACCTTGTTTACAATATCTATTTGTTTACATTCTGAATAATGCAGACCCTTCACATAATTAGAGGAAAAAATACAATTATGGACCATTAGAGTAGGGAACAGGCAGGCATTTTAATTTAAGTAGCACAAACTCTTACCAGAATGGAGATTATTCCTTTATGCTTCTGCTCAACCAGGTCGCAAATGATCTTGTTGTTAAAATAAGGAATTGGTTCCCACTGGAAATAAAGGAAAATAAAAGGATGAATAGTTTTAGAGGAAGATCTTTGCCTTGAAGTTTTTAAGTTGTTTGGAGCCAGATTCCAATCCCAGTAAAGATCAGTGTTGTGACCTTATCAATTCAAACTAAAGAAGAAAAAAACAGGATGCCATCTTCATTGATGATCAAAAGCATCCAGTGTAATGGCAGTTCAAAGAAAAAAGGGAGGGGGAACATAATAAATTACCTCTATTCCTTCCAGTTCATACTCCTCCTGCTCTGCTTTCAAGGTCATCTCAATCAACAGCTGCTGGAGCTTCTCATTGCAGTAATTAATGCAGAACTGCTCAAAGCTTCAGAGTGGTTAAATGAGGATTAGTTTTTCATTTATTGCATGGATAGTTTTACCACTGTTACAGTTTACCACTACTGTTTTCCAGCCAGACAGCCCACTTTGATCCAGATCAAAGCCACCCATTCCTCCCACACTGTTGTGCCAGTGGCTCAAATCCAGGCAGGCAGCCCAAGCTGGAGCTTTCTCCAGGGGCTTTCCCTAGCCCAGTGCCCTCAGATTTGGCAGCCACCTGTAGCTTGCCTTGCTGGGATGAGACCACACTCCAGAAGCCACATAAGACTTCAGCACATGGCCCCACCAGCACAAGGACAGATCACCCCAAGCCTCAGGAACAGCCCTTACCTGTTTGTGTCCAGCACTTCAAACCCATAGATATCCAGCAGGCCGATAACTGTTTTCCGAGTTGAATCCTGTTAAAGATATTATTGCTCTGTAATTGCTGCTTCAGCTCATGCTTCTCCCCTGCATGTTTCATGTTGCATCCTTCACCTAAATTTTAAGCTTTCTCTTCGACAGCTTTGTATCACGTGCCAATGGAGCAGCCACTTTAAGGCAGGCAATGAACTACTAAAACTCTTAAACACACCACCTTCCAACTCAACTACAACATTTTCCAGCTCAATGCTGTGGCATTCCCCTACACCAGTTATCAAGCAACCAAGATATTTGGTGGTGAGCACTCTAGGACCTTCACTGGAAAAACTCTGCTCAGCGTGTCAGGAGCACTCAGTGTCTGGGAAGACATGAGACAAGAAACCAACCTTGTTGGCTAGAGAGCCGTTAATTTTGTTGACCAGCCAAGTGAAAGTTCGTCCATAAATCGCCTTTGCTACTGCATCCCGAGCGTAGAATGCCAGATCCACATTCAGAGGGCTCAGGACCTAAAAATAAAGATATGCCAGAGATGATAAACACCACAGCTGGTCAAATTCCTGCAAAGCCAATTCACACCTGTGGTTGGAGAATGAGCCATGTTCTCTTATACCACAGCCCAGCTCTCAGCCTACCTAACTGTAGCTGCCTACAACTTTATTTACCATCAGTGTCACCTCAGGCTGGTGTACGGCCACAAGCCAGCAGGATTGTGATACTACGTTTTGGAGAAGACTAATTTAGACAAGCGGGGAAAGTATTCTGACTTCCTTTTAGTTTTATTATTAAACTTGGTACAAAGTGCTCAAAGAATGTTTTTTCCCAGTGCTTTCCTCTGTTTGTGCAGCCAGTTTTCCAGGAAGCACCCCAGGGATGGCACAGAAGGAAGCTGTTTGGCTCAAACACAGGGCTGCCTGCAAGTCCCTCTTCCTAGCTTTCTTAATAGATACTACTTCGTTCAGCAGTAAGCCTCTAATATGGGGAATAAGTTTTAATTTAACATCTTAGGCTAGAAGAGAAAGGTGATATGGAGGAGAGTGTGATCTGGTTTTACTGTAACACTGCAAAGAACAGAGCTTCTCATCAGTCACCACTGGCTGGGGTGGCTCCCAGCTGCCTGGGGTCACAGAGAGCTACTGGGTACCTCTTCAGATCTGGCTTCGATCTTCCGATGGGTGAGAGCTTCCTGCAGAATGGACAAGTGCACACCCAGTAGCTGCAGAGAAGGAAATACTTGGACTCAGAGCGTGGCCAGCAGGAGACTGTTTAAATAAGCAGCATCGTGTGATCAGTAGGGTATAACCCCCCCAGTCCCTTCCCAGTTACACTCATCTTTGAGCAACAATAAGTAAGGAAGTTTCAGAGAGATGTGCTAGAGAGAAAAGGGGCCCTACAGCTCCAGACAGGTTATCACGAGCTGGGTATTTACAGAGCAATCATTCTGCTTTTAGGAACAGACATGTTTGCCCTTAAACGCCCACAGAAATGTCAAGGCTTTCTTAATAGCAGCTGTAATACTGACATTGTCTCAGAAAAGTTACCTTTGAAATCCATTTGATCTGTGTGCCATCACGAATGATGGCATGCCCATTGCTATCTTCTTCAAACTGAATGTTCCCAAGGTGCAGGACGCTAGCAACGATTCCAAAGAGATTCTAATAACAAGAGACACACCATTAGAAAACAGGTTGCCACAGCTCCATGAGATGGTCCTAATCTTTCCTACGCGTGCTAATAAACAGAACGTTGGCTTGGCCAAAGGTGGCGAGTTGGACAACCTGTTTCAGGGACATGCTGCCACCAGTTGCCATCATGCTGTGCCAAGTGATAGAGCTCTTCGCCCACCCACTTCTCCCTCAGTCCCCCCAAAATGATGTCCTATCCCATCCTTAACACCTCTCCCAAGCAAGACTGCTTCCATCGCTTTTAAGGAGAGACAGCAGTGTGCTCCTCACTTCAGTTCCCTTTGGTAGGCTCAGTCCCTCTCCCACACATACCTCTGTATCTTTTTCAGTAAAGTCAATGATAGAAAAAGCTTTGCGGACTATTTTCCAGTCGTTTTTGTCATTAATAGAAAACACTTTGGCACATCGACCCTATACAGTAAAAGAAAGGTAAATTAGTACAATTAATTGGCAAAGCAATTTTATTATCAAACACAGCACCTGGGCATGCTACTTTCATTTCCAGTTTCCTCAGCCTGTATAGATGCAGTCTGCAACTAGTTAGCAAGTTTATTTCACCCCTGCTAATCCTCAAAGCGGCTCATTTGATCAGATCTTTCAGCTTATACTTAAATTGTCAGATAATTTAAAGTATTGAGCTTGGATAGTGATTACCATAAAATGGCTAAGTCTTGTGAAGAGTTTGAGCTTCCAGCCATCCTCCATTTTTATGGTAATATTATCTTCTGCCCCATCATTCTTCACTACCAAGGAAGAAAGAAAACTGAGTGCATTACCACAAAGTGAACTGTATAGTGCATAACCATATGTATGGACCTCTGTGTGAGGTCCATAAATCCTGAGAAACTCATTTTATACCAAATTCTGATACAGAGCCCTTAGAGAAGATGCCTTTATATGAAATGTAGCTTGCAGACAGTTACTACTGTGCTGTTTAGTAGCTCAGGCCACTCTTCTCGATGAATCAAGACGTGTCTTGACTGTACCAGAGGGACCAGGATCATCGAATGGTTTGGTGACACTTGCTTAAGAGTGTTTACACTCTCACAGCAGCAGTGAGGATGGCAGCAGTAAGCTGTTCTGCACACACAGAACACAGGGAATACACAATTAATAAAGACCTGGTGAAAGGGACCTTTTTTCAACTCCAATGGCCTTGCTGTCACTGGATCATGTTGCCCCAAAGTTTGTTTCTGCCCCCACAACCATTATCAGCTGATTCAATAAGAGATATTATCCCTTATAAGCCACTTATGGGCATCCTTAGGCCATCACAGCTAGAACAGAGTTCTAGCAACAAAAGTAGAGTTCCTGCTACAAAAGCACCCAGGGTAGAACGATGTACGACAGCTTTGGGGCAAGTATGTTTGTGACCAACTTGCCTGTGAGTTTCACTATAACATGACACAGTGTGTTCTCTCAGCAGCTCAGCAGCACACTTCGTACGTGAGGAAAGCTGCATCTGCAATCCCTACCCTTCTAGGTGTAAGATACAGAGAGAGGGGGACAAGCTCTCACCGACCTGGATGAGATACGCGTACTTTTGGGGGTTGCGCTCCAGCCCCAGCCAGCAAAGAAGATCCTTGTCTCCACCCTCTAATAACTGGTAGAAAATATGGAAATTCCTTTCTCCGTGGTTTTGATGGACAACTCGGGATTTCTCAATCAGGTAGCTGAGGATGTGCCCTCCGACAGGAGCTCCCTGGCAGAACAAAGCAGTCAGATCAACACCCATAGATACAAACAACATCATTGTGAGGGCTGTTCCTCCACACCGAGGAACAAGGAGCAGTGTCAGGAGAAGCACGTTCACTTTTCTGCTGTTACTCATCTGCCATCTTGTGTTTAAGAGTTAGTATCTGACAACAGCACAAGCCTTATCTAAAGAGTTTGCTGTCCTTCTGGTGCAACTTGTGCTTTACAACAATCTATATTAGCTGTCTACTGAGCGCCAGCAATATTGCCAGTGATGTAGGAAGCTTTCAGGACGTGTAACTAGTAACTTTACTCACAAAATGCAACGCCTGTAAAAATAGGGTCAGAAAAGTGCAGTGTAAGCCTTAATAAATCCTGTGCTGCCTGGTAAGCATCCAAGAGGTTCACTGATACAAGTTGTTTTAACACCGGTCCATTAAGTTTGTTCTCACCTTAAAATCAAATTGGATATCCATGTATTTCCCAAATCTACTCGAGTTGTCATTACGCAGAGTTTTTGCGTTTCCAAAAGCCTATGGATAAAAGGATAGATTAAGTCACTTGCCATCTTACTGAGAACCTGACACCCGCGGTAGGACAAAATTCCAGTCACAAAGATTTGCTGCATCAGCTGAGTCCTCCTGCAGAATTTAATGGGATTAAAGAAATACAAACTAATGTATTTCCCTAGCTTTAATGTGGAATTCAGCTAAGCAAGCTGTTGTTCTTGCTTCTGTGACCCATAACTGAAGCCACAAGGAACTGCTGTATGGTGCACAGTTTCCTCACACTCCCAGGTTTCAGCTATTCCCCACTATAAAACCGAAGTTTAATTTCTAAATGATATTAAATGATGTTAAATCCCAAGCATTTTTTCAGAGGTTGTGCTGCCAAGACGCCAAATGTATATGATTTATGTTATGTATGCAGGCACAAAATCATGTAAAACAGGAGGCCATTCCTGGGTGCAGGTGTTTGGACTTGCATCGAAGGTGTGTGGAGTGAGGTCATCAACACCAGCTCTTTGGGAATTTGTACCTTTAATTAGTTCTTACCTCCAGAACAGGATTGGAAAGCAGCAGACGGTCACGGACGATCTGCAGCTGCTCCGTAGTGGGACAGGTTACAGCGTAATACTGCAAGATCTTCTTGGATGCTTCTGTCTTCCCAGCTCCACTCTCCCCAGAGATGAGGATGAAGTGGTTGTTGTACTCACTGCACATCACCCGGTAGGCGTTGTCAGCTATGGCATATCTGAACAGGGACCACAAGAAGCATTCAGAGGAGAAGCATCCGTTAGAAATGGCAACAGGGACAGAGTATCAAAGGCTTTTCAGAATTCCTTACTCCTCATCTGATATTGGACATGATGGGAAGGCACAGCTCAAAATGTGAGACTGACTCAAGGTCTCATGGAAAAACACCCAGTCTGAATTTGAGGGATGGATGTGGCTTGTTCCTTTTCCCCACTGTAGGATTTATACAGGCTGTGTGTATTCCTGGTGAATGCAGTTTATACACAGCAGGGAGACTCCCCCTTCCAGAGCAGAGGAGTCAGATTTGATTCCAGGGTAGTTCTCAAATTCTGCTGATAGAGACAAAGATAACCAATAGCAGAGCCTTCACCAATATGCCACTTAAGGAAAAAAAATAGAGAAAAAGGAAAACCTACTCAAATCTCCACCCAACAGCTTCTAACCACCAAAAAAAAAAAAAAATCCAGCCCATTGCTCATATCTACAGGATCAGAACATCCAGGAGCTGTGCTCCCAGCAATCAGACACCACATGCCAAGGCACAGGAGGGTCTGCACAATCACCAAGGAACAACAGGGCTAAAACACCAATAGGACCAAAAGTTGCCTGCACAGGTAAACATGCCTTTAGGCAGCCCCAAACAGCTAACACTAGGATGAGATGGGTGGTATATCCCAATTCCAGGGGAAACATAAGGAGATACACGTCTAGAACTCAAGCAATATAGCTCATGATTTCTCCCCACCCTGGAAAAGATTATGAAGTTCTCCTTGGACTCTCCTGAGCGACGCAGATCGGGGGCTCAGCTCTCACCATGGTGCATCTGCTGCACAAACCTGGAGCCCAGAAACACAGTTCACCCAGGCTCTGCTTCTTAGTTACAGACAGACAAAGGGAACTGGAACCATACCCAACAGATGCTTTCTGAATTCAAACGCATCTTCAGTAGCAAACAGGGTCTTTGGGAACCGAATGAATATTTTGGTCCTGAAAAAGAGACCATGAACAGCTTATTCACAGTGAGCCATGGTTTCAGCTGCCCTAATTCATGGATTCTGACATTCACAGG
Organism: Calidris pugnax; assembly: GCF_001431845.1. NCBI lineage: Eukaryota > Metazoa > Chordata > Aves > Charadriiformes > Scolopacidae > Calidris > Calidris pugnax. The sequence continues at coordinate 246,970 of NW_015090824.1, forward strand.
TTGAAGGTGACATGAGAGAGCCCTGCCCTGCCCCACGCCCTGGCAAGGAGGACATGGCTGTGGTTCAGGAGTGGTTACAGAGGACAGTTAAGAAAAGAACCCAAGCCAAAGACGGGCAAGTTGCCTGTGGCCAAGCAAGCAGGGAGACATGGAGCTGAAGCAAGGCAGCCCACCTCCCCTAATCCAGAGGTGGAAGAAACTCAGCTGTACTCGAGCTTCCATGGAAACAGGAAGGGGAAAATATAGAGGAAATTTATGCATCCAGGCTTTTCATCTGTCTCCTTGCTCCTGTGCACGCTATACCTTTGGGGTGAGGTTACTTTAGGCTGTTTTAACTAAATCACAAATCAGAATCCATCAGGTTTGCAGACCCAGGCAGGTCCACCCAGTTCACATGGTCACGCAAGAGCCCAGCTAAAGGGATCAGTTCCCACCACCAGGTCTTGCAGCTCTCTGGGAAGGGCAGTCACAGACAGAAGATCAAATATGGCAAGCACCATGCAGCTGACCAGCAGAGATCACAGCCAGAGAAAGGAAATTTACCTTCCTAATTTGTATTCCTCAGGCTTGTAACCAATGTGCTTGATGAGCCTCTCCACACCCTCAGCTGCTGGGCCATGCCAATGTGGCCAAGTAGCTGGACAGAGGGATTTATACCTGAAAGATCAGCAAGACATCAAAACAAATGACTTGACATTTCAGGAACTCCCTTCCTGAAGCTCTCCCCTCAAGATTCCTACTGCTTTATTCAAGGCAGAAGATGCCAAAGCAGATCAAAGTGCATACAGACAAAAAAAACCACCTGTCTGCTGACACCTCGTATCACCAGGACTTGATATTTAAGCAAACCTTGCTCTGAAGCCCTCATGAGAGGGCAGGTTCACCTGGCTGATGGCAGAACAGCTCTGCTCACCTTTGCAAGAAGAGCTCATACTTCCGCCGATACGCGAAGCCGGCTCGTCTCACCCGCAAGTGCTCCATCAGTCCCAGGTACTTCACCTGATGTCGGATCAGATAATCATCAAACTTCCCTGTAGTAAGGACATACGTAGTCACTGGAAAACACTGGCTGTGGAAGCTCAACTCACTTGTTCATGTATAAGGAAGGGATCAAATCCAGTTACCCAAGGTGATGACTTTGCTGCTAGCTTGGGACAGATAAAGAAGGGATCAAATCCTGTTACCCAAGGTGATGACTTTGCTGCTAGCTTAACCAAGAAATATATATGTATTTAATCTATGTATAATGTGTATATATATAAAATATATGTATTTTATCTGCTGTACCTAGCTACAAGCTAAAATCTCCCTCCTTTATCCCAGCTGTGCCTTCAGCCCAATGTCTTACCAGGCTCCTTGTTCTCATTCGGTTTAATGCATCGGACATAAGAAGGCTCCTTGGACATCAGGATGTCTATGAGGCTCATCAGACTGTTTTTGAACTGGGTTGCAACCTAAGACATAATTGAAAGAAGTTTCTTGCCTTTGGAACTCAAGCACTGCAGTAATTGAAGTCAACTTGTTCCCTGCACCCATCTTAAAACTAAGATGTTAAGTAAAAGGCTGACATATGCAGTAGTAGCACAAAACTATTGAAGCACAGTTAAATCATAAGTTACCTGGACATTGTGCTTAGCAGGAATATTTGAACCCCTGCCATGCAGCTGGACACGCAAGGCAGCCCTTCAGAAGCTAACTGCTATTGGATGCTGGGCACAAGGCTTGTTTTAGAAGAATGCATTAATAATAACATTAAGTTATGTCAGATCGGTAGCTGCTGCCTCAGCGACATCCCTGTTCAACCACCAGGATGCCAGCAGGGGTGTAACACCAGCAAAAGAAAAAATAAACCACTGAATTTAGGACCAAGGATGCAATCGGTGGTTAAATCAAGACTTGGGAAGTTGAGTTTATATATTCAGACTAAAGATGAAACTCACAGTCTCTGGTCTCCTCCTGTTGTCGAGCTCTGACAGTAAAAAGCAGTCTCTAATGATGGCATTTTTAGAGTTGCACAGCACCTGAAACAGGGTAAAGGAAAAGCTGCCTTATTTAGCAGGCAGCTATTCCTACTGTCAGGCTTCTAAGCTCAAGCAGCACAGCTGTAAGGACATGCATGGAGGTGCCTAAAGAACATTGCTCAGGAGAAATACATGTTGTTTGCTACAGAGATTAAATACACCTGCAAACATCACTACTTCAAGCAAGGTAACTTAGGAGCCTTTTTTCTGTTCTTACCTCTTTCAGGTTTCTGTACAGGAGATCATTATTCTTCTCCAGAAATCCTGAAGAAAAATAAAACAACATCCCAAGGTTTAATTCCTTTTGAAAGCTACACGCTTTAACACAAAAGCTGGAAATTTATATCCTCAATTTATATCCGCTGCACTCATGTTTAAGATTTTAGCACCTTCAGAGAGCAAATATTTTGTATTTCATCTTCACACCAAGCTATTAACTACCACATTGGCTCAAAAGCTCAGGTAACTTCTAGGCTGGTACTTTGTTCACACTCACCAACAGCACAGTAAGTGACTTCTCCTGCGTAGTGGAGGAGGCGGAAATCCACCCAGTCAATCGATTTCCGTGTCTTCTGGTCTGCCAGCTTGCGACTGCGGGGGGGAAAAAAAGAACCCAACAAGAGAAAAAGCAGCAAATTGGCTTCCTTAGCTTATCAAAAGTCACCTGCACAAAAAGCAGCCATAAGAGAGCTGGGAGTCTATTTAATGTTTGTTCTATCAACATGGCTCTGACTACGCAGTTATGGCCTATAATTGAATTATCATCTATCTGTCCATTGGGAACAGCTAACAGCAAAATTCCCTGTCAGCTGAAAAAGCTGAAAAGAGTCAGTTACCACAAACTCCTCAAAATATCTGTGACCCATCCCCACCACTTGGCAACGACCACCCTTTCCAGAACTGTTAAGATTTCCTCATATAACATTAATTTAAACACATTCTCGCTGCCTACATGAGAAAAAGATCACCAGCTTCCTCAATTTTGAAGTGAAAATGGGGTGGGGAGGGAAGGGAAGGATTGTTGGAGATATTTTGGCTTAGAACAAGAACCCAAATACAAAGGAGAAATCAAAATTTTCAAGAATAGCAGGAAAAATTTAGAAAGCATAGACTCCTGGGGGGGAAAAAAAAGGAAAAGAAAAAAAATAAAAGAGCAACTTAACAGTTTAAGTTTCAGCTTTGTAAGCAGTCACTAACAGCAGAGTTGTGTGTCACAACAGCACATTAGTACATCAAAATTTCCTTCCAAGAGCATCGCCAAGTACAGATCCCATTTAAGTAGCTCTAGCACTTCTATTTAAAGCTTTTAATCAGGCAGAACAGTATTAAGGCACATTGTGGTGACAAGGAAGTTGGCTACAAATTTTCCACTTGGCTGTGATGAACTTCAGAGCTGTAGGAAGGGTGACAATTCAGCAGCGTGACTCAGAATTGATGGCTTGTCAAAGCCCTTCAGCAGGCGTCTGCTGGGAACTGCCAGAACAGCCCAGCACCAACGTGTTCATCTACCACCAAAACCACATCCAAAAATACCACAAATTGAGTATGAACCAAAACACCACTCATCTGGGAGATACGAGCAGGACCATGCTTCTTTCCTCTTCCTACCTAAAGCTCTCACATACCCAGATAGACTCTTGAAAAACGTTTATGTGCCCCCCACAGCCTGGGGCATTAGACTCCTCTTCACAGTATCTTCTGCTTCCCCTGGAGTCAGTGGGGGACAAAGCCACCCATGGCCAAAGCCATCTAATCTTTAGTCCCCAATTTTAATATGGAATGAAATCAGACTCAAAGATCAGCATCACCCTAGTAAAGAGACAGGAATCCCCACACCACCACCTCCCCAATATCCTAGAACATACTCCACCAGTGTAGCACATTTCAACGTTAGACACTGGCTGGGGCTGCTTGATTTTCTTTGGTGTACAGCAAAAATTGTTCCCTCCCCAATGCTCTGTTATGGGTAAACTGGCTGGGCTGCTTGATTTTCTTTGGTGTAAAGCAAAAAATGTTCCCTCCCCAATGCTCTGTTATGGGTAAGAGATGGGAAGAGTCTCGTCTGCAGTAGGATACAGAGCGTAAATGCATACGTCACGAAGTGGGCATGATCTCCTACTTTCTCTTCCAGCTTTTCCAAGAAGCTCAGATCAGTTGCTTCCCCAGGTCGTAAGCATTCTTCATCCTGGAACAGCAGGCACTCCATCAAATGCTGCTCTGAACAGACTACAAACTTCATTATGCAAAACCAAAGAGCTTGGATACAATTTGAGGCGAGGTCTGGTTTATACAGGCAATTTCCCAGTTAAATTTAAAGCTTCGATTATCTGTTTTCAGTAGAAGTATCAAGATAAATCCAGTCAGATCTGCCTTTTTCTTCCAAACTGTCTATTATTTTTATTATTTGTAGTTCACTTAAACAAAAACAATGAGAAAGATGACATCATTAGACACCAAAATTCAGGAGGATCTGCAGGACTCTCGGTCTGGATGAATCACAGAGTTGGAGGGGGGAGACAAGCTTAAAGATTACCCTTTTTTGACCCAAAAAACACAACAAGCCCCGCTTGAAAGAGCAACCCATTGCAATGTGAAGCTAATGCTGAGCTTCAGCAGCACCTTCTCTGGATTACGATGTACTAATTTCTGTCTCCTGTAACGAAGTGATGAAAATTCTTGGCTTTGTGGACATGTCAGAGTAGTGGCATGGAACAACGCAACTTCAAGTGTGGCTACAGATCTCTACAGGAAGATTACTAGATTTCTTACTAATTAGAGTTTGCATTCAAGAAAGTATCATTGTGGTAGCTTGAGTGCTCAAACTTCTCCCCACTTTTCAAAGCAAGAAGCGTTACACACCATTGCAGAACAAGCTCCTTGCTCAAAGCTCTGGAAAGAGCTGCCTTCAGCCTCTCCCATTTCTCCTGCCATCCCTTTGAAGGCACAACTTCAGATCGGTATTTTAGAAGCAGTAACAACTAAAGGGCAAGGAAACAAGAGGAAGACCAGGAGGAGGTAGGCAGCTCTTAGGTTTCCTCTCCTATCTGAGCCCCTTTGAAGTGTCAGAGATTAAAACAAGAAAGTCATGTAAGCAGATAGATGGGATGAATTGTCCTCTTTCATCTTTACAAGAGCCTGGAGGTCTCTTGTAAGGCTTCAGGTGGCCATGAAGAAGTACTCCTGGTGTTCTGCAGTCTCCCTAACAATACTCAGAAGAAAGCTGGGTCCCATTCCTGTTGCTGACTAAAGCCAGCCAGGTTGCTGCAGGTACCTTCCTTCTATCTCTCCATGTCTCCAGGCAAAAAGTAGAGAGAATAGCCTAGGTCTGCCTTCTCAAGCACTCAGAGTCTCTGTAGAAGCAGCACAACTCCTTTAAAACCCACAGCTCTTTAGCAAGCAGATCCTCTAATCTTCAATCTTCTGGACCTTGTTTACAATATCTATTTGTTTACATTCTGAATAATGCAGACCCTTCACATAATTAGAGGAAAAAATACAATTATGGACCATTAGAGTAGGGAACAGGCAGGCATTTTAATTTAAGTAGCACAAACTCTTACCAGAATGGAGATTATTCCTTTATGCTTCTGCTCAACCAGGTCGCAAATGATCTTGTTGTTAAAATAAGGAATTGGTTCCCACTGGAAATAAAGGAAAATAAAAGGATGAATAGTTTTAGAGGAAGATCTTTGCCTTGAAGTTTTTAAGTTGTTTGGAGCCAGATTCCAATCCCAGTAAAGATCAGTGTTGTGACCTTATCAATTCAAACTGAAGAAGAAAAAAACAGGATGCCATCTTCATTGATGATCAAAAGCATCCAGTGTAATGGCAGTTCAAAGAAAAAAGGGAGGGGGAACATAATAAATTACCTCTATTCCTTCCAGTTCATACTCCTCCTGCTCTGCTTTCAAGGTCATCTCAATCAACAGCTGCTGGAGCTTCTCATTGCAGTAATTAATGCAGAACTGCTCAAAGCTTCAGAGTGGTTAAATGAGGATTAGTTTTTCATTTATTGCATGGATAGTTTTACCACTGTTACAGTTTACCACTACAGTTTTCCAGCCAGACAGCCCACTTTGATCCAGATCAAAGCCACCCATTCCTCCCACACTGTTGTGCCAGTGGCTCAAATCCAGGCAGGCAGCCCAAGCTGGAGCTTTCTCCAGGGGCTTTCCCTAGCCCAGTGCCCTCAGATTTGGCAGCCACCTGTAGCTTGCCTTGCTGGGATGAGACCACACTCCAGAAGCCACATAAGACTTCAGCACATGGCCCCACCAGCACAAGGACAGATCACCCCAAGCCTCAGGAACAGCCCTTACCTGTTTGTGTCCAGCACTTCAAACCCATAGATATCCAGCAGGCCGATAACTGTTTTCCGAGTTGAATCCTGTTAAAGATATTATTGCTCTGTAATTGCTGCTTCAGCTCATGCTTCTCCCCTGCATGTTTCATGTTGCATCCTTCACCTAAATGTTAAGCTTTCCCTTCGACAGCTTTGTATCACATGCCAATGGAGCAGCCACTTTAAGGCAGGCAATGAACTGCTAAAACTCTTAAACACACCACCTTCCATACCCAACTAAAGCATTTTCCAGCTCAATGCTGCAGCATTCCCCTACACCAGTTATCAAGCAACCAAGATATTTGGTGGTGAGTGCTGTAGGACCTTCCCCAGAGAAACTGCTCAGCATGTCAGGAGCACTCAGTGTCTGGGAAGATACCAGACAAGAAACCAACCTTGTTGGCTAGAGAGCCGTTAATTTTGTTGACCAGCCAAGTGAAAGTTCGTCCATAAATCGCCTTTGCTACTGCATCCCGAGCGTAGAATGCCAGATCCACATTCAGAGGGCTCAGGACCTAAAAATAAAGATATGCCAGAGATGATAAACACCACAGCTGGTCAAATTCCTGCAAAGCCAATTCACACCTGTGGTTGGAGAATGAGCCATGTTCTCTTATACCACAGCCCAGCTCTCAGCCTACCTAACTGTAGCTGCCTACAACTTTATTTACCATCAGTGTCACCTCAGGCTGGTGTACGGCCACAAGCCAGCAGGATTGTGATACTACGTTTTGGAGAGGACTAATTTAGACAAGCGGGGAAAGTATTCTGACTTCCTTTTAGTTTTATTATTAAACTTGGTACAAAGTGCTCAAAGAATGTTTTTTCCCAGTGCTTTCCTCTGTTTGTGCAGCCAGTTTTCCAGGAAGCACCCCAGGGATGGCACAGAAGGAAGCTGTTTGGCTCAAACACAGGGCTGCCTGCAAGTCCCTCTTCCTAGCTTTCTTAATAGATACTACTTCGTTCAGCAGTAAGCCTCTAATATGGGGAATAAGTTTTAATTTAACATCTTAGGCTAGAAGAGAAAGGTGATATGGAGGAGAGTGTGATCTGGTTTTACTGTAACACTGCAAAGAACAGAGCTTCTCATCAGTCAGCACTGGCTGGGGTGGCTCCCAGCTGCCTGGGGTCCCAGAGAGCTACTGGGTACCTCTTCAGATCTGGCTTCGATCTTCCGATGGGTGAGAGCTTCCTGCAGAATGGACAAGTGCACACCCAGTAGCTGCAGAGAAGGAAATACTTGGACTCAGAGCGTGGCCAGCAGGAGACTGTTTAAATAAGCAGCATCGTGTGATCAGTAGGGTATAACCCCCCCAGTCCCTTCCCAGTTACACTCATCTTTGAGCAACAATAAGTAAGGAAGTTTCAGAGAGATGTGCTAGAGAGAAAAGGGGCCCTACAGCTCCAGACAGGTTATCACGAGCTGGGTATTTACAGAGCAATCATTCTGCTTTTAGGAACAGACATGTCTGCCCTTAAACGCCCACAGAAACGTCAAGGCTTTCTTAATAGCACCTGTAATACTGACATTATCTCAGAAAAGTTACCTTTGAAATCCATTTGATCTGTGTGCCATCACGAATGATGGCATGCCCATTGCTATCTTCTTCAAACTGGATGTTCCCAAGGTGCAGGACGCTAGCAACAATTCCAAAGAGATTCTAATAACAAGAGACACACCATTAGAAAACAGGTTGCCACAGCTCCATGAGATGGTCCTAATCTTTCCTACGCGTGCTAATAAACAGAACGTTGGCTTGGCCAAAGGTGGCGAGTTGGACAACCTGTTTCAGGGACATGCTGCCACCAGTTGCCATCATGCTGTGCCAAGTGATAGAGCTCTTCGCCCACCCACTTCTCCCTCAGTCCCCCCAAAATGATGTCCTAAGACGGTCACGGACGATCTGCAGCTGCTCCGTAGTGGGACAGGTTACAGCGTAATACTGCAAGATCTTCTTGGATGCTTCTGTCTTCCCAGCTCCACTCTCCCCAGAGATGAGGATGAAGTGGTTGTTGTACTCACTGCACATCACCCGGTAGGCGTTGTCAGCTATGGCATATCTGAACAGGGACCACAAGAAGCATTCAGAGGAGAAGCATCCGTTAGAAATGGCAACAGGGACAGAGTATCAAATCAATTTCAGAATTCCTTACTCCTCATCTGACATGACAAGTATTGGACACGATGGGAAGGCACAGCTCAAAACATGAGACTGACTCAAGGTCTCATGGAAAAACACCCAGTCTGTATTTGAGGGACAGATGGGGCTTGTTCCTTTCCCCCACTGTAGGATTTATACAGGCTGTGTGTGATGAATCAAGACGTGTCTTGACTGTACCAGAGGGACCAGGATCATCGAATGGTTTGGTGACACTTGCTTAAGAGTGTTTACACTCTCACAGCAGCAGTGAGGATGGCAGCAGTAAGCTGTTCTGCACACACAGAACACAGGGAATACACAATTAATAAAGACCTGGTGAAAGGGACCTTTTTTCAACTCCAATGGCCTTGCTGTCACTGGATCATGTTGCCCCAAAGTTTGTTTCTGCCCCCACAACCATTATCAGCTGATTCAATAAGAGATATTATCCCTTATAAGCCACTTATGGGCATCCTTAGGCCATCACAGCTAGAACAGAGTTCTAGCAACAAAAGTAGAGTTCCTGCTACAAAAGCACCCAGGGTAGAACGATGTACGACAGCTTTGGGGCAAGTATGTTTGTGACCAACTTGCCTGTGAGTTTCACTATAACATGACACAGTGTGTTCTCTCAGCAGCTCAGCAGCACACTTCGTACGTGAGGAAAGCTGCATCTGCAATCCCTACCCTTCTAGGTGTAAGATACAGAGAGAGGGGGACAAGCTCTCACCGACCTGGATGAGATACGCGTACTTTTGGGGGTTGCGCTCCAGCCCCAGCCAGCAAAGAAGATCCTTGTCTCCACCCTCTAATAACTGGTAGAAAATATGGAAATTCCTTTCTCCGTGGTTTTGATGGACAACTCGGGATTTCTCAATCAGGTAGCTGAGGATGTGCCCTCCGACAGGAGCTCCCTGGCAGAACAAAGCAGTCAGATCAACACCCATAGATACAAACAACATCATTGTGAGGGCTGTTCCTCCACACCGAGGAACAAGGAGCAGTGTCAGGAGAAGCACGTTCACTTTTCTGCTGTTACTCATCTGCCATCTTGTGTTTAAGAGTTAGTATCTGACAACAGCACAAGCCTTATCTAAAGAGTTTGCTGTCCTTCTGGTGCAACTTGTGCTTTACAACAATCTATATTAGCTGTCTACTGAGCGCCAGCAATATTGCCAGTGATGTAGGAAGCTTTCAGGACGTGTAACTAGTAACTTTACTCACAAAATGCAACGCCTGTAAAAATAGGGTCAGAAAAGTGCAGTGTAAGCCTTAATAAATCCTGTGCTGCCTGGTAAGCATCCAAGAGGTTCACTGATACAAGTTGTTTTAACACCGGTCCATTAAGTTTGTTCTCACCTTAAAATCAAATTGGATATCCATGTATTTCCCAAATCTACTCGAGTTGTCATTACGCAGAGTTTTTGCGTTTCCAAAAGCCTATGGATAAAAGGATAGATTAAGTCACTTGCCATCTTACTGAGAACCTGACACCCGCGGTAGGACAAAATTCCAGTCACAAAGATTTGCTGCATCAGCTGAGTCCTCCTGCAGAATTTAATGGGATTAAAGAAATACAAACTAATGTATTTCCCTAGCTTTAATGTGGAATTCAGCTAAGCAAGCTGTTGTTCTTGCTTCTGTGACCCATAACTGAAGCCACAAGGAACTGCTGTATGGTGCACAGTTTCCTCACACTCCCAGGTTTCAGCTATTCCCCACTATAAAACCGAAGTTTAATTTCTAAATGATATTAAATGATGTTAAATCCCAAGCATTTTTTCAGAGGTTGTGCTGCCAAGACGCCAGATGTATATGATTTATGTTATGTATGCAGGCACAAAATCATGTAAAACAGGAGGCCATTCCTGGGTGCAGGTGTTTGGACTTGCATCGAAGGTGTGTGGAGTGAGGTCATCAACACCAGCTCTTTGGGAATTTGTACCTTTAATTAGTTCTTACCTCCAGAACAGGATTGGAAAGCAGCAGACGGTCACGGACGATCTGCAGCTGCTCCGTAGTGGGACAGGTTACAGCGTAATACTGCAAGATCTTCTTGGATGCTTCTGTCTTCCCAGCTCCACTCTCCCCAGAGATGAGGATGAAGTGGTTGTTGTACTCACTGCACATCACCCGGTAGGCGTTGTCAGCTATGGCATATCTGAACAGGGACCACAAGAAGCATTCAGAGGAGAAGCATCCGTTAGAAATGGCAACAGGGACAGAGTATCAAAGGCTTTTCAGAATTCCTTACTCCTCATCTGATATTGGACATGATGGGAAGGCACAGCTCAAAATGTGAGACTGACTCAAGGTCTCATGGAAAAACACCCAGTCTGAATTTGAGGGATGGATGTGGCTTGTTCCTTTTCCCCACTGTAGGATTTATACAGGCTGTGTGTATTCCTGGTGAATGCAGTTTATACACAGCAGGGAGACTCCCCCTTCCAGAGCAGAGGAGTCAGATTTGATTCCAGGGTAGTTCTCAAATTCTGCTGATAGAGACAAAGATAACCAATAGCAGAGCCTTCACCAATATGCCACTTAAGGAAAAAAAATAGAGAAAAAGGAAAACCTACTCAAATCTCCACCCAACAGCTTCTAACCACCAAAAAAAAAAAAAAAACCAGCAACTACGTTTTGGAGAGGACTAATTTAGACAAGCGGGGAAAGTATTCTGACTTCCTTTTAGTTTTATTATTAAACTTGGTACCAAGTGCTCAAAGAATGTTTTTTCCCAGTGCTTTCCTCTGTTTGTGCAGCCAGTTTTCCAGGAAGCACCCCAGGGATGGAACAGAAGGAAGCTGTTTGGCTCAAACATAGGGCTGCCTGCAAGTCCCTCTTCCTAGCTTTTTTAATAGATACTACCTCTTTCAGCAGTAAGTCTCTAATATGGGGAATAAGTTTTAATTTAACATTTTAGGCTAGAAGAGAAAGGTGATATGGAGGAGAGTGTGATCTGGTTTTACTGTAACACTGCAAAGAACAGAGCTTCTCATCAGTCACCACTGGCTGGGGTGGCTCCCAGCTGCCTGGGGTCCCAGAGAGCTACTGGGTACCTCTTCAGATCTGGCTTCGATCTTCCGATGGGTGAGAGCTTCCTGCAGAATGGACAAGTGCACACCCAGTAGCTGCAGAGAAGGAAATACTTGGACTCAGAGCGTGGCCAGCAGGAGACTGTTTAAATAAGCAGCATCGTGTGATCAGTAGGGTATAACCCCCCCAGTCCCTTCCCAGTTACACTCATCTTTGAGCAACAATAAGTAAGGAAGTTTCAGAGAGATGTGCTAGAGAGAAAAGGGGCCCTACAGCTCCAGACAGGTTATCACGAGCTGGGTATTTACAGAGCAATCATTCTGCTTTTAGGAACAGACATGTCTGCCCTTAAACGCCCACAGAAACGTCAAGGCTTTCTTAATAGCACCTGTAATACTGACATTATCTCAGAAAAGTTACCTTTGAAATCCATTTGATCTGTGTGCCATCACGAATGATGGCATGCCCATTGCTATCTTCTTCAAACTGGATGTTCCCAAGGTGCAGGACGCTAGCAACAATTCCAAAGAGATTCTAATAACAAGAGACACACCATTAGAAAACAGCTTCCCACAGCTCCATGAGATGGTCCTAATCTTTCCTACGCGTGCTAATAAACAGAACGTTGGCTCGGCCAAAGGTGGCAAGTTGGACAACCTGCTTCAGAGATGTGCTGCCACCAGTTGCCATCATGCTGTGCCAAGTGATAGAGCTCTTCGCCCACCCAACTTCTCCCTCAATCCCCCCAAAATGATGTCCTATCCCATCCTTAACACCTCTCCCAAGCAAGACTGCTTCCATCGCTTTTAAGGAGAGACAGCAGTGTGCTCCTCACTTCAGTTCCCTTTGGTAGGCTCAGTCCCTCTCCCACACATACCTCTGTATCTTTTTCAGTAAAGTCAATGATAGAAAAAGCTTTGCGGACTATTTTCCAGTCGTTTTTGTCATTAATAGAAAACACTTTGGCACATCGACCCTATACAGTAAAAGAAAGGTAAATTAGTACAATTAATTGGCAAAGCAATTTTATTATCAAACACAGCACCTGGGCATGCTACTTTCATTTCCAGTTTCCTCAGCCTGTATAGATGCAGTCTGCAACTAGTTAGCAAGTTTATTTCACCCCTGCTAATCCTCAAAGCGGCTCATTTGATCAGATCTTTCAGCTTATACTTAAATTGTCAGATAATTTAAAGTATTGAGCTTGGATAGTGATTACCATAAAATGGCTAAGTCTTGTGAAGAGTTTGAGCTTCCAGCCATCCTCCATTTTTATGGTAATATTATCTTCTGCCCCATCATTCTTCACTACCAAGGAAGAAAGAAAACTGAGTGCATTACCACAAAGTGAACTGTATAGTGCATAACCATATGTATGGACCTCTGTGTGAGGTCCATAAATCCTGAGAAACTCATTTTATACCAAATTCTGATACAGAGCCCTTAGAGAAGATGCCTTTATATGAAATGTAGCTTGCAGACAGTTACTACTGTGCTGTTTAGTAGCTCAGGCCACTCTTCTCAATGAATCAATACATGACTTGACTGTACCAGAGGGACCAGGATCATCAAATGGTTTGGTGACACTTGCTTAAGAGCGTTTACACTCTCACAGCAGCAGTGAGGATGGCAGCAGTAGGCTGCTCTGCACACACAGAACACAGGGAATACACAATTAATAAAGACCTGGTGAAAGGGACCTTTTTTCAGCTCCAATGGCCTCGCTGTCACAGGGTCATGTTGCCCCAAAGCTTGTTTCTGCCCCCACAACCATTATCAGCTGATTCAATAAGAGATATTATCCCTTATAAGCCACTTATGTGCATCCTTAGGCCATCACAGCTAGAACAGAGTTCTAGCAACAAAAGTAGAGTTCCTGCTACAAAAGCACCCAGGGTAGAACGATGTACGACAGCTTTGGGGCAAGTATGTTTGTGACCAACTTGCCTGTGAGTTTCACTATAACATGACACAGTGTGTTCTCTCAGCAGCTCAGCAGCACACTTCGTACGTGAGGAAAGCTGCATCTGCAATCCCTACCCTTCTAGGTGTAAGATACAGAGAGAGGGGGACAAGCTCTCACCGACCTGGATGAGATACGCGTACTTTTGGGGGTTGCGCTCCAGCCCCAGCCAGCAAAGAAGATCCTTGTCTCCACCCTCTAATAACTGGTAGAAAATATGGAAATTCCTTTCTCCGTGGTTTTGATGGACAACTCGGGATTTCTCAATCAGGTAGCTGAGGATGTGCCCTCCGACAGGAGCTCCCTGGCAGAACAAAGCAGTCAGATCAACACCCATAGATACAAACAACATCATTGTGAGGGCTGTTCCTCCACACCGAGGAACAAGGAGCAGTGTCAGGAGAAGCACGTTCACTTTTCTGCTGTTACTCATCTGCCATCTTGTGTTTAAGAGTTAGTATCTGACAACAGCACAAGCCTTATCTAAAGAGTTTGCTGTCCTTCTGGTGCAACTTGTGCTTTACAACAATCTATATTAGCTGTCTACTGAGCGCCAGCAATATTGCCAGTGATGTAGGAAGCTTTCAGGACGTGTAACTAGTAACTTTACTCACAAAATGCAACGCCTGTAAAAATAGGGTCAGAAAAGTGCAGTGTAAGCCTTAATAAATCCTGTGCTGCCTGGTAAGCATCCAAGAGGTTCACTGATACAAGTTGTTTTAACACCGGTCCATTAAGTTTGTTCTCACCTTAAAATCAAATTGGATATCCATGTATTTCCCAAATCTACTCGAGTTGTCATTACGCAGAGTTTTTGCGTTTCCAAAAGCCTATGGATAAAAGGATAGATTAAGTCACTTGCCATCTTACTGAGAACCTGACACCCGCGGTAGGACAAAATTCCAGTCACAAAGATTTGCTGCATCAGCTGAGTCCTCCTGCAGAATTTAATGGGATTAAAGAAATACAAACTAATGTATTTCCCTAGCTTTAATGTGGAATTCAGCTAAGCAAGCTGTTGTTCTTGCTTCTGTGACCCATAACTGAAGCCACAAGGAACTGCTGTATGGTGCACAGTTTCCTCACACTCCCAGGTTTCAGCTATTCCCCACTATAAAACCGAAGTTTAATTTCTAAATGATATTAAATGATGTTAAATCCCAAGCATTTTTTCAGAGGTTGTGCTGCCAAGACGCCAGATGTATATGATTTATGTTATGTATGCAGGCACAAAATCATGTAAAACAGGAGGCCATTCCTGGGTGCAGGTGTTTGGACTTGCATCGAAGGTGTGTGGAGTGAGGTCATCAACACCAGCTCTTTGGGAATTTGTACCTTTAATTAGTTCTTACCTCCAGAACAGGATTGGAAAGCAGCAGACGGTCACGGACGATCTGCAGCTGCTCCGTAGTGGGACAGGTTACAGCGTAATACTGCAAGATCTTCTTGGATGCTTCTGTCTTCCCAGCTCCACTCTCCCCAGAGATGAGGATGAAGTGGTTGTTGTACTCACTGCACATCACCCGGTAGGCGTTGTCAGCTATGGCATATCTGAACAGGGACCACAAGAAGCATTCAGAGGAGAAGCATCCGTTAGAAATGGCAACAGGGACAGAGTATCAAAGCAATTTCAGAATTCCTTACTCCTCATCTGACATGACAAGTATTGGACACGATGGGAAGGCACAGCTCAAAACATGAGACTGACTCAAGGTCTCATGGAAAAACACCCAGTCTGTATTTGAGGGACAGATGGGGCTTGTTCCTTTCCCCCACTGTAGGATTTATACAGGCTGTGTGTATTCCTGGTGAATACAATTTATACACAGCAGGGAGACTCCCCCTTCCAGAGCAGAGGAGTCAGATTTGATTCCAGGGTAGTTCTCAAATTCTGCTGATAGAGACAAAGATAACCAATAGCAGAGCCTTCACCAATATGCCACTTAAGGAAAAAAAATAGAGAAAAAGGAAAACCTACTCAAATCTCCACCCAACAGCTTCTAACCACCAAAAAAAAAAAAAAATCCAGCTCAGAGTTCAGAAACTCAGGTTTCTTCCCCTCCCGGGAAGTCCAAGTGGAAGCTGTGCATGAGCACTCTACTAGCCCTGTGGTAGCCTGCAGTGACACAGGGCCTCAGAGGACAAAGGAAGATGATCAGAGTGTTTTGAACAACCAAAGGAAGAGATGTTGAGTGGCACATGGACACAGTCAAGCAGTGGTCTGACCAGACCATGTGTAATGAGAACACTCTGAGCAATAGCCTGGACAGTTATCTTCAAGATAACTCTTCCCCTACAGTTTCCCCAACACCAACTTCTGCAACCCTTTTGTTCCTCTTTTATTCTCACAGTCAGGTAGAAGCCAGAGACAAATACATCCTTACCTACAGGAAGATAATATCAGCATTCACCAGACCTAGTGACTGTGGATACACATCCCAGCATTACAGAGAAAACCCGATTTATTGATATAAACTGAAATCCTAAGGGTTCTACTTACAGATGAGGTGGCAGTTCAAAAAAGTTTACCCCTCGATAAAGCTGCATCTGTGTGACTGTGTAGATATCCAGCTCTTTGTAAGGGTTGACAGATACAAGAAGAGTGCCAATATATGTCTGCAGGGAGAAAAAGTGCATACAGGTGGGAAACCTGTTCCATCACTACAATGACAGCTTCCAAAAGAGGAGTCAAGAATATTATGCAAGAACAACTGGAAAAGATGGTACAGAACTTGTTATGAGAGAAGGGGGGGAAAAAAAAAAAGCAAACCAAACAAACTCCACAGGTGCCACTACTTTGAAGACAACACCAAACTTCTTGCAAAATCTACTCAGTTAAGAGTGGAGTTGAACAAAAAACGTCAAGCTTAGAACCTTACTTGTTACATACAAGGCTCTGATATCTCATGATGTTTATGGATTTTTTTTTTTCCTACTTAAAGTTAACATAATAATGCATTTGCTATCCCAACTCTGTTCCACAAAAATCTTTGGAAACGACCAGTAACTGTTGTTGTGAAGGAAAGGCAAGTAGGACAGCTATTCCATAGACAGCTGTTCAACAGAGGAAACTCCTTCTTGACTGTGAACGGTGATCAAATAACACATTTTTGGACATTTTCCCTTATTTGTAAGCATTTTCAGCACATCAAAATGTCCTGTTCTACCTTCTTTTAAATTCTTTTCATTTATGTTATACAAACATGAGTCCTCATTTGACAAAGGACATGTTTAGATACCACTGGTCACTGCTGTAAGACAAGGTATAACCTTGGGACTGCTGAAAAAATGGTACCCAGCACTTCCCAGACAAGCCAGACACCATGTTCACCACTGCCTTGCCTTCAGAGGCCACAGGCCACATGAATCCACGTGACCAGCACTTACATAGATGAGGTTCTCCTGGTACCGCTTGCGGAGATTGTTCATGAAAGCAGTCTCACTGGTGTGGGAGTCCAGAAGCACAAAGTCCTGCACCCCAACTCTGTCCCGGGCTATCAGAGCCCCTTCCATGATCACGTCAGTGTTATCTTCCACTTCTTCTTTCTGCAACACAAAGGTTGTAGGATACAGCATTAGGAGAGAGCAGATAGGGACCCTAAGGGTTGGGTAAGTCCTTCCCCATACTCCAGGGCCAAATCAACCTTGCAGAGGTAACACCAAGAGGTTATTATCCAAGCTGTTATTACCACCTTCCCCAACGATGGCAATTTCATACCCTGCAAGTTTGCACTCCAACCTCTTTACAGTCAAGAGACCTGATCACAGCAGTGAGTCTCAGAGAAGAACCAAAGTTTCCAGCAGCCCTCACTAACATAACAGTTGTTTGAGACAAACCTAGCTCTGAAGATGCAGTTATGATCTGGGACACTTCACTAACTCAGTCTCGACAAAGTAGTTGCAAGCACAAAGCTGGAAGTTAATGGTGGAAAATACCAGACAAATCATTAGTTTCTACACCACCTGCAATTACTTTACACAGATATAGCCACCAAAAATAGAGAATCTCTGGAAGAGGCTGCATTGGACTTGACCTTTAGGGGAAAAAAGATTAATACTACTCTGCACAAAACGGCTTCATTATCCCTAGTGCCTTCCACAAGCAGATCAAAGCCAACTTTCAGAGTTGGGCAGCAGATGTCTCCACACGCCAGCGAGAGACCCGAGCCGGGAGCAGCGAGGCCACCAAGTTGATAAAACTGATCAAACAGCAATTTGGACAAAGAGTCAAACCTTTACCAGCACACACCTCATCCTTCTCAAAAGGCTGATTCAAAAGGGATGTCAATGACAAAATGTAACTCTTTTACACATGAAGCTTCCGATTCTTTATCACAGAAGTTGACTTTGTACTGAAAATACTCACTACTGAGGATCAAGTTCTTGTTTCCCAGGCTATAAGAATAAATTGTATGCTTTTTTATTTAATTAAATCAAGCTGATAATTTAATGCTAGCCAACAGACAAACAGGATATTCTGTATTCTGCACTAAAAAGTGTGCCATATTGATGTTTTCAGGGTTTTTTGTCTGTTTGTTTTTTAAAGACGTGAGGAAAGCTGCATCTGCAATCCCTACCCTTCTAGGTGTAAGATACAGAGAGAGGGGGACAAGCTCTCACCGACCTGGATGAGATACGCGTACTTTTGGGGGTTGCGCTCCAGCCCCAGCCAGCAAAGAAGATCCTTGTCTCCACCCTCTAATAACTGGTAGAAAATATGGAAATTCCTTTCTCCGTGGTTTTGATGGACAACTCGGGATTTCTCAATCAGGTAGCTGAGGATGTGCCCTCCGACAGGAGCTCCCTGGCAGAACAAAGCAGTCAGATCAACACCCATAGATACAAACAACATCATTGTGAGGGCTGTTCCTCCACACCGAGGAACAAGGAGCAGTGTCAGGAGAAGCACGTTCACTTTTCTGCTGTTACTCATCTGCCATCTTGTGTTTAAGAGTTAGTATCTGACAACAGCACAAGCCTTATCTAAAGAGTTTGCTGTCCTTCTGGTGCAACTTGTGCTTTACAACAATCTATATTAGCTGTCTACTGAGCGCCAGCAATATTGCCAGTGATGTAGGAAGCTTTCAGGACGTGTAACTAGTAACTTTACTCACAAAATGCAACGCCTGTAAAAATAGGGTCAGAAAAGTGCAGTGTAAGCCTTAATAAATCCTGTGCTGCCTGGTAAGCATCCAAGAGGTTCACTGATACAAGTTGTTTTAACACCGGTCCATTAAGTTTGTTCTCACCTTAAAATCAAATTGGATATCCATGTATTTCCCAAATCTACTCGAGTTGTCATTACGCAGAGTTTTTGCGTTTCCAAAAGCCTATGGATAAAAGGATAGATTAAGTCACTTGCCATCTTACTGAGAACCTGACACCCGCGGTAGGACAAAATTCCAGTCACAAAGACACTTTATTTCTTTTGCCCTAATATTTTCTTGACCATTTAGCAGTGAAATTTTGTCTTAATCATCCTGACTTTCTTGATCTTGCTACGAGGGCAGCTCCCTGGCAAGGCTAGAATTTGTCTTTTTACCAGAAAGACGGACTATAAACAACTTAAGGGGGATTTGTCCCGAGAAAGCACTCGGAACAAACATGACAAGAGACTTTTACCTTCTCTCCAAGCGGGGAAGCATGAAAGAATAAGCCTGAAACCACTCTGTCCCGGGCTATCAGAGCCCCTTCCATGATCACGTCAGTGTTATCTTCCACTTCTTCTTTCTGCAACACAAAGGTTGTAGGATACAGCATTAGGAGAGAGCAGATAGGGACCCTAAGGGTTGGGTAAGTCCTTCCCCATACTCCAGGGCCAAATCAACCTTGCAGAGGTAACACCAAGAGGTTATTATCCAAGCTGTTATTACCACCTTCCCCAACGATGGCAATTTCATACCCTGCAAGTTTGCACTCCAACCTCTTTACAGTCAAGAGACCTGATCACAGCAGTGAGTCTCAGAGAAGAACCAAAGTTTCCAGCAGCCCTCACTAACATAACAGTTGTTTGAGACAAACCTAGCTCTGAAGATGCAGTTATGATCTGGGACACTTCACTAACTCAGTCTCGACAAAGTAGTTGCAAGCACAAAGCTGGAAGTTAATGGTGGAAAATACCAGACAAATCATTAGTTTCTACACCACCTGCAATTACTTTACACAGATATAGCCACCAAAAATAGAGAATCTCTGGAAGAGGCTGCATTGGACTTGACCTTTAGGGGAAAAAAGATTAATACTACTCTGCACAAAACGGCTTCATTATCCCTAGTGCCTTCCACAAGCAGATCAAAGCCAACTTTCAGAGTTGGGCAGCAGATGTCTCCACACGCCAGCGAGAGACCCGAGCCGGGAGCAGCGAGGCCACCAAGTTGATAAAACTGATCAAACAGCAATTTGGACAAAGAGTCAAACCTTTACCAGCACACACCTCATCCTTCTCAAAAGGCTGATTCAAAAGGGATGTCAATGACAAAATGTAACTCTTTTACACATGAAGCTTCCGATTCTTTATCACGGGAGTTGACTTTGTACTGAAAATACTCACTGCTGAGGATCAAGTTCTTGTTTCCCAGGCTATAAGAATAAATTGTACGCTTTTTTATTTAATTAAATCAAGCTGATAATTTCATGCTAGCAAACAGACAAACAGGATATTCTGTATTCCGCAGTAAAAGCGTGCCATATTGATGTTTTCAGGGTTTTTCGTCTGTTTGTTTTTTAAAGACACCAGGATTACACAGTTCAGAGAAAAATTCCTGCCCTAATGTATAAAATACTTTCCTTTATGACAGAAATGAATTTAATGCATTTTGAGCAGCTTACCTTTCAGGGTTCCTGGGCTTTGCAAAGAGCAGCTCCTTGGTCTCAGGGCCATGTACATAAACCCAGCACCTTCCCTATTCTCACAGCGCCCTTCCTGACATTGGCTTTTTACATTTTGCTGCTCCAACGGTCAAGAAGATTGTGGGATTGTAAGATTTTGAGCAAGCACTAAAAGGACAGTCATGGCCTGTTTAGGCAGTCATCACTGGTTTGGCTTTTTTGTTTGGTTTTTTTTTGTTTGGTTGGTTGGTTTTTTGCTTTGTTTTTTAGCAGGAATTCTACAGATTGTAAAAAGGCACAATGTAAAACGTTTCTGCTAAGCTTTGGCAAACCCTGACTCCGGAGGTGGGTTTTTGGGATGAGCCTGCACAGCACTGGTGGAAGATGATAGCACTTTGGACACTAAGGCTTGGTGGATTTTGGAGAAGGATTTTACTAACATGAAGAGCAAAGGACCCAACCACACAATCTTCTTTATGACGGAGGGAAGCTCAGAACAGATAAATCTCTATTCTGCAGAAGTTTTTAGCAGTAAAGTTACAAGACTGCGAGACAAATGGGCAGCTACAATACAAATTACCAGAGTAGTATTTTTTAATAAGTTTCTAACCCGAGTAGTATTATTTGGCAGTGCAATCTACAGATTTTTTTTTTGTTAACAAAAGATAAGGTGCTTTCAGAGAATACACACACGTACCTACTCCACATAAGTTGCTGCAAGATCAGTATTCTTAATATCAAGCGAGTATGTTTCATAATTAAAATGCCAGAGTTTAGAGATAGATATTTACTTTATTTCTTTTGCCCTAATATTTTCTTGACCATTTAGCAGTGAATTTTGTCTTAATCATCCTGACTTTCTTGATCTTACTACGAGGGCAGCTCCCTGGCAAGGCTAGAATTTGTCTTTTTACCAGAAAGATGGACTATAAACAACTTAAGGAGGATTTGTCCCGAGAAAGCACTCAGAACAAACAAGACAAGAGACTTTTACCTTCTCTCCAAGTGGGGAAGCATGAAAGAATAAGCCTGAAACCACAGTGGCTGTCTACCTGATCAGGTTTCCTTAACCCAGTTCTCTCACTCGTATGTTAATTGGTAAACGACACTCTTCAGTGGTTTTTTAAGACAAAAATCCCACACTCTTTTCTGGGCTACTTTGTGCTCAGATTTTCTCAGTATTTGACTGTTTCTGAGGTCAGACAATTTTATTATCACAGTACCATCTTCCACCCTGTCCCCGCCACCCCATTTCTGGAAGTTTACGAGAAGTTTTGTGCTTACCTGGTGCATCAGTAAGAGATACCCCCCCAGGACTCATCAGTGAACATTATCCCAGCAAGACACTGCTCTTTTTAAAGGATTATTTTCCTTTCCTCATCACTTAAGAGTCAGGAGATTTCTTTCTTGCCTACTGAGATGCAAGCTCTATCAGAAAATCTCTCCCTCACTACAATGAGGGCTTTTTCTTTTCCCACAGGGATTTGTCTGTCAACACTGAAACCACAAGGAACTACAACAGATCACAACACAAATTCATGAGATGTGCAGCTCTTGAAAAAGGCCTAAATTAAGGTCAGAAGCAACAGACTAATTCCTTTGACAAAGTTTGTACCGGTTTGTACCAAAGAAACAAGACTTGGCACGAAACAGCTAGATTTTTTTTAAAGAAACTTCACAAAATTATTACTTATCTTTGCCAGAGGTTCAGAACTTCATTTTTCAACAGGCTCCTGAGTTAGTTTGTTGCTCTTTCTTTGGTTTAACACCATAGAAGAGAAGAGATTAACGCGTAGGGGAAGAGAAGGATCAGTTGTGATGCCACAGCTATTTTGGAAGCACTAGAAGAACTCAAACCATTCTACATGCTGCCCAGGCAAATCCAAAGAAGAGGTGAGATCATCAGGTGGGCACCATCTCCCTCAAGGTATCTTCCAAGTAGCCTCTTGTACAATTGAGCTATAAGCACCACCCTTATTTATAGCAAGATGCCATGCAAAACACCAGACTTATTGGGGCCACCAATACCCACCACAAAATCAGAAAAGTCTTCTCAGGGATCCTCCACATGCCCCCAAACCATCCCAACCTGCCAGAGATGCTGGATTTCTTCACCACCATCCTAAAAATTCTAAAGTGTTTTCATTTCACACACGCCTCCTCCTTTACCTGCGTCCCCAAAGCCGCAGTGTCTCATCTCCTGTCCTGCTCTTCATCCACAAAGAGTTAACAGAGCTGAAGTTAAGGCCCAGTGACACCAAGTATCATGTGTCCGGCTGATTGCTCACCTCCCTCCTTGGGCAGGGATGCTCACATCCTCCTGCTTTAATGAATTATCTAACACACTGTCAGCACTCGGGCTGTCGTGAGGTTTATGCCGGCAGCACCGCTTGATGAGATTTTAGGATCTCACCCAAAGAGTAAAGTCTGAGTTTGAAGATGAAGTGATGGGCTCTAACCCTTCTGATGGGTAATTTGAACAAATGCAGGCACAAAAATCTGTCAGCCCTGAACAGGCTCCTCACCAACTTCCCGCAGCTCCCAGCTCGGCTCCCCACTAGAGGTCACTGCAAAACCCATTTTTATTTGCAGATTGACTTTTTGGCCGATTGTCCCTTTTTTTCATGTGCAACAGATCGTTTCTCCCCCAAAAAAGTGACTTCTCAGGTTGGGCTCCGATTGCTGCCAACTCCCAGATGATGCCAACCCTTTCTCCCCCTCTGCCCAGCTGTCAAAGACAACAACAACAAATATTTTCTCATGATTCCTTCTCCGCATAAACAATTGCCAACAGATAACCCCCTTTCCCCCGATTTGGGTAGCTGGTGATCCATGGGCATCAGCAAATGACCTCTCAGTTCTGTTCAACCATCCTCCAGATGATGCTTTTAATCCTGTAAAAAGCCCCGTATTTAAGAAGCTTCATACCCAAGTCCAACCTCACTGAATAACCAAGTGTCCTCCTAAAAGACTCATCGCGAGATCAGGGTCTACAGAAGTGGCAGAATCTTTCCTGCACCACAGAATATCTCTGTCTGGTGTTACAGCAGCATTAAATAGATCAGATATCTTACCCCACAGCTGAGAGTCATTGAGGAAAACAGGCAAACAGCAGCATCCATGAAGCTGAGTCTGGCAAAGGCATTTCTGACTTACCCTCAGCTAATAAATACTAATTATGAACAAGAAAACCCCAAACTTAAGATAAAAAACCCTCAATAATTTATATTTCCATGAAGAAGTAGAAAGAAACACTTGTTTAACAGCCAGTTTATTTAGAACCATCTGTTTCCCAACAGCATCAGTTTTTGGTAACAGAAAGATAATTCTTACCAAGAAGCACACGTTTTTGCTACAATCTCTGCAAAAAAGCTTTCTGCATCCACCCCCAAATTCAGCCTGATCTAATGCTGGACACAGCAATCCAAAGCACAGTTCAGTCTATTTGTTCAGCTCTGTCTCCAGCTGGCAACCTCAGAAATCTGCTGTGATACCAAACATTTACGACCTTTTTGCCTCTTTTTCTGTTGTTACACCCCTGAGACGTAAGCAAATAAAACTCGTGCCACAGGAACGGGGCACAGCAGGCCCCCTGGAGCCATCTTTAAAATAGAAATGAGATTTAAAATAGACATGAGAGTCTCAGGCTTGCTCAGGACAGATGAGTTTGGAGCACCACTGCTAGCACAGATTCCTTTAGAAACGTCAGGGCTCTGTTTTGGAAATATTCATTTACTGCAAGAGGCAGCGCTCCTTGACCCAGGCCTGCACCCCTTGTGCGCAACAGGAATTTGCTCATTAAGAGTCCTGAAAAATGGATGTTGGGGCTGCGAGGATTATAACAAGGGAACCGCTTGGGCTCTGCTCCACCTTCCTCCATCTGTGGCTCTCAAGAGAAGTTGGCCAAAAGGGCCGTGACGGTGCTTGACCGTAAAAAGCGGTAAAGAAAGACATTCCGCAAGATGCTGCTTGGCAAGGTCAACGGGAGAGCAAGGACAGGTCCCAGCAATGATGTCTCCTCCTTCAACTCTGGCAGTGACCTCAAGGTCAAGATTACAGCATACCACAGAGCTGCTGGAAGGGCTACAGGCAGCTGCCTGCACAGTATCTGCTCTGGTAGAAGCCAGGATCCCATCCCTTCATCCCCAAAGAGAACTTGGGTTTGATGACCACCTAAGAGCTGGTACCACTGTCTGCTTGGCAACAGGACTTGGAGAAATACGTCACTGGCCAAGGGTAAGAACGAGCCCAGGGTGACAGGGAAATACTTTCCTCCTACTGTGGAAACTTTGGCGCGGCTCGTAAGAATTAATCGGTTCAGGGTAATTCTCAGATAAACTAGAGCCACGCATAAATCAGATTAAAGCAGAGCAGATCTCCATCAAGTGCCTGAGTTACGGTCGTCCGATTGCAGCAAGGCCAGCAAAAATGATGAGACGGTTTTTAGACATTTCAGGGAGACTGGCCCCTATATCTCTGGAAACCTCTTCCACGTTTATAATGAGACCAAAATGTTATATATTGACTGTGCTTGGAAATGCTGTGGCAGCACGTCTCGGGTCCATAACGAGGAACTCAGGCCATCTTGCACTACTGTACACACTTTGCAAGGCACCAGAATTCATAAATACAATTATACTGCGGAAAAATTTACACATTGTAACCTAATTTCTTTTCAAAAGAATACAGAATAAGAGGGTTTTAAGGTTAATCAACAGCCTAGGGAAACGCCAACAGTTCTTAAGGCCTCTTGTCTGTCTCCAGGGCATAGTCTGCTATAGACTTGTTAAAGGGTGACTGTCTGTCTTTCTCAATAGAGGAGAGGTCGAGGTGAACCACTTCACTTTCATAAATCAAAAGAAAGAAAAAAAGTGAGAAAATCTCCAGAGTTCAAACATTTCTTTAAAACCCAAACTTTAAATACTAAATGGGCTTCATGGCTGCCATTTTGAAAAACATTAGTTTGCCAAAGGACCCTTTTGATTTCTATTTGAAATGCGGGCGCTCACAGATAATCCATTGAGAATCAAACCCCCACAAAAGGCTTCCTGAAACAATCGCGGCGCTGGTGAAGGACAACATTTTTGTGCCCAAAATAAAACATTTTAATGCGCTACAATCCATTACACATATATTCCTCCATTTCCTTTCAGTAATTATTCATTAGAAAACATTTAACGTCACTGCGGATTTCACACTGGGCAGTCTGCACACAAAGGAGAAGAGTTGGCCCATTTATAAGGGGCTGAGGCCGCCTTTTCTCATCCGAGAAACTCCAAGGCGGTGGGGGCTGCCGGACACAACGGGCAGGCTAAATTGTGCGGTTAACGGTCAAAGCCCCCCTGCCTACTTTGACACTCATTTAAAGATGACGGGGAACAATAGAGATTTGTTCTTAGCAACTCTTTCTTGTTACGCGGGGTCTCCGTCGGCTGCGCCGGGGCCGGTTCATGGCATGAAACCGGTGCTGATGTTCGGTTCCACCTGCCATGGTTCACCCCACTCACTCCTCTCTCTCTCTCTCCATCCCCACCCCCCAAAACCACTTTCCCCTCTCCCCACTTTAACACAACGAGACAGGTAAAGAATATCATTAAAAAGAGTCCCCATTCAGCACGTCAGCTTTAATAAAACAATCGCCCGTCAGGTTATATATGAGCAGCTCAAATTTTGGGTTCGTGCCAGGAAGGCGGCTCTTCTGGGCCAGGTTGGTGAAAACAGCCCTTTCTTGCCCCAAAATTCCCAGTTCACCTCCGGGATGCCGGTTCGCACCAGTGCTCCCAGGTTACAGCACTGGTCAGCAGGCACCGATGCGTTCAGACACCTGATCTAAAGCATAAAACACTTCTTTATAACCTTATAATTGACAAAGCCATAACAACTGCTGGGAAAGATCCTTTTTAATTTATCAGCCCGTTTTGCCCTCAGCAGAGATGGTGCCTGAAACCCCGCTTTTGCCCCTGCACCCCAGAAATGCTGGTGTCATGAGTGAGGAAAGCAACAGCAATCACACCTCATCTACAGAATTTAAGACTATAAACTCAGGCTACAAATCCCATCCGACCAAAACACAGATACTCATTGCTCTCACTCATTGCTTTTTAGATATAAATGCCAGAGTTTTCTTCAAGACTGACATGCTTAGATTTACTGCTGTTGCACCAGAGGCAGCTCCTTAATGAATCCCAAATATTTATCAATGGCAGAACAGGACATTTTATTAGAAAGCATAAATTGCCAATAAGCTCCATAAGATGTATTCCCTACCTAACAGAGCACAAGATTTCCAGATTTCCAGCTAACATTCAGAGTTAAAGCTTCTGAAAAGAAGAGAGAGTAGATTTATTCAACTTCTAGGAAAGAGAAGGACAGTCCTTGTGTATCTGACCATCCATACATTACAGGGGGAGCATTAAACAACAGTGAGTTCATGAATTCCAAAGTCTTGCAGATGAACAGAAAAAGGTACCTTGCTAAGACACCTTCTGTGTTGGCCAGGGCTTCTTTTTGCTCTGATAACTACAGCAAACACACAGCAAGTCATGGCCACCACCAAAAAATGGTCAAAATAAACCCCTCAACCAATCTAGAGGGAAGATGTAAGAATTATTCCCTCTGCCTGGATCAGGCTGCAGTCCCTCTGGATTTACAATCACCGTTTCTTTGGTCTCAACCAGGACTTTGGCTGCTCAGAACAAGCCCAACATTATTCCTACTTGGCATAAGAAAGGGACAGAGCAACCTCTCCCACAGTGTGGTGGTGTGGGCAGGAGGTCCAGCGCTCTGGCCAGGCTGCAGATCTGCACCAGCCACACAGAAATCTAAAAAAAACCCCAACCTTTCACAGTTTGAACACTCTGGTTTTCACAATCCCAAATCTTCATTCTTACAGTAGAATTCCAGATAGAAAAAAATAGCAAAAATTCATGACTCCTCACTTCAGAGTGAAGTTTTAGTAAAACACAAGTGAGAACTTGTATTTACAAGTCTCCAAGACAGTCAGAAGAGAGAACTAGAGGAAAATTGCACCCAAACAACACAGCAAAAATAAGTTTTGGTATTACATCTCCCATAGAAATGTTTCAATGCAATCCCCCATAATAAAATCCTTCAGACTTGAGAAAGCAAAGAGAAGCTGGGCTGCATAATCACTCCTCTGGAGGAAGGCGACAAGTCAGTGACAAAACTGAGGGCAGACAACATGAACGAAGCATAGAACAACAAATTGCTGTCCAAAATAAGATTACAACTCGGGTTCCCAGAGCAAAAGCCAGCCTGTATCTCTGTATCGCAGCCCCCCAAAAAATCAGGGGCTGCTTCGGTGACAACTACAAAAATAGCAACTGGCAGAGGCTGCGACACAAGGTCTAACCCACATGAATTACAGCAAAGGTCACCCAGATGCTGGCGTTAATTTAGGACGTGTGCTCGCTCCGGGTCTGGTTTGTGAGGCTTGAAGGAGCACCAGATGCCAAGCCTGCAGTTTCGCAGGCAGGTAGGAAGAACTCAGAGGGTGCATCCGAAGATGCTGCGAGCTCAGACTCATTATCTAGTTGCAAATTTACTGACAAGCGTAAATATTTCAACAGAGCCTGCAGAGGCGGCCACAATGGAGCGGGGAATGTTCTTGTGAATAAATAGCAAACCTCCTTCAAACCGATCCAGAAAACATCTTTATCAGACCTTCCTTATGGTTTTAGTTTTCCTGGACACCCCCTCGCGCACAAAGCACTTCTGCTAACAAGCATTTCAATCCAGAAGTCAAGCACGAAGACATCATCAATAGGTCACGTTAATTGCTTCATTCTGGATGTGACCCACCTGAAGCTCCAGCTTTGGCACCCCACCACCCATCCCGTCTGGCAGAGGGTGACGGACTGGACGTGCTTCCCAACCACTGCAACACTGAGCAGGCAACACTTGATGAGAAATTACTAGAGGAGGAATTTATGGAAATAAAAGGTAGGGTGATGCCTTCAGAAGACACCCCTTCACTACCCCCACCATACTTTACACTGCACAAAAGCTATTTCTGAGGGAAGAAAGGGTCTGGTTGTGGTACCCATCAGGATGTCCCATTGCTGCCTGCAGCTCTGAAACAATGTGAGAGAAACAGTGAGCACCCTGGCTCCTTACAGAGATGGGGGCAGAGAAGAAGCAAAAGGAAGAAGCTCAGTGATCCCCCCCAGAGTACCCAAGTTATTTTTGTTGCACAGCAAGAGCAAAAGGGGGAGGTGAGGTGTCTCCAGCATTCTGTGTGCAGACAGACCAAGCCATCAGGGTCACCAGAGGGCAGTTTATTCTCATTCTGTTGCCTTAGGTTTTGGTTTTTTTATTTTTAAAATAAAGGCCAAAACTCCTCAAGAAGTCCTATCTGAGTCCCCAGATGTTCTGGTACACGTGTATGTTGGAAGCCCCCTTCTCCAGTGATCAGAAAACCATCCCTCTCTTCACCTACTTCACCTACTCTCCAAGTAGGTGAAAATTAGCTCCTTCCCTCCTCCTTTGGTCACACCATTCCCTCCAAACAGCTCCAGACCCCACTCTCCCTCTTTTCCTTGGGGAAGGAAGAAAATCTTCAGTACCTACACACTGTGAGTTAGGCACCTGCCTTGTCGAGACAGTTATCCCTCATTTAGCCAGAAATTCTCATTTTAAAGCACAGTTTAGCATAAAAAAAACCCCTTTATAAAAGCTCTGAACTTACCCCCACTTCTTCCATGCTGCTACAAAAAAGTAGCCTAAAGCAAGCCAAGCAGGAAAGAGAAAAAATTAAAACCCCCTCCACTTTCTGAAACACAAAACTGCCCCCTCTGAGCGTGTGATTTATCCCGGGCTGGGAGCGGAGGTGACTCAGCTGCTTGCTCTTATGGTTAAAAGGCTACTGAAGGGCTGACAGGGGGAAACTTAATCATCTGAAACAGGGAAAACCTGTGAAAACAGGTGAAAGAGGTAAGTGAAGAGGCATGTTTTAAAGGAGCAACAAAACTTTAATCACTTCTTGATCTTAAACATTAAGAAAATGCTGCAACTGCTGTAAAACCTCTTTTTTTTTCCTCTCATCTGAAAGAAAAAAGGAAGTTTTGGTTTAATATACTAGCAGTATTTAAGAGTAAAGCATGGTGTTTGCTATTTGAAATTATTTTATTTGTGCTTAACAAGGGTAAAAGAAGAAAGAATAAAGCAAAAATGTATATCTTCTGCTATGAGCATAAGTGTTTGAATTAATCACAAATAGTACAGGTAACTGCTGTGAAAAGTGAGATGGTAATGAAATTGCAGGCTAACGAATATGAGACCAAGGTACCAGCAGAGGCTTTTGTGGTTTACTGTATTGCCTATCAGGAGATGAAATTTTTGGATTTAGGTGCATGTTTGAATCAGAAAGTGTTACTATTAAGGCATATATTCCTCATCTTGAAAATAAAGTCTATTTAAAATGGATCACTTTCTTTTAAAGAGTTTCATACAAAGGCATAAGTAGCTTTTTTATGCTTAGAGCTGAATATTATTTGAGGAAGTAGAAATAACGACAGTGACTTAGAAGTAGATGCTTTACACATAAAAAAGTAAAACAGAGGGGGGTTTGGAGGAAAAGAACGGGTCGCCTTTATGAAGTCATAAGTCTTTTCTGTAAGAATTCCTCTTCTCACAGAGGACTATTTACAGTGAATGGAAATTATCCCGGTGGTCAAATGGAGTATTTCCTTTCTGTGAAGGGGTGGGCAAAGAGGGGACATGGGAGAAAAGCAGCATAAATGGGGAGAAAGGAGAAGCCAGGAGCTACTCTTGCCTTCCACCTGCAGCCATCGGTTCTGGTCAATCATCTTTTCCCGTAATTAGCAAGTAGCCCAAGAAGCCTTTGAGCTCTCCTGAAGGACCGTGGGCTGCTCACCAGGATCTCCCCTCAGGTAGGGACACATCTCAAGGTTACTCCTTGAGACTGAGAGATTCCTTGCCACAAGAGATTCTCGGTAGGTGATTAACAGCGTGCTAAACTTTGAAATCTCAGCTGAGTGATACAAAGAAGGGATTGCACATAAACCATTGACCAAGTCTGGGGGTAGGGTTGGCCCCAGCTGCACCCAGACTCCTCTGGGAGAAGGAGTTTAGGAAGCAAAGGGGGTCCTCCCTGAACCTCAACTCAATGGGAAGGTCCCCCTGACAGCTCTGTCTGACCCCATCCGCCTGAGGGAAATAACCAAGTGCACCTCACCATCCAATCTTGTTAAACCACTGTTGCATTTACCACCAAACTTTGTTAAATCATTTCTTTATATCAATAAATGTATCGCTGCTTCTCTCTTAGGAGTGAAGTGCGTGGCTCCGTCTACGTCACAACCTCAGAGGAAATGACAATTATTGCAGAAATGAATGTGCTCAGCCCCTTGGCTGTAATTCTCTCTCATGTCATTAATGCATTAAAATACATTAATAGAGTAAATAACTAGGCAGGGCATCCTGTCTAAGCGTAAAAATAAAGGCCGTGCCAAACCCAAACCATATGTAAGTTGCTGTTTGCTTCTCAGCAGCTCAAGTTGCAGATAATGTGTTCTTTGTTTTGCCTTTCATTATGTTTGTAAAAATCTCTATTTCCAAAGCAGGTGGCCAGGTCCCCCCACCCTGCTCCCCAAAGAGCCCCCCCGTTGCCTGAGCCCAGCCAGAGCAGTGATCCCAGCGCCCATCGATGCCCGACAGGGAGGAAAGAAAGCTTGATTTTAAAGAGGAGAAACTCCTCCACCCCCTGCAGCTCTGTTGCAAATCCCGAATTCAATGCTTAGCAAACAGGAGGATGTTGCTCCTGTTCCTGGCAGATTACAGCCAGTTAATAAACCGTTCCAGGAACGAGGAGCCGGTGGTGTGCCGAGAGGGCTTGGGGACACCCAACCGCTGTCAAAACTCCGGAGCTCCAGAGCTGGTGAAACACGGGGTGAGGATACACAAATTGCCTGAGGAATTACTCAGGGATCCTATCAGGATTACTGTTGCTGATTTTATGGTCTCTAAAGCTGACCTTCAAAAGGACAAATTAAGAAAAAGGAGCAGGGTAATGCTGCTTTGCGTTTTTTGAAATGAGAAAAGCAGGTCCTGGCTGGTGTCTTTTTGGGGGAGGATGAATAAAGAAGGAGCAGGTTTAACCTCAGCAGAGCCAAAGCAGCTGCACGGGGTTATCTGACAAGGGCAAATGAGTTTTTCTTCGAGCTTTTGGGCTTTTTTTGTCTGATAACTGTAATTTATGTTAAATATCTGTCACGTGGTGTAACAGTGGGATGGAAAACTTTGACAGCAAAGTTGCAAAAGCACCCAGATACTAAAAACTGCTACTAAGTCTGGATCTGTCAAACAAATATACATTAAAAGGAAAAAATATTTTATTTAATTGAATAAAATACCTTTTTTTTTTGTCCTGAGGAAGAATTATTTTCAAGCCTTCTACAACTATTATTAAAAAGGAATTCTCTCATTCCTATAAGCCCTGATGGGACCTATCACATCCCATGGACTATACTTAAGTTTGGATCACTGAACGGGGAGGCTCTGCCATCTCTGATTCAGCCAGACCGTGCACTATCGAGCAGCAACACTGAAAATCACATGCAAAGTAAAAAATCCTCCCGTGTTGCAATAAGCAAAACTCCAACAGATGCAGCAGGATCGTTGCGCAGCCCGACACCCACATCATCCCCGAGTTCAGCAGTCAGCACTTCACTGAAATACATCCCTTTATCTGCCTCTCTGCTACATCAAAGCAAACCCACTATTACTTCCTTTCACTCTGTGTTCTCACCAGACGTAAGACGTGGAAGGAATTAATTATGGCTAATTAAAAATTAAATCCTCTCCTGCCTTTAGCCACCGTATTTCTCTCTCATGACACAGAACGTGCAGCTCAAGTGCTCTGTTACGTTCTGCCTCTGTCGCTTTTTATTTGAGAATAATTTGCTTACTTCTCTTTGCCTTCTGCATCAAGCTCTGTCATTTGGTCTTCTTGGTGCCAGCTGCAGAGTCCTGGTCCTGCTGCCACCTCTGCTCCCTCTGCTCCATGTCCCTGCTGCTCCCAGCAGTGACCACCTTTGCTTCACCACCTCTCCCCAGCCACCCGGTGTCACTCCTGACTTCAGACCCCCCCAGCCTGCAAGGGTCCTCCCTCCCCGTATCTGCCCAGCCCGACTCTCTCCACCCCAATCACTTGATGGAGCAGCTCTCTCTCTGAAGCTTTTCAACCGTGGTTCCTCCGAGGACACCACCTCTGCTGCACAACTGACCTTCAGGAAACGCATGGCGAGCGTGAACTCGTCCCTGCCAAACACAGAACAAGGATTTTCTGTGGGGAAGAGGAGAAAAGGAGGCACAAAGGAACCTGCTTTTCCTTCGAGCGGGTCTCAACACACTGATGCTCTATAAATAAATGGAGGATTAACCAAGTTATTTGGCAGGGAGTGGAATGTTTGCCAAGTAGATCACAGAGTTTCACCATTCACCTACGAGTCAGTTCTGGACCACGAATGTCAAGGTTACCTGGATGTCTGTCCTACAAAAAACGTCACCAGGTTTTGTGATGAGATTTGATGGGGATTGCCGGAGGCAGTGCCACACCAAGACTGTGACCACTGTCCAAACAGGCCAGCTTCAGAACTTCCTCAGCAATTACAGAGACTAAACTGGACTATTTAAGAGAACAGTGTGTGTTAGTGATGCAGTTCTGCTACGGAGGTCTTACAGAATCAGCCCTGGAAGTTTTGCTACAGTCTATGGCAAGAGAAAGTCCTCAGCAGCCACCAAGAAACCAGCACCTTAATTGCAAGAGCTGTTATAAACCTTTGAATTTTAATATCTTGTTGGAGAAAAGTAGCTGGTTTGATCCTGGGGTTCCATCTGTCATCTCCTCTGTCAAGGCTTCATTTGCATGCAAGTGAGATGTCACCCCAGTCACGGCTTCCAAGACATTTCTTTGATGAAGTCCAGTAAATTAACTTAGCCAGCAGAGAGGGAAAGCGAACATTTATCAATACACAGGTATCAAGGATAAATCCTGCTTACTGCTGAAGGTGCATTGTCCAAGCTAAACGCAACACACACTTTTGCACCATGAAGCTTTTCAAATGAGTCCAGATATTTGTGGCTGAAGTCTATCACTTGTGTGCTTTATAAAAATATTATTTCAAAATCATTATACCACCATTTAGCCTATGGAAATTCAAATATTTACGAATGCAGTTAACAGAAATGTCATATGGAACTACATCTCTAGCTAGTTGCAATACATCTATCACTATAGCCACTAATAATTAAAGTTACCTGGGTATCCATCTTGAATGCTGTTAAAGTCAGCTGTTATCAATTATTCCAGCTAAACCACTCAAAGGGTGCTTTGAACTTGTTTAAGGTCCTTCGTAACACTGTGCAGCGAGCTTGGAGACTACGTTCTCACCCGAAAGGAGTACCATCAATAATTTACTGTGTGAGTCAGGGACTTTGTCCTATGGTATTTGCATACACTTAGTGGCTGCTTTTCCAAGATAAGAACTAGAAACTGTATCTTCCTTGAGATTACATTGCAGGCACCGGTGATCTTTGATGAGTCGGTATAAGCATTATATGTTAATTATGAACTACTGAAATAACTGGGTACATCCATCTGCTGTTTTAAAACTGAAGCCAGCCCAGTCCAGGACCGTGCTGGTCTTGCAGACCGGGTGGTGGGTGCTCATCTGCTTGTTCAGAAACTGGAATGCTAGAGGCTGTAGGAGCTGACTCCAGCTGGAAGCTTTAAGGTTAATAATGTATATCTCTTGGTTATAGTATCCCTCTTCCCAGGCTGAGGCTAAGACATGCTTAAAAATTAAAAGTGCCGATATCCTACAAAGGAGGAACAGATGCTAAGACTACACATTAATCTTTAATGTGATTGCAACTCACAGGCTAAATTTTACTGACTTCCCAGCATTGCAGCAACCTCCGTGATCTCTTCACCCCACTGTGCAAAGTGCCACGCACCTACCCTAAAGACTCAAAGCACTGTTATAGCATACGAGTACTCAACTCTCACATTCACATATTGTATTCTCCCTTTTTTTTCCTCTACAGGGTCCTGACGTGTTGTAACCAGATCTAAGGAGAGGCAGCCCTACCTCTGCTGGCATCCTCGCTGCACCGTCCTCACGCTCAGTCCAGCACACATTAGCTGGTGAAAAATTAAGACCTGGAGCTTCAAGCCATTTCTAAAGCTGCTTAAATAAAGAAAAAGACGGAGAGAACTTTTAGTAAATTCTTTCAGGTTTATCTAGCAATCCATTCCCCATTACGTATTGTGTGCTGCATCTAAAATGCATGTGCATATTTATGTAGGTGTCTAAAAACCACAGCAAGCAGCAGAGCTGTGCAGAGAGAAGGGCGACGAGTATTTACAGCAGAAAACTGAGCTGCAGTGAAGGCTCAGGCTCACAGTTCCATAGAGTGACTTCTGTAGCTTCTGTGTACACTTGCATCATAGGAACTGCTGATAAACACTGCAAAACCACTCAGTTTAGATCTTTAGGCACCTTCTAGGAAAGGGAGAAGAAAAAAAAATGAATTAAAGTAATATGATACAGCATAATACGTAGATGAAAAGTGTATGAATGTGTATGACTGACTTCAGTGCAGAAATGCTGAGGAAAATTCATTAGTTTATGTAGGGCTGGAGGTGAAAGTGGAGTTGAGGGTATCACTGAGTGTTGTAAGAAATGGAAAACCAAAGCATGCTCATGCCCAGTCAAACTCTTGGAAATAAGTGCTGTATCAATCCCTTGCAATCACTTTTTTTGCTGACGGAAGCTTTTGTGCCCATCCTCATCCCAAAGTCACCATCTTTGTACACAGACAAGGCAAGTACATTTTCAGAGAAGTGGCCCGGACTGTTAGATGTGCTGTGGTGCTGTTACCTTGACCACCAACAAAAGCACCTTTGCTCTTTCAGACACTTACAACTTTGAAGTTGCCACCAGATAAAATACTGAACAGATCCTTTCACACCATCCATTCTCAGTAGGGAATGCTGAGGAATTGTTTTGCACAGAGTAGGAAAAAACAGGCACGGAATTAAAAGACAGAAGGAAATAATATTCTTTGCTGACAAATGCAAGATGACAATCAATTTTGTACTTGGAGTTAGGGTGTTGTGATGGGCAGATATCAACAGGGCTCTTCAAAAAGTCTTTGCAACCATTTAGCCCAGAATCCTGGGTTGGCAAAAACAGAGATGAGAATACTGCAATGCATTCCCATCTGCACAACAGAGCAGTAAGTTCATTTCTACAGACAGTTCACCCAGGAAATCATTTTAATCCATCCTGTTCACCCCCGGACATAATGCAAGCACAGCACTTGGGTACCTGGCCTAATTACAGAAGGAATATTTTAGCAGTTGGAAGTGGCTTCATGGCTTCATGCTACAGTACCTTTGTGTAGAGAGATCACCTTTAGCGATTATTTATTTCAGGAGTTCAGATTCCTGCCTTCCTGTGACATGATGAATGACTTTTAAGTAACATAATATCTGGTTTCCTCCTCTTTCACACACCCATTTCATTGCCAGTTGTCTTCAGTGACCAGATCTGAAAGGATTGTTTGCACTCAAAAGGGAAAGAGAAATTCTTTACCGTGTGCCCAGCCTCCTCTTGTTCATATTTAATTGAATTCTTGCTTGTGTTAAAATGGGTATCAATTATTCACCCCTGAACTCATTAATTCCAAACATCCCAAGTAATAAATAGGACTGCTCTGTTAAAATTTCCCAAATACTTCCATTTCACTTTTTAATCCATTCTCCACGTAACTGCAAGTAGCCAGTGAATTATACAGGGCTTTCCTGGACAGGCTATTTAAAGAAGTAAGCAGGGTATCAGACAAGGTACAAAAGTGGTGTCAGAAGGTGGCATAGGGCAGATTCATCAGCTCCTGGGTCTCTCCCATCACTGCTGGGGCTGGTGATGGCTAAAGAGCACTGAGAAAAGTCCTCTCCTTTCAAACCAGCAGCTCAGACCCCTCTTTCAGCCTCAGTTTTACCATTTGAAAAGAGTATTTTTTTACTAGCTAAATTAAATCCTTGACATCTTTTGTTTATAACCCACATTCTTTCTCAAGCCAGTTGAGAGGAAACAAAGCAGACAAAAAAACCAACCCCAGAGGGAACAGGAGATAATTTGATCCTGGTAAAATACAGCAAAACCACAACCTGCTCTCAGCGAGGCTCTCCAAACCACACTGCACTTCAGAATTAGTACAGTCACACAAGATCAAACATTTCAAGATGCAAAGACTCTTCTCCTGTCGTTGTAAGACTAGAACACATTATTTTCAGGCTGTGTCTAAGGCCCAGATGCAACCTCAGCACTGCTGAGCAGGAGATGTGCCATCTCTATAATCACTGCTCGGCAGAGCCAGGGCAGTCTCTCTGAGAGTCAGCACCCTTTAAGTTTTAAAACACCACTGTAAAGAGACTGTTACAAAGAGAAACCTTTTTTCCCTACAATTTTTTAATATCAATGCAGCATGACCATGACAATCCGTGAACCTCGTGTAGCAACAAGGTGGTGGT
Source organism: Calidris pugnax (assembly GCF_001431845.1). NCBI lineage: Eukaryota > Metazoa > Chordata > Aves > Charadriiformes > Scolopacidae > Calidris > Calidris pugnax. Next base: position 283,880 of record NW_015090824.1, read on the forward strand.
TGTTGTCCAAGCAATGGAATGGTGAACACATCCCATTAAAAAGGGATCTTCATCATCTTCACAAGGCAAACAGGAAATGCAAATGCATCCCATTAAAAAGTTCATCTTCACAAGGCAAACAGGAAATGCAAATTGTGATACATCCTACCCAACAAGCCACCGAACCCCTCGGCTCTCCTACCTGTAAAATGGGACTTGTTTTACATTTAAACTTTTACTGCCATCATTCAGAAATGGTATTTGGAACAGGAAAATCCACCTTTCCATGGCCTGGGTCTCATGGTCTTCTCTTGGATTCAGCAATCCAGAAAAAAACCCAAAAAACAAAACAAACAAACAGAAAAAATCATGTCTGAGAAAACGTTGTCTATACCTTTTTCATTGTGCCATGCAATACAATAAACCCTTGCAACACAATGCAATAAACATCTTCTCCCTTAATTCCAGAAAAAAAAACAACAACAAAAACCCCAAAAAAAACCCAACAGAAAAAATCATGAAATCATGTCTGAGAAAACATTGTCTATACCTTTTTCATTGTGCCATGCAATACAATAAACCCTTGCAACACAATGCAATAAACCTCTTCTCCCTTTTTTCTTTTAAAATGAACATATCCTTCTGTTCACACTTGAAAATGTGAGGAATTTCTTAGAACAAAGATTTAAAATCTTCTCCCTTATTTCATTTAAAATGAACATATCCTTCTGTTTGCACTTGAAAATGTGAGGAATTTCTTAGAACAAGGATTTAAAGTTTCACCCTAAACTGGAAAGCATTCAGACAGAAATTTACCGAGCAAGCGACGCTGGGACTTGACTGGAGTACCAGAAGATAGAGAAGTTAATTAGTACAACAAATATGGAAGTAATATTTTTGTTAACTTTGTTCTTCTAACAAAAGAGGGGGTTCCACGTGAAGCATTTTAGCTCTGCAGCTGAAAGGGGTCATTATGCTCCCAGAGAAGGTGCCTTTCATCCCTGGGAGCTTTCTGCTGGCTCCAGCAGCTCCAGGGTGAGCTGCTGTGTTCAAGCTCTCCCTGGCATCCTCGGAAGGGCTCAACACACAAGGCAGAGTATCATGATGACAGAAACAAAACCAGGTGGTTTAAACACACCAGCAAGATTGGATTTTCAAATATGTTCTGACAATAACTGGGGATGATAAATCTTTGTTATGATTTAATAGATGAATATGTAATGTACCCATCTAGGGAGCTTATCTTTGCACAGAAAAAGAACTGACACGGTGGGTCAGGATTTGTGACACCTCTCTTGATGCAGGTCTCTGCTTGGCCACAAGCCTCTGGTGTGAATTTACCTCACTGCACACAGGATAATGCTCTATAAAACAAAGATCTCTATAAAAATCCCTAGAAACTAGCCTGCTTTCCAGGATCCAAGCCACTTGAGTCTACTTCATCTCAATCTTTCCATAGCATTGCACCCTATCACATAAATACACCCTCAAAGCTTCAGTTCCACATCAGTAAAAAATGACTAACGACACCTCCTCTCCCAGGCACAGCTGCTGTGAATATTCAGACGTAAATTGTTCTTCATGCTAATGTACAAGGAAGCCATTAAAAAATCCCAAAGATAGATACATGGTTTCTAGGGGCATGGAAAGCTGTAATAAATCTATTTCAATCTCACTTCTCGTGCAGGTTGCTAAATCCGTGCCTATAATATTAGGAGTGTGCTGGCTAACTGGCCACAAGCTATACAAAAGCCTTTTCTCTCCAAGTTCAATCAAAAAGACAACAGCATATGACAGACCCCTTGTATCTTTTGGTATTTTAGCCTGTCACAGCAGGGACCTCCTGCAGTGCCAGGAAAAGAGGGTTTTTCTGCTGGCCAAGCTAAAGCTAACAAAAATACCTAATGAGTAGAAGAGCTGAGAAGCTCATGCATTTAGCTACGTCTAAAGTAGCATGTGCACACTGAATGGGGGCATGAAAAATTAATTCCAGAGATGCTATCAGATATACCTTCAAGTGGCTGGTTGGACTAAAAAAAATACACTATTTTTGGCAACTATTTTTACTTCAATTAGAAATATTTGGGGGAGAAATGATACCATTCCCCGACACCCCCATTTTCTCTCTAGAACAGGGGAAAGGAAATTCTGGTCTCCAGCCTGAACACTGTCACCAACTTGGGTCTTGCAAGGTTCTGGTCTGACCCTTCCCTTCCTCTCTCTAGCACTGGTTTCTCTCCCTACAAATCTCCATCCCTCTCACCCACACCACAGTTTTCCACCCACCTGAACCATTCTCCTTCCAGCTTCCCAGCACTGACCCCACTGAATTCCCAGGGGAGGGAGATGGGGTGGCTTGAGGAGCTCTGTGCAATGTGGCTACAACCCTAGAGAAGAACATAGCCAGTTAGAGAAGCCCTGGCTGGGAGAAGAGGAACTAAACATGCTGGAAATGCCTAGAAATGCCTATAAGGGTGATGGATATTTAGTTTGGGAACCCAGTGTGTGGCACTGGAGTGGAGCACTCCCTGGAGAGCTGCAGATGGGAGAAGGGTGTGACTATCACACCAACATCACCTGAGAGTCCTTTTAGACTTTCAGCACGGAAAATACTCCCTACTGTTGCTGTAAAATATAAAGTGCATCCCTGCAAATTAATAAACTGAAAAAAAGTATTAAAATGTCAAATGGTATCTACCAGCTGAAAGTAGTCACTTCCCATAGGGAGATTGAAGGTACAGCAGACCTTTCATCTGTGATGGCACCTCTGTTCCAAAAAAGCAATGCAGGGAAAAAAAAGCTGGAGATTCGGTCCAGTATAACAGACCACAAAGTGCTCATTTAGTTATTACTCTATGCTTCATGTGCAACATGTTTCAGAAGAAACTTTAGAGGCAGCTCAGAGAGGTAAGGCATAACTGACTTTTGGTCTGGAAAGGATGCCCGTACACAGGCCAAGGAAAGCAGTTAGAAATGTACAGTGACTGCATAAACATTGGGAAATCCTTGTTCTTTTTCTCCAAGACAATCCTAGCCTATAGGCTTGATGACATATAATTTCCATGATTAAGCATCTGTTAATTAAACACACAATATATAATTACTAAATGCAAGCTGGTCGAGCTTTTAAGGCGGCTAGAGTTCCTGCCGTTCCAGACAGAAGGGTACTTGTCTTGGATCCCTAAACACACATTTTGTGAAAAAATGTCCAGTTTGATTATGTGTGTCACATCTCATTAGAGAAGTGATGTAGTTTATTTACTTGACGCTCCAGCAAAGCTGAAGAGGGAGCTCCAGCAAATGCAAATATAGTAAAGGAAATGCCCTTGGAAGGAAATCTTTGCTAACCTTACCTTTGTAAAGGGAAACTCGCATCTGAAAATCCAATCTTTAATCAAAGCCTTCTGTAATTAGGAAACTTGGTTCCACAATCTTAATCCAAAGAGGAGTATTGCTGATGGATCACCTACCCCGATAACTCTGGCAAAGCTAAAGATTCGATACAAATTGTGCTGAAGAGCACAGAGAATGGTTTTACAAACTCTGAAGACTACCCCAGTAAGGGTGGTGAGACTGGCTCCTTCACCAGCACGGACCAGTATGTCCCTTCCCAACAACAATTCAGCACATGGTCATTTATAACATTTAGAACAACATGCACCTGTGTAACAGGATGGTTCAATTCCTTCTTTATTCAGGGGTCTTTCTACATAAAAGCACCACCCGATAGTGAAAAAATATTCACTTCAGGACAGAAAAAGGCCAGATGCTCTGTTCCGAAGCAGTAAAAACACCCTTGTTGAGGTATACAGAGATATCTTCATTTTTAAATGCTGAATAAAGCTTCCACTGAGGAGTTCTGGGAAAACTTTCAGAAGTTTCTTATATTTGTGACTTACAGTCTTCTTATATTAGTGACTGCAAATCTGTTTAAAACTACCTTAACCATTGCCTATGAATCTACCACAGACTGTCAGAGCTTATTAGAGAATAAGGAGTTGTTCATCACCACCTTATGCCTACATTATGATTTTCAGTATAAAAGTCTGTGTAGTGAAAAGGTTCAACAGGTGTGTGATCAAGGTCAGCTTCTAATTAACGTATGTGTCATCACGCAAGAGGCAAGTCTTAAATAATGCAGAGCTCAAAGCAGTAAAACTTCGTAAAAGCAAAGCCTGGAAACAAAAACTGTTGTTTCATTAAACTTAAAATACAATTTGACTCTGTCATACCAATGTATATGAGCTATCTGCATTAAATTGTGTTTAATTTAACTCTAGAACTATAGGGCCCAATTAAAAATAATGAGGCCTGTCTCCAACTGTCAGGCTCAATTAGAGATAATGGGAACTGATAGCTCCTGGAATAGATTCATTTTTGTCTGATAGACGAACTGGGGCAGGGGTCTTGGCAGGGGTCATTGGAATAGACCCGGCAACAAAACATGGGTCATTCAAGCTTAAGGAGACTTAAGGAACCCAGTTATTAAATAAGGAAGTAGGAAGTAAATCAAATCCAAAAGCACATGAATAACCCCAACAGAATATATTTTTTTTTCCCTCTTACACCCCCGTATATTGCAATTTGTCTATTAAACTGGCCATTCTACACCAACAAAATACATAATGCATCCACTTTAAACCTATTTGACAAGATGAAAGAAAAACTAGAAAAACAAGTGCCCAACTTTGTATGCCGGGGCCAATTTTTAAGGATGTAGTGGGATGAATATTTTCCTTAGGTAATGCTCCACAGATTGTAGCAAAATCGCTTTTATTTTACACAAGTGTTATAAAAAATAAATCTGGATGTATTAAGAAACCCAGCTGTCCTGTTAGGTGTTACACACGATGAACAGATTAGTTCCTATTCAGCCTCGGCAATAAAAAAAAAAAGGAAAAAACTGTCAGCTTTTGCTAAGCACTTTCAAAGACGTGATGGAAGAGTCAGACGAATTCAGAAAGGCGCCCGAGAGAAACGAAGCCGTTTGCCCTTGAAGAAACATGAATGGGCGACGCGGCGCCCGACAACTTTTAGGCACTAGACAGTAGCTGTCATTTTAGATGAGTAATTAATCTTGAGCGGAGAGGGAGATGCGGAGCCCTGTTGACTGTTTATGGGGCTAGAATGACACTCGGGGTCTGTCGGCACCGCTCGGACCCTGCCTGGGACGGGGACCCTCTCCCCACCAAAGCCTGGCCCTGCCTCTATTGTCAGCAGCAATGACTCTGAAGTTGGCGTTGGGCAATCCTGACGCGCCCTGCCTTGCCTCGCCTTTTGTTTCTCTGTGAAGACACTTTTTTAATCTAATGATATCTTTCTCAATGTCTAACGATGCTCGTGCAACGCGCCGCCAATGGCATTTTATCTTTGGCTCCCTCCCCCTCCCCCCCTTTACACGCCCAGGCCTGCAAAGTCATGCTTTGCATTTTAAATCTGTTCCCCGCGACTCATGAGGAAAGAAAGAACAGTTGAGCAGTTGAGCTCCTCTCCAGCGTGGCTTATGAGAGAATGTGCACCTTTATAACTATTTCAGTCATTATTTTTCTTCATACATCCCTCCTTGTACACTGAGAACCTCACGAGGGGCCACATTAGAACAACACAAACACATCATTGCTAAAATATAACGTAGGGTTCCTGGCAATACAAAGGAACAAAGATGTTCCCTTCCTCCAGTGTCTTCTCTTGGTTGAAGGCATCCAGTGGTGGACACCCCAGACTCTGGGTGACAACCCACTGGACTTGACCCACACATCTCTTCACTGGCTACACTGGGGTGGGAATCATACCTTTATAATTATTTCACTCATTATTTTTCTTCGTACATCCCTCCTTGTACACTGAGAACCTCACGAGGGGCCACATTAGAACAACACAAACACATCATTGCTAAAATATAACGTAGGGTTCCTGGCAATATGAAGGACCAATGCTGTTCCCTTCCTCCAGTGTCTTCTCTTGGTTGAACGCACCCAGTGGTGGACACCCCAGACTCTGGGTGACAACCCACTGGACTTGACACACACATCTCTTCACTACTCACTGGCTACACTGGGGTGGGAATCAACACAGGCAGGAAGATCTCTGGAGCCTGAGCCATGACTGTCTGCAACACTCAGAAGAACAGGGCAAAGATTTCAATGACAATCCTTAGAAATGAAACAGTTTTTAAAAAAATAATATTAAAATGCATGTATTTCCTCTAGTCTTAAGTACCTTCAGCTCACGTCATGCAGCACCGGGCAAAACAGAAACACTGAGGTTTTGGAGAATTCTGTTATTTGTAGCACTCAGCACAAAACCTGCTCTTCAGATGCTCAGCTGTGTGTCTCTGGTGGGAATTCAGGTGTATGAGCACAAGGACATGTCTACACTTGTACTCTACATACACACACCCCTCTCTATATACGTACACACTTACATGAGTATTTTAACCCCCAAAAAGCATTATTGAATAAATTAATTATTGTACCTTTCAGCTGGAAGAATTAAGTATTTTGCCAGCTTCATTCTCACTTGAGCCCTATGACTTTGGTCAATGCCAAGAGGCACATTCTGTGACATTTTCATATCCCTCTGACGTCCCGCTGGGAGTCTCGTAGGTCTGCAGCACCTTTTGAAAGACAAATGTAAGCACCATAAAAACACTAGCAATTACATTCACTTCCCCACGTCAGAAATCTAAAGTGAGGTAGCATATTGAAGATTTAAAACGTGGTTGAATTAAATTCACAGCTCTGAAGGGAGTTCAAGGCACTCACAACAACAAGGTGCCGCGTTTCCTAAACAACTGATCCAGAAGAGGTTGCTTCCAGTTCCATTTCTGCAACTTTTCAAAACCAGAGCCTATTTTTCCAAACTGTGATCACCAGGATTTGTGGAACTGAGCCAAGTTGAGTTCATATAATGACAGCTTTTTCTGTGAGGAAATTTAATTTTTTTTCCTTCATTGCAACAGCAAACACTGATGATATTTTCACCTTTATAACTATTTCAGTCATTATTTTTCTTCATACATCCCTCCTTGTACACTGAGAACCTCACGAGGGGCCACATTAGAACAACACAAACACATCATTGCTAAAATATAACGTAGGGTTCCTGGCAATATGAAGGACCAATGCTGTTCCCTTCCTCCAGTGTCTTCTCTTGGTTGAACGCACCCAGTGGTGGACACCCCAGACTCTGGGTGACAACCCACTGGACTTGACACACACATCTCTTCACTACTCACTGGCTACACTGGGGTGGGAATCAACACAGGCAGGAAGATCTCTGGAGCCTGAGCCATGACTGTCTGCAACACTCAGAAGAACAGGGCAAAGATTTCAATGACAATCCTTAGAAATGAAACAGTTTTTAAAAAAATAATATTAAAATGCATGTATTTCCTCTAGTCTTAAGTACCTTCAGCTCACGTCATGCAGCACCGGGCAAAACAGAAACACTGAGGTTTTGGAGAATTCTGTTATTTGTAGCACTCAGCACAAAACCTGCTCTTCAGATGCTCAGCTGTGTGTCTCTGGTGGGAATTCAGGTGTATGAGCACAAGGACATGTCTACACTTGTACTCTACATACACACACCCCTCTCTATATACGTACACACTTACATGAGTATTTTAACCCCCAAAAAGCATTATTGAATAAATTAATTATTGTACCTTTCAGCTGGAAGAATTAAGTATTTTGCCAGCTTCATTCTCACTTGAGCCCTATGACTTTGGTCAATGCCAAGAGGCACATTCTGTGACATTTTCATATCCCTCTGACGTCCCGCTGGGAGTCTCGTAGGTCTGCAGCACCTTTTGAAAGACAGATGTAAGCACCATAAAAACACTAACAATTACATTCACTTCATCACGTCAGAAATCTAAAGTGGGTTAGCATATTGAAGATTTAAAACATGGTTGAATTAAATTCACAGCTCTGAAGGGAGTTCAAGGCACTCACAACAAAAAGGTGCCGCGTTTCCTAAACAACTGATCCAGAAGAGGTTGCTTCCAGTTCCATTTCTGCAACTTTTCAAAACCAGAGCCTATTTTTCCAAACTGTGATCACCAGGATTTGTGGAACTGAGCCAAGTTGAATGGCACCTTTTGAAAGACAGATGTAAGCACCATAAAAACACTAACAATTACATTCACTTCATCACGTCAGAAATCTAAAGTGGGTTAGCATATTGAAGATTTAAAACATGGTTGAATTAAATTCACAGCTCTGAAGGGAGTTCAAGGCACTCACAACAAAAAGGTGCCGCGTTTCCTAAACAACTGATCCAGAAGAGGTTCCTTCCAGTTCCGTTTCTGCAACTTTTCAAAGCCAGAGCCTATTTTTCCAAACTGTGATCACCAGGATTTGTGGAACTGAGCCAAGTTGAGTTCATATAATGACAGCTTTTTCTGTGAGGAAATTTAATTTTTTTTCCTTCATTGCAACAGCAAACACTGATGATATTTTTGCATTTCTACAGCATCTTTCATTAAATTATCTGGAAGTTTTATATAAACTAATGAATGAAGCCCTAGCATAGCAGTAGAAAGGGGCATTATCTGTTTTACAAAACCAAGGCACAGATAACCCTAATTATATCACCTAATTAGTTATTTTGGTGGTTAACTCCAATTAACAATTTTTTGAGAAACTCAAGTTTACATTTTCCACACCATGCAGTAAACTCAGTTGTTTCTAGTTTTGCTATGTCTACCTCAATTCAAGGCTTGGTATTCAGCAGTTCTTGCAATATGCTGAAAAAAAAGTTACTAACTTACTTGGCAAAGGCATCCAGTGTTAGTAAATACTTCAGAAAATGGGGAAATCTGTACTATGTAAGACCATACACACGGTCTATGACAGCGCTAGGAAAAGACCCATGCCTGGTATTCCAGACACTTTGCTACCTTACTTGTGATCATTTAAATACAATTTTTACTTTTTCTTTCCAGCTATATTTTTGCTCCTTATTCAACAGCTCATTTTCTTTCCCACTGACCAGCTTCCCCCAGCTCTCCAGAGCTCCCTCTCGCCGCAGGTTCCTGCAGGAGGTGTGTGGTGCAGTGGCCAAGGGCGAGCAACAGGGGATGTTGTGGGATCAGAGCAGGCAGGAGGAGGAGACTCTGCTCCCCAGAGACCAGGGCATGACCATAGTCCAAATTCTTCAAAATTGCTTTTCCCCACACAGAACGTAAAAACCATGAGAAAGAACGAATTATCCCATTCCCTCGGCTGCACGAAAATGACCCTCTGCCATACCTATTTGGGGGGAATAAGAAGAACCTTTGGCATCAGCTCTCAATATTCAAGGGAAACAATGAAAAAAAAATATGAAAAAGATGGTGAGAAAAGGCATTTGGACTAGATTTCTTTTTTTAAATCATAACTTGAAAGGAAGGTAATGAAACTCTAACTTTACACACTAAAAGACATTCCATAAATATTGTGAAATTTCTCAGTTTTTAGGGAAGACTAAAACGTAAATGTTTTTCAGTTTAAATAGATCTTTGGGGGTTTGCTATATTCCTACATTAATAGGTAAAATATGACAATATATGTTCTAATCAGAGCCCTGTGCAATGAACTGAACTACTTCAGACAGCAGTGCGCACTATGATGAATAAAACCGTAACCACAGATGTGCTCTCAACACAGTGCTTAAGCAAACCCTCCTGATTACTTCATATATTAAAAATTTAAGTTTGGAGCATCACACCGGGATCCAACTGAAGCATTTGAAAGTGTGCTCCAGACAGTTACAATCGTGAAGCAACAACCCCGACACCGCTTGTGAAAGCGCTAAGCTTCAGATTTAACGTCGGAACTCCCCGTTCACCTCTACTTCAGACAGCAGTGCAGAATATGATGAATAAAATCGTAACCACAGATGTGCTCTCAACACAGTGCTTAAGCAAACCCTCCTGATTACTTCATATATTAAAAATTTAAGTTTGGAGCATCACACCAGGATCCAACTGAAGCGTTGGAAACTGTGCTCCAGACAGTTACAGTCGTGAAGCAACAACCCCGACACCGCTTGTGAAAGCGCTAAGCTTCAGATTTAACGTCGGAACTCCCCGTTCACCTGAGACACTGAACTGTTTGACTTTCACCCGACGGCACAGCACCATCATTTCAAATTGCATGGTGTTTTCAACGAGGTTCTTGGGTCCGCAGAAGGACAGGTGGCATTCAAAGTCAGGTGTAGGAAAGTGCTGAAATCACCACACAACCTCTGGCTTCCATTTCCCACGTTGACCAAGCAGAACGTCCTGATGCAGAGTGAAAGGAATGGAAAAAAAAAAATACAAGTCACTTCTCCAGGCAGCTCGCAAAAGGGTGCTATGATCCTGTGTTTTATACAGCACCAATGTAAAAGCAAAGCCAAATGCCAACTGCAAGATTTCAATTTCCATGTATCTCAAATCCTACATAGAAGATAATTTTATTTATGGCTAGTTCTGCCTCCCTCATGAAACCAGAGATTCTTTTGACTTCAATAGCCAGGACTAAACCCTTGGGTTTTTTTTTCAATTTCACAATAAAATCAGCTCACTGTAGCTTGACGGCGTAATCTTTCTTAAAGGGCTCAGAAGGGGCACGCCTGACTTTCTTCAGCAGGTGCATCCCCTCAATCGATTTCTATTGCTCCACAGAACGCCCTTAATTTGGAATAAAAAGTGAGATGTTGCTATCACTTAAATGTGAAGACTGTCACCACTGGAATAATCAGACGTTTCTCTTACGCTGCCGTTTGAAGAGAATTCGAAATACAAAGAAACTCAGCAGGCAGCCCATGAATTCCCCCCCGGCCCCGTCAAAAAAAAAAATAAAAGAACCTTATGGAAGGAAGAGAAAAAGACACATAATTCATCCTGAAGATACCGGAGATTTTCTTTTTTCCTGTTGAGTGGTTCCAGTTTTGAACAGGGCTATACTGGAGCACATCGTAGCACCAGGGCACTTCCCCATCGTTCAGTTGGTCACCCACCTACTGTAGCAGAAACTGCCAAACAATCGGTTTATTCTCTTGTGATAGTAACCCAGGAAACAAATCTATGATGACACTGTTACATGCATTCGTGAACTTAGTGGCCTCGTAGGTCACTGGACAAATCTCTCTAAACTGAACTGTTGACAGTTCTTTGCGGGGTTCCCCACAGGAAACTGAAGGTTAATTGACCATTCTTTCAAACCATGAAATGCTTTTGAAAATGTTAGTTTTAAGTCTCGTAGCCTAAAAAATCTGATGAAACAGCGTGTCTGTACTTGCGGTGTCTTCCAATTACTGAAATTAAGAATTTTGGTCAGGGAAGGTGGAGAAATGGTTTAATTAGATTTCTGTGTCATATAAACAAGAAACGACACTCCTCCAAATTGTGATTTTGTTTAGAACAGAGATGCTGAGGTAGCAGAGTACCTGCTAGAGAAGCTCTTCATAATAGAACTGACTACTTCTTGATTATGTTAATTTGATGATGGCCTTATTAAGAGATGAGATCTTGAATTTTCAGACTTAGGTCCTTAGAAAAATATGTGCATGCTTATCTTTGCTCATGTGGATAGTCTCACCGATGTCAAAGGAATTATTAGTGTTGGCTTCTGCAGGATACTCCCACCTGTAAAGTTAGAGTTTCGCAAATTCTCACATCCTCAGAACCAGGAATCCCAGAAAACACCCAATGTTCCTGAATGACTGGCAGGAAAGTAGATTTGCTTTTACGAGGAAAAAATACATTTGTAAAACTAGTTACATATTCACCTGAGGTTTAGAGAAGCTAGGACAAAAAATGGAAATCAACTGTTCTGTCACAAATTATGAAAGTTCTTTATCATGGTGTGCATTACGCATTTCGAGTATTACCGCGACATCTCATGGGTGTTATTTTTCATTTGATCTAAAATGTGTCAGTGTATATGCTTAAAATATTGCAGAAATAGAAACCGAGTTAAAAAGATGTACTTATTAGTGTTTTTCTCCAGAAATCTTGACAAATTCTCGACTTGAGTATTTCTAGTCATGGTTAATAAGCTTAAGGCAATAAGTTAAAAAGGTGTACTTATTATTAGTGTTTTTCTCCAGAAACCTTGACAAATTCTCGACGTGAGTACTTCTAGTCATGGTTAATAAGCTTAAGGCAATCAAGAAGATCTGAGTTCCGCAAAATTTCAAATCTCAAGCTAGATTTCAGCCTCGGTGTTGTGTCACTGCCTTTCTATGTAAGAACTATCAGTTTAAACGTGGCCAGATAGTGATCTTCAGAGGATGCCTGCCTCTCCGTGTGGCTCAGCCAGTAACATACTGGGAAAATTTAATTCCACTCTGTCAAGGTTAGACATTACAGCAGCCTTGCTGGGAAGCAAGGTGGACCAGACTGAGCTCTCTCAGACACCAATCAGTCACCCTCCAGGTGGCCATCACTGCGTGACACAACTGACTTAGTCTTTCAAAGGCTGAAGATTCAGCTGTGCATCCAACTGAGGCAACAAATAGCCCCTCAGAGACAATCTTCCCCAAAATATGCTTAACGTTTGTTGCTACTGCGACAAAAAGTTGTATATTTACCCAAAGCTGAAAGCAGGCAGCTGTAAAGTTTCCCTTTTTCCTTCTTTCCTGACTTTTCATCTACAAAGAGGAAAAACTTTATGTGAACATAGGTACAGATAAAAGCATTAATTGTCATTATCTGCACAATACAATCCATGGAGATTTGTCTGAAAACAATCAGGAATATTACTTTAGAAAAAGCTCATTACTATGGTGAAGAAATAGGTGAGACCTACACATGATTCTCTGCTGTAAATAAACCACAGTCCACAAAAGAGCAATAAGAAGATCCAAAGTGCTGATTTTGTCTGCAGCGCTCTCTGTTGCTGAAATAATCTCTTTCAATGACAAACTACACTGTAAGTTACACCCATCAGCCTGCAGCCTGTTCACTTCCTTCTGGGTTTGAAAACAAAGATGATTTTAAAAGTATACATTTTATCCCCAAAATGCAAAATAAAAGCATGAATACTATGCTTACATAGCACAAGGATTTCTTCTCCCTTCGATGTCTAAACTTATGACATTGAAAATTCAGGGTGACAATAAGCTTTTACTCCAACCCTTTAGACCTAGAGGTTTCAAGAAGGAAATATTACCTCCTGCACATGCTGATACTAATTGCCATACACAGCACAATATCTACAGACAACAGAATGGTGCAAGGTAAAAATTTTAGCTTCAGTTCCAATTTTTTTCTCATTTCTACAATCTTGTATTAGGCACCGTGCTTCCGAAAGTAACTATTTTGCCGGAGGCTAAGTGAAAAAACACAGAAACTACATTTCTCAGAGATCACTTTCTCATTAATGAAATTTTCAGGGTTAAAAATCTGCTGCTAACAGCCTGTGATAAGAGCAATTATGTTGGACATTTGAAGTGGTGGAAAACACGCCAGCCAACCAGAATTCCCTTGTCACAACACTTGCTTCATAATATTCTATATAATAACCATTGCACCGCACAATTACACTATCTATAAACTATGCTTTGCCCCAAAATAGACACGTATCAAGGCAAAACATTCTCATAGTCCGCTCAAAAAGATAAAATGGTGCTACGTTTAGGTTTAAGTGGCTAAATTATAAACAGATTGTCAGGGTTTGTGTGTCCTAGTGGGTCTGGTTTTGTGGTTCTGCCAGCTCTTAAAGCGCATATAATCAAGGCTCTGTATTATTTCTGTCACAGGGGCATTTAGAAGCCCCAGGCCCATTTTTCCAGGCACTCTGGAAATGTACAGTAGTGAGATCATTTCAGCCTCACAGGAAGTTATACCAAATTCAGAGCTTTGTTTAGTATTTAGAGAAATACTATGTAAGTACCATGAGAACAACAGAGACAAACAGCACAGCTATCCCCAATTAATATTCTTCTAAACTTCAGAATTAATTAGTAACACTGTATTCTAAAAACTACATCTTAACCCAAAGTAAAATTAAGTTAAGTTGGGTCACCAGCAAAGAAGCTGCTCCTTCCAGTAAGACACCTTACCCTAATGAACCTGGACACACTATGATGGATTACGCAGTACGATGGATTTTTGTTCCTAAGTATTAACAATTTTACATTAAAATCAGTGAGTAGGTGTCAGATGGCAGTTTTAACTTCAGGGCTATACAGGGCAGCAGTATCATCTTCACAAGGCTGAAGATTAATTTCTTACAGGCCAGACTAGCAGCACTACACACAGAGCACGACAACTTTCTCCCTGCTGAACAGAGAACAGCAGGCATCAGTTTTAGTAACTAAGAAAGTGATAATTAAAAGCTGCCAATTCCTCCTAATGGAATAACTATTTGTTTGTTGTCTAAAGATGCAGTAAAACAAAACAACAACAACAAAAGAGAACGAAAAGTAGCAATTGCCTTAGAAAGTAAAAAAAGGGATCCAAAAGGGAGTACAAAGCAGGTTTTCCTTTGTTTGTGATACATATTATGAAACTTTTCAATAGTAAGAGATCCTAAAGGGAGTATGAAGCAGGTTTTCCTTTGTTTTTGATACATATTATGAAACTTTTCAATAGTAAAGGCATTTTAAAATGTAGCTTTTTGTGACAGGCACTAGGACCTCCAGTGTATTTTCCTTACCTTAGCCGTGAGGAAGGCCTTTTTGTCCGTTACATCCATGCATGTAATCAGTGATTGTGCCTTTTGTAAAACTCAGATTCACCATCTGTACGCTCCCAAGTGGCCAGACGAGTGCTAAAAACCCCATCCCTATGGGATTAATCTGCAATTTCACACTAAATGATTTTTAAGTGTAATTTGTTACGATACAGTATTCTAAAATAAATAATAAAAAAAAAACGGTCAGTGCTTTTTCATTGTAATACAGTATTCTAAAATAAATTAAAAAAAAAAAAAAAAACGGTCAGTGCTTTTTCATTGTAATAAAAAGAGGAAGCTTGTAAAGTTTCCTGTATTTAAAATGGGTCGTACGGAATCCACTTGCACATTAGTTTAAATGAGATATGAACACACATGTCTTGGGAAAAGAACCTTTGGGTAACTGAAATAGCTGCTTTTTATTTCTGAGGGAAAGGATACAAACACAAACTTCGAATCTGTGCGCTGGGCAGGGGGGATGAAATATAACGTACTTCCCCGTCTTGTTCAGGGATGGAGAATTTGCATGATGAAGTTGCAGTTTAAAATGTAAATAGAATATTTCACTTTTGTACTGAGGGGAACGGAGGGATGAACTGTAAAGGCACTGGGTAAATAAGGGAGGAGCTAAAGAATCCACTCTTTCACATAAAACAAAGCTGGCTTGAAGTGTGCAAGGAAATTATTCCTTTGTAAGAAGCAGTAACTGCTTTTAGAAGCACCCCGTTTCACTAAACAGGGGGCACTGATCTTAATTCACATCATTATTTTCTCCATGCATTTTAGATACTCGGCTGAAGAAGGATGAAAACTAAAAATCAGAAAACATGCCAAGCGAGGAGTAAGAAGATTGGGGGTCAGGACACGCTAGTGTCCTTTTACAAAAAGGATGATGAGTAAACATAAAGCTGCTTTTCAGCCGTGCTGGGTCCAGCATCGACACCATGAGCCCCAGCCCAAACTGGTCTGAGGTGGGGGAAATATTTTGATTTTACAACCTGACTGGACGGAACACAGAGGTCATCAAAGTCTTCACAGAGTTCTCATAAATCTCTAGTTTTGAGGGTTCCTCAACTCTCCCGTACTTTTTTTCTTTTTTACTTATCTCCTAAAGCACACTTGAGAGTGGAGAAAATACAACAAAGTTGTTTTATAATGACCTCAGCTGGTAGCAAAGTGAATTCAGTTCAACACCCAAAGGAAGTCACTACAGTTTAAATGATGGTCTACAGAAATTTGAGCTAATTTTAGGAGAAATTCGAGCTAATTTTAGGAGAAATTCACACACAAGGAAGCCAATGCCTTTGCAAAGCAAATCCCTCTTTTGCCTCTGTTGTTTTATTGCATTATTTATTTGCTACAGTTACCAGTTACTCCAAACAAGGGAAGAATATAATTGCTCAACATTATGTTATTTTAAAGGCTATGTGTAATTTTACATGCTGCCAAAATAAATTAGATAGAAACTGGATTAACAGAAATACCTAATACACATTTCTTTTCTTTGCTGATGCTCACTGTAAAAATAACTAGTTGTGTCAGGTGAAATTGCCTTATTCCTTAACTTAGACACAACTATAAATTAAAACAATAAATGTCCATATTTTATATTCTCTCATGTTAAATCACATAAAGGGACCCAGCTAGCTATGTAAGAAAACAATACACACTGATACTCCTTTTCATGTTGTTTTCATGCTATTTCTTGGACATGATAATGTCTCCAATCCAACATTAACTGGGTGAGAAAACACCTAAAACAAGTAAAAATTGGTACAGTCAGTCTCTGTGAATCCAATCATCGACTTGCAGTTTGCTTGCATTCAAACTTCATCCTGACATAGCACAGAACAGTCACACGATTTCTGAAAATATGTATGGAAGAAACAGCAAAAACATTCCCAGTGACTTCTATGACCAGCTGCTTAGTGAGGGAACTCTGCTTTTAAATCTGTTTGATAACATTAACAGTGGTTTAACTGGCAACTGGCTGATTCCACCACCTGCTCCTCTCAACAGTCATGAAAACCCCAGCCTGCAAATATTTATGTGCGCATTTCCCAAGGATTACTACACGCGACCGCAATGGAGTCACAGAGTAATTTAGGTTGGAAGGGACCTCTAGACGTTTCTGCTCCAAACCTCTACTCAAAGCAGATCCATCTGCTCCGAGCTCTGCCCAGTCAAGTTCTGAGTATTTTCAAGAGCAGAGGGTCACCATCCCTCTGTGCCCCGCTGCAACGTTGGGCTACCCTCATTGTGAAAACTTCCTTCGTAACATTTAACTAGAACTTTCCTTGTTGCAACTCGTACATACTCTTCTAAGTGTTTGGAGAACTAAGCTCTTTATCCCTTCACATTTCAGTTTAAGCTCCCCTAGTGAGCAAGACGGGTATAAGTCACCCCTTCTACTCCTTACCTGTTATAATCTGGCCCTTTCCAAGCAGGAGGTATGCAAATCACCTGAATGAGAAAAACGAATCCGTGCACTGAATGTCCTGCTACAAGGAAACCAGTCAAGCGAAAAGTTCAACACAATAGCTCCAGCAGATTCCGAGAAAGTCTAAAAGAAATGGCGCATTTTATCTTTTCCCCCTCCTGCAAATATTAAGTTCAAGGAATGCATTTAAAAAAAAAAAAAAAAAGTGGTTTTTAAGTTACAAGGTAAGTCTCTAATGACTACAAGTTGACCTTGTAATAAGTTACAAACTGGCACAACATATCACTGTAATTAAGGGAACACTTGCAACTGTGCGAATTCTACGCCTTAGGCTCTAGCAGTACTATGACTTTTTCTTTTATTCTGCTTTTCAGTTCTCCAGATGTGCCTGGTATAGGCCTTGATGCTGAGAAGTATTGATCACCGCCCATTTCTATTGACAGTAATTAACAGAAAGAGATTTGATGCTCATCAAAGTGAGCAGATTCTCATTAAGAACCGATTAAAAGATCTCCCGTCTTCACATTTCATTCCCTCTACAGTGGGAATGAAACTGTCGAGCACGAGGAAATAAATTTGTGAGATCTTCTGGGTTTTCATCCTGCAAGCGTATTTAAAGTATTTCCACGTTTATGCTTTCTGCAGTGGAAACGACCTGCTTTCATCACTGATTTCAAGCTGCCTCCTCATCAAGGCCACCTTTCGTGATAAGTAAGGGCACCTCTTGTGATGCAGCTTTTATAGGGAGAAAACTCTGGTCCCAAGAAAAGACCCAGAAGGTCCAGGCCAACAGTTTCTGTGTCTGTCCCTCTGCCGACACGGGCTCTGACCTTGGCTCCGCCATTTCATGCCCCCCTCCCCGGTACGTGGAGGCAACACTGGTCCCCACCTCAGGCCTTTTACTGTCAGGCTTCACTATCTGAAGGGCACACTGTGCTTAAAGAGCCTCTAGTGAAAGAGGAAGTAAAAGTAGGTCTGTCAGGAGGAATTTTTCTATTTCCCATTTCCTATCAGGCTTCGCTATCTGAAGGGCACACCGCACTTAAAGAGCCTCTGGTGAAAGAGGAAGTAAAAGTAGGTCTGTCAGGAGGAATTTTTCTATTTCCCATTTATTTTTTTTACATATTAACTTAGGTAAGTAAGCGCACCCACACCTACCCAGGCACCCTGCGGCCTGGTCTCCGGCCTGCCCTGGGCCCTCCTTGGGTCCCTCAGACCCCCGGGCCAGACTCTTGGCACCCCTCAGCCCCCCGGGACAGACGGAGGAGGAATTTTTCTATTTCCCATTTATTTTTTTTACATATTAACTTAGGTAAGTAAGCGCGCCCACACCTACCCAGTCACCCCGCGGCCTGGTCTTCAGCCCGCCCTGGGCCCTCCTTGGCACCCTCAGCCCCCCGGGCCAGACCCTTGGCACCCCTCAGCCCCCCAAAACAGGCGGGAGCTCCACGGGCTCCTTCCCGGGAGAGCAGCGCTTCCCCTCAGCCCCCGCCCGCCGCACACCGGGGAAGACCCCTCTCGCCACCCCGGGGCGCACCGTCCCCTCTCCCCGCCCGGGGGTCAGCCATTTTCCCCCCCTTCCCGCCCGCCCGGGCCGCTCCCCTCACACCTCCCGGAGGCTGAGGAGGAGGAGGAGGCGGCGGGACGGGCAGCTCAGCGCCTCCCCGCCTCCAGCGAGGGCTGCCCGCCGCCGGGCCCGCCTGAGGGAGCTCAACCGGCCGCTCCCGGGCACCTTCCCGCGGCGGAGGCGGGGGGTGAGGCCGGTCCCCAGGCATGGCGGGCCCAGCGGCGGGGAAGGCGAAGCGGCGGGCGGGGAGAGGCGGACCCAGGCGCTGCCTCCCCAGCCCTTCCCGCTGCGGCCGAGCGGGGTCTGCCGGGCACCGGGGCTGCCCCGGCGGGCGGGCGGGATAGCTGTTCCTCCCTCGCCCTCAGACATTTATTCCCCCCTTCCCCATTCAAACCTCTGGGTGCCGGTGCCTCTCCCCCTCCCCCTTCCTCCCTCTGGAAAGTTGCAAGAAGTTGGGTTGGTTGGGGTTTTTTTTTCCTTTTTTTTTCTTTTTTTTTTTCCGCGGCGGAGGCGGGGGGTGAGGCCGGTCCCCAGGCATGGCGGGCCCAGCGGCGGGGAAGGCGAAGCGGCGGGCGGGGAGAGGCGGACCCAGGCGCTGCCTCCCCAGCCCTTCCCGCTGCGGCCGAGCGGGGTCTGCCGGGCACCGGGGCTGCCCCGGCGGGCGGGCGGGATAGCTGTTCCTCCCTCGCCCTCAGACATTTATTCCCCCCTTCCCC
>NW_015090824.1:303928-343301 GCF_001431845.1 Calidris pugnax
TGCCGCCGCTCCCGCCCGCCGCCCCGCGCCGCCCCGCTCTCCCGCCGTGGGGGGGGGACTATGATAGAGAACCGGACCCCCTCCAGCATGTCAGGAGTCCTTAGGAATTCAGGGCACGGTCACCACCCCGCCCAGGACTACAGGTGAGGCCTTTCTCCCTCCCTTTCCAAACGGGATGCTCGCCGGTGTTGTGTTCTCCTGATTTCTCCCCCCCCCAAAAACCCCCTTACCATATAGAAATCAACTTCTTTTCTTTCTTTTTTAAACCTAACTGCATTATTTCTCCACTGTAAATTAAATCCCTATGCTGGCGAGTGGTTACAATGCATCTTTTTTAAACTTAACTGCATTATTTCTCCGCTATAAATTAAATTCCTAAACTGGCGAGCGGTTACAACACATTATTTATAATGCCGAGGTTTTTAGACCTTATTAATGCTTCTAAATATCTAAAGGGTGGTGTGAGGGAGGATGGAGCTGGACTCTTTTCAGTGGTTCCCAGTGGCAGGACAAGGGGGAATGGGCACAAGCTGGAACCTGGGAAGTTCCACTCAAACATGAGGAAGAACTTCTTTGGGGAGAGAGTGGCAGAGCCCTGGCAGAGGCTGCCCAGGGAGGGGGTGGAGTCCCCTTCTCTGGAGATCTTCAAGCCCCACCTGGATGCTCCTGAGTGATGTGCTCTGGGCAACCCTGCTTTGGCAGGGGAGTTGGGCTGGATGATCTCTAGAGGTCCCTTCCAACTCCAACAATTCTGTGATTCCTGTTTAAAGTACTTTGATTCTAAACTCTGTTTGATAATTACGCCTTCAAAGCCTTTGGTTGACCTTCTAGTAAACTCTCTTTGCTCTATGAGCGTTGCCAGAGAAGGTTGTTCTTGTTAAATAATAACTATTTAAAAGTTCCCTTTCAGATCACATTTTGCATTGCTCTGAAGCAGTCATGGAGAGACTAAATCAAGTGCAATAGACACTAGAAACAGTTTTTGATTAAAGCAAGTGCTTACATAGTGTTCCAGAGCACTGAGTTCTGTCAAAGTTTTTCTAATATCAGTGGGAACAAATCTGGATTTGTCAAGAGCCTTTGATAATTTACCTGTGCCTCTACACAGCCCTTTACCATTTGAGAGCATCGTTAGAAGTCACGGGATGGCTCTGCCCGAATTACAGAGCACTGGGTTAACTTAGGTTACATCTCGTCACATGATGCGAAATTCCAAGAAATACAGAATAGCAGAACACAATCCAGTTCTCACTGTAAATAAATAAATAAATCGATAATGCATTCCTGTTTTAAAATGAGGAGGGAGACAGTATTGCCTTCCTCCCTGCCTGGAGGGGGGGGTTTCCACCCATTTCTGTGGGTAAAACTGGTCGGCTGCAGGTATTCCTCTGTCAGCCCCTCTCTATCCGAAACGCAAGCGCTGCGCTGCAGCCTCTTGCAGCTCAACAAGTGATTTGTTATACTCCCTGAAGCCACTGTGGAAAAAGGTTTGTGGAACTCTGTTTTGCTGCTTATCTGAGCACTGTTTGCTCTAGGCATTTTGGGTGGCTGTGTAAATATTCCTGAAGAAATTATTCGGTATTTAATGAAGGGTGTGTATGAGAGAGCCTTCTGGGTATTTATATTTCAGTCTGTATCTTCTGTGCCCTGAAGAACATACCACCTTAACAAAGACCCTTTGAATGGAGAGAACTATTCTTTAACTCAGAAGCTGCAGAAAAACACTCTTTTTTGAGAAAGATAGGATTTATCTTACTGCCAGTGAAAGAATTGTAAGAGTTTCTTCTTTTATTCAGAAGTCAGCTGCTCTTAAAAACTAATTTCAGTTCTCTGTTAAAGATTTTCAACTCAAAGATCCCAGTCCCCTAACATTTTTAACCCACTTGTGATTTCTTTAATGCAGCTTTAAAATGAATCATTTGACCTCATTTAATAGTGCCAAATTCTGATAAAAATGCATAAAATCTGAACCGCACCATAAATGCAGAGCAGTATTTGTCCTACTTCATGAGAAAACACTTTGGATTATGTAAAAGAAAATCTTTTAGACTGAATGATTTTAAGAAAAGAATAGACCTGTCAAATTCTATCAGCTCTGTTTACTCTCCTGCTGTCACCACAGTCCAAGACTGGAACCCACAGTCCCGAGTTCTCCATGGGGGAGCATCAAGGCTCCACAAAATGGGGAATGGCCTCCAATTAGTGAGTGGGAGGCTGGGGCTGTGCTGAGAATACTCTTCTGTCTCACTCAGAATCTTTCAATGGGACAGTTGGACTTGGAGGAGACCGGGCTTTCCTGCGAGTGTGCGGGAGGAAACGCTGAAAAGGGAGGGAGGGGAGTGTGTGGGTGTTTGAGCAGGGGATCAGATCACCAAATGCTGATAAGTTTTCACTCAGCTTCTGCTCACGGCTTGAAACGATGGGATTTATTTTATTTTATTTAATTTTTTTTAAATGGACGAGGGGAAAAAAAAAAATCCCTGATTTTCACAGATCTTGAATTCTGTGGATCCAAAGCATCTATAATAAAAGTGATGTAGCACGTAGAGTAGTGATGAGGAACAGACTCCAGGGACTATCTGCACCATAGTAAAATGATTTTAGACAAATATCTCTTCCACTGTGGGATATAAAGCATCATGCTGTTCAGGAATGATGAAGGGCCATCATATCTTCTCCGATGCCTATGTTTTTATGGTTCTGTCACTGCCTGGCTACCAATGCAAAGCAATACTTCATAGGAGCAGATGCCTATCTTAGTCTCCCAAAGAAAATACCGTTACCTTCAATATTTTCATAATTGTACTAGTGACAAATATTTCTAATTATTTCATTTCAAATTTCAGGGAATAAAAGCAGAGAATTGTAACACACTGGGATTTTGTAACCCTTAACACTGTATTCTTGTTAGTTATAATTAATAGCCTAACATTATGTTTTAGTGCAAATATTTTGACGTTTAAATCAAAGCACTAAGCAGACTACGCTTTTACGATGCAGCGGAGAGTTCTCAGTGTCTTGGAGCTGGTCTCTGAGAAATTCTGAAGGTTCTTCAGCTCATGAACGCTGTGGTCTTCAAGCCATATTTTTAATAGAAATCTGCAATCTAACCTTTTCCAGTCTAATTTAACACATATAACCAGTGCAAGGGGAGTAGATGATGTATAGAAGTGTGGAATCAGATTTACTGGGCAGGTCTCGAGCAGTAGAAGCCCCAGGGAGGCAGAGGAGAGGCCAAGGTGGTCCTGGCCTAAGACCACAAGAACACTACGGACCTAAAAGTTCTCTCTCAAAGAAGGCTCAATATTATCCTAATTCAACATTCTTAGTTTTTGAATGCAGCACCCTGCTTATTTTTCTCAGGGACTATCCCACTCCCTAAGTAGGGACAGTTATGTGTGGTTTATTATATATCATATAATAATTCATGACCTAAAACCCAGGCCATTGGAAGGGATTGTCTGGCATATGTGAAAATCCAAATTTAAGGAATCCAATCATCACTCTAGCTGACAATGTGGCATCTATTTTTGAAAGAAATAACTAAAATGTATAATTCAATTTGAAGAAATAATGTTACTTAAGAAGAAAAGCTAACCCTAGATCAACAAGATAAATTAACTTCATGTTTTGCGACTCAATCTTTTGTGTAAGGACCATGTTTGTCTTTGGTATTACTATGTACGTCCAGTTATTAGAAGCCTTATGTAGTACTTTGAAGGCCTTGCAATAGATTTTCTATACATGTTAAACAGGAATTAAGTTTTAAATAGATATCTTTTCGGTCAAAATTTGTTGCTCAATTGTTAATGGTTCGATGTATTAGTAGACTGTATCCTTAATCCCGTTTTAATTGCCCCTTTGGTTCTTAAAAAATCGGTCTATATCCATTAGCTAATACTCAGATTAATTTTTTTATTGTACTAATTTCTTTATGCTAGCATGGTTAGCATAAAAACATATTATGAAGCATAGGCACATAAAGACACAACGGCTGTATTCCATATATTCTGGATGTGAGTGCATTGCAGTGGTGGAAAATGGTGGAAGGTCTTTTTCTTTCTGACACACGGTGCATTTTAGCTCTCCTGAGTGGTGCTCTCACCTCTGGCTTTGCATTTGGTTTCTGGAGAGCCAGCTACAGCTCAGGCCTCCGGACTGTCACCTCCAGGGATGGACGGAGTCTGGGAGTTTGCATGAAGGACATTTCTGCAGACAAAAGGTTACAAATGCATAACTAACGAAACCGTAATTGTTCCTGGAGAAAATGTCAGTGTCCATTCCCTTGACACCATGTGTGTCTGACAGGGAATGAGATAATGACTCGATGTGTCGGAGGAATTTCATCACAGTAGTTGCTTCATTCTTTCAAAAAAATGTGAGAAACCTCCTAGGAATCAGTCAAACTCGGGCCACTGTGGATTGATTTAAGTGGATTAGCTCGACTGTTTCCTATGCCGTTCCTGAAATGTGCTAATCGGTATTAATAAAAAAATTGTGGCCCTTGCTCCTCAAATTGTCTGGCAGTTGCAGGCAGAGCTGGGAAGGACTGGTTTGGACCCAGGCAATATCTTCCAGGCTCCTCAGGCTCGTCTGCCTCTGGTGAAACCAGGACTGAGTTCATCATCTCTTACCTCAAAAAAGGCGCTTGACCTCCCGTTCTAAACAAGAAAGCAGAAAAGGAATTTGGATGTTTTGAGAGTTCCTGTGACATCTCAGTGTCACACCACTCGTGCCCACACCACTCTTATTTTAGTCATTTTAAAAAAAACTCCGGTGTGTGGAAAACAGAATTGCTGCACAATCGCAGCAGCACCTGGTGCAAGCGAGAGGTGTTCTTACAACAGTGCAAAACAGAGGGCAGAGTATTTTTTTTATTCCCTTTACACTGGAGTAAAGAACTACACAAGGTCCCAGGCAGCAAGATCACTTCATGGCTAGTAAACAGCGTTTGAAGCAACGTTAAAGGGAAAAAAAATAGCTTCCCAGGTAGACAATGGAACTGATTTTTATAGAAAACATTCCTCTAGTGCCAGGTAATTCAACATATTTTTGCATTGGGGAGAAGCTTATTTTGACTTTAGCCACGGATGGTTTTGGGTTTTGTTTTTTCTTTTTGTTTTTTTTTAACAAAACTGATTGCAGGGTCAGTCAGGTACCAACTGCATTTGGCAAATCCAAACCTCGGGATGGTTTTGTGGGCAAAGCACAGCAGGGAGCGAGCGGCAGGGACTTCAGAGCAGACATGGCTGCTAATTTCCTCTTAGGCTTAAGCAAATCACGAAGGTCACTTGTAATTCGGTTTCCCTTCATCCCATACCAAAATGATGTAATGAGGGGTTGTGAAACTCAGAGCTGAAGTGTATAAAAGTCTCCAGGAGCACATCCATAGCCTGTTCTGTTAGCGCTAAGCGCCTTTGCAGAAGGTTTTTGGAGAATCCTCCTCTGAATCATGGTGCAAGAAAAGGAGAATGGCGACACCTGACAGGGTAATGATCTGATTTGCTTTTTCGTTATTTGATTTGGTTCCTAAAATCCAATGTTTTTTGAGCTGTGGCCGAGGAGGGACTTTCTGGTTGTCCCTGGAAAACTGCTTAATTTCTGTTCGTATTTCTAGCAAGGCCAGAAATTATTCAAAGAACCTGAAGAGAGGGAGGAGGAAGGCAGGCTGGTGGTTTGGGGCTGGACGGGTGCTCTGCCTTCAAGAGGCAAAGAGGAATCGCAGATCGAGAGCCCCGGTGAGAGCTGTGGCTGAAGCAGGAGAGGAGCTGGTGGAGAAAACAGGGAGGAGAGAGGCAGGGGGTTGTGAGTGTGGAAACCAGACCCTAGTGCCAGGAAAAGCACCTGCAGGGGAGGAAGGTGGGAAGAGAAGTGCATAGAAGGAAGGAGCAGAGGAGATGGAGTGAGGAGTAAAAGGAGAAGTTGACTCCTTCAGTAAGACAGAGAATACTTCTGACCAGGGAGAGAGCTGAAGAGCCACAAACCATAAATATTTATCTTGTGTTGTTTTACATGTGAGAAATTATTGCGCTTGTTCTGAGGCCTTTGCGTAATCCCAGACAAAAGAAAACCATCATCTCGTCGCCACTTCAAGAAGAGGTTTTCTTAGGACTCTTCCTGTTCAGTTGTCACTCACGCTGGATAAACCATTGCAAAGAGCTAATTAAGAATCTGTCACCCCTGATTGTTCCTACTCATTGAACAGTTGCGTTAGGCAAGCAGAAGGAGAAAGCTGAGATAGCAGTGCTGGTAACGGTGATAAAAGTTGTCCATTGAGTGAGAGACATCTTCAAACTCTGGTTGGGGTTGAATATGGCAAATGCAACCGCGGTGTTTCGCTCTGGTTTGTTTAGAACAGAAGCAATAATGAGCCACCACCACGTGCTAATCCCTCGGAGAGAACCTGTAGCGCTGCGTTCGCCCGACAACATCAACCAGTTTGAGCACTTTGTGTCTTCTAGGGACAGACTCCGGAGCGAACAAGCGGAGTCTTCTGAAAGGTGAACGGTGCAATATGGATAGAAAGGTGTAACTCTGCACACCGTGTCCTAAACTGAAACTCACAGTTATGGGCTCAACTATTTGGAGATGAAATATCTTAAGGGTATTCTTGTTGTTGCTGGGTTTTCCTTTAGTTTTAATCCACTTGTTTGGCAGACTGTTCTATGATGCTGTTGAAGAGATGGTCCCTATAGTCTCCAGTGACAAGTTGACTGTATGATGGTGTCTGCACGTGTGGAAGTGGGTAGTTCACCTTGACAGCGGTTTCTGCCGTGATGAACTACCCCAGACCCAGCTCATGAAGATTCTGTGATTCTGTGATTAGAGGAACTCAATGAGAGGAAAGATGGTAAAGTGAGATCTATGAATATAGCTTAAAAGTCAACTCTGATCTTAGTTGTGGATTCCCGCAAGGTAATGCCAGGAATGAATTTCATTCCATCCAGTGAGCTGTTGTGCCAGCAAGATGCACTTGATGGGGGAACAAAAACAGAGATATCCTTAGGTAGACTTAGCAAAAGGTTTGGCACCACTGGCAGGATCTAGTCAGCTTTGTCAGATGTGCAGGAGCCCAATTTCTCCGTGACCCCAGGCAGGAAGGTCTGGAGCTCAGTATGTGGAGATCTGGAAAGGGGTTTCATTCCGAGGGGTGTTTTTCCTGATTCTGGAAAAGTCAACTTTGTGTGGGCTGGCTGGTGGCCAAGATCTATCTCCCTGATTGGATAAATATTTTGGGGATGGTATGATGGAGCAGATAAGCAAAAACTAATGCTGCCACTGAGTGTGTCACCTATCATAGCTCTCAGGGCACTTTTTTGCAGGAGGCCAGCATCCTTGGAGGCACAGAGGACAACTAGGACATAGATCCGCAGCATCACCTGGATTCTAACTGATGCAGGTGCCTTTCTAGGACAGAAAGGTGTAGAAACAGAAGGGTGTTTTGCTGCAGAGCTTGGGAAGGAGCAGGGTAAAAATGGAGTTGCCTCATTTCACCACACCTTTAAAAATAATATCATGTTTGCAACATGTTTGGTGTGACTGTAACCTTTTCTTCCGAGGCGTTTAGTGGTTGGGTGGATCTACCCCACAGCCCCGGGGAATGTGCAGCTGGGGACGTTTTCAGGGGAGTGCATTAATTACAGCGTATCACTATTTATCTCATTTACATGCATTGAAAGGAAATGGCTGCTTTTACTACAGTGCCCCATTGTGCCAGGGGCTGCAGAGATGGTCCCTATAGTCTCCAGTGACAAGTTGACTGTATGATGGTGTTTGCACGTGTGGAAGTGGATAGTTCACCTTGACAGCAGTTTCTGCCATGATGAACTACCCCAGACCCAGCTCATGAAGATTCTGTGATTCTGTGATTAGAGGAACTCAATGAGAGGAAAGATGGTAAAGTGAGATCTATGAATATAGCTTAAAAGTCAACTCTGATCTTAGTTGTGGATTCCCGCAAGGTAATGCCAGGAATGAATTTCATTCCATCCAGTGAGCTGTTGTGCCAGCAAGATGCACTTGATGGGGGAACAAAAACAGAGATATCCTTAGGTAGACTTAGCAAAAGGTTTGGCACCACTGGCAGGATCTAGTCAGCTTTGTCAGATGTGCAGGAGCCCAATTTCTCCGTGACCCCAGGCAGGAAGGTCTGGAGCTCAGTATGTGGAGATCTGGAAAGGGGTTTCATTCCGAGGGGTGTTTTTCCTGATTCTGGAAAAGTCAACTTTGTGTGGGCTGGCTGGTGGCCAAGATCTATCTCCCTGATTGGATAAATATTTTGGGGATGGTATGATGGAGCAGATAAGCAAAAACTAATGCTGCCACTGAGTGTGTCACCTATCATAGCTCTCAGGGCACTTTTTTGCAGGAGGCCAGCATCCTTGGAGGCACAGAGGACAACTAGGACATAGATCCGCAGCATCACCTGGATTCTAACTGATGCAGGTGCCTTTCTAGGACAGAAAGGTGTAGAAACAGAAGGGTGTTTTGCTGCAGAGCTTGGGAAGGAGCAGGGTAAAAATGGAGTTGCCTCATTTCACCACACCTTTAAAAATAATATCATGTTTGCAACACGTTTGGTGTGACTGTAACCTTTTCTTCCGAGGCGTTTAGTGGTTGGGTGGATCTACCCCACAGCCCCGGGGAATGTGCAGCTGGGGACGTTTTCAGGGGAGTGCATTAATTACAGCGTATCACTATTTATCTCATTTACATGCATTGAAAGGAAATGGCTGCTTTTACTACAGTGCCCCATTGTGCCAGGGGCTGCGAACACCCATCTAAAGGCAGGATCTCTGACTCCTGGAGTTTACCCTCAAATGTGAGACGAAAAGGGTGGTGGAGGGGAACAGAACCATAGTACACACGGAATGACAGTCTGTACTTATATATCTGCAGTTGGCTTGGCACAGGCAATTTTTCAGGTCAGAAAGACTGAACCCTGTGAGATTAAAACATTAGGTATTACGGTGCAGAGCTCTCTCTCTCTTTCTCCAGAGGCAGTTAGATTAGCATTTTTTCACTAAAAGCAGGACACACGTTGAGCCTGTGTGCTGTGAGATAAGCTAGTTTTATGCTGCAGCATATATCTGGGCATTTAAAACACCTCAGGCAGGCAGTGATGGGCATAACTTTAAGCAGTTTCACCTTCTTTAAGACATGTGAAGTTTCAACGTTGGTTTTGAAGACAACCTGAAGAATAATCCTTAAATATGAAGTATCTTATTATGTTTAAATATGCTTTTTCCTCCCCATTGTTAATGAAAAGTTATTCTGACAACTAACAAATCCACACCAAAAAAAATGTGTAAGTGAAGAGCTGGAAGTGGTTTTAAAATAATTGAAAACTCAAATTCAAACAACCATGCTGTGCAAGGATGGGGTGGGGAAGAAAATATCTTTGTCTTGGAAAAAGAGCTGGTTTGCATGCTTTGTCTAGTTATTATATATTATTGTGTTTTTGCATCTGTTTAAAATGGAGCTTAATAACTGATATATCAGCTTAAAAATGCAGTCACCTTCCTCATTCCTCATTGGGACCCCTGGAGTTGGTGTGAGAGGGAGGGAGCATCATGAGGATGCCAGGAGGACCTTGTGTGATGATAACTGGCAGGATGGAGAGTCGTGGTTCAAGCTTCTGGTGGCATCCAACCATGCCTGGGGCACCACCAGCCTTCCCACGTCTAGAAGAAGCACCGGGATGAGCCCGTTTAGGGTGGGGGTGAAGTGGAGGCTGCTGTTTCCCAAAAATCTAAAGCTGGGAAGGCTGCTGAGCATGAGGGTGACTCCCGAGGGTGGGGAGGGAGATGCTGGTCCCGCGCCGAGGAGCGGGGAGGGCATGTGGTGGATTGAGGGCCTGACAGGAGGCGTGTGCGGTGGGGGCTGACCCTCGCCGCCCATCTGACCCCCTTGTTTGTTGAAGGAGCTGACTTGTCTGGGAGGACTGGCAGGGCCCGGGGGTGCCAGATGGCATGTGGATGCGTGTTGTGTGTCGCCTGTCATTCAGCCAGATTAATGTGAACTTTGTAAAAAGGGAGGGTGGAGGAGGGGGGGGGAAGGAAAAAAACAATTAAGCAAGAATCCCAAAAAACAATCGAGGCCACGTGCCACCGGGCAGCAGTCGTTGGCCAAACAATGGGTTATCGGCTTCCCGTGAAAGGGCCCAACTGTTGCAAACTGACATGAGCCTGCCCAGTTTTCAAATCATTTAATGCTCCTGTTTACTTCCAACCCAGCCAATCTCCAGGCCGGGAGAGCAGTCACCTGATAAGTCTTTTTATGTATTTAAGTCCCAGGCCTCACAAAATAACTGAACAGCGGTAACCATGGCAATGCTAATTATTGCACTATAACTACAGTAGGAGAAAGAAAACAGGGTAGGCTGGGAGAGAGGTTTGAAGATGTTTTTTGGCTGGGATTGGAGCTTTTGGCTCCCGGTCATGTGTTGGATTTCTTTTTTTTTTTTCTTTCCGAATCTTTTTACGAACAAATAAATTGCATTCTGCTTTAAAGATCTTCCAGATAATAGTTTAGGGAACTTTGATACGTGTTTCTGGGAATCATGAATAGAGGAGCTGAAAGCTCCTGGGCAGCCGGGCACTAGAGTTCTGGCTTGTTCTTTTAAGCTGCTTTAGAATGGTGTAAAACATAAAAGATGCTTCAGCAAGAGACCAGATTTATTTAAAGCTTCTGCATCGTCATTTGGCAACGAACTCGCATTAGTACCACGCAGCTGGCTTCAACAGATCTGTGAGAGAGCTCTTTAAAGCCCTTGTTTTGAAAGCAAAATCAACTACATCCAACTAAACCATGTCCTTCTGAAAGAGAAAGATGTTTTCCTGGACTTGAATCCCTTTGGATTTACCCTGGGTATCTAATGATACCTTCCTGACATGTTCTAATTGCTGCTTTACTCCTCGAGATACCCATGACTTCTGTAATACTGTTTAAAATAAGCCAAGGCAGTTTAGCCTTTCATTTGTGATAGTTCTTCTATTGACTTTAATGGGAGTTTTGGCCACACAGGAATTTTTGAGCACTGTACAATATTCCAATATTTCAGTTTTGTACCAGGCACTCTATCAGAAGCAAAACAAACCAGGTGGGACAGAGCAGGCAGAACGTATCAAAACCAGAGCTTTAAACCAAAAGCAGCCTGTGATGGTTATGCCTCGCTTTAGTTGCTAAAGGCTGGCTGGGTGTTACTGTGTGTTCAGTCACCAGCTTTTTGTTCTGATCCTTTAGTATGTCAAAAACCACCTAAAAAATTGTTTCATGTGCTTCGTGGTTCCTTGTCAAGTATCAATAACTTCGTGTATCTGAATGGAAGAGATCAGTGGTTCATTCTGTAAAGTCCTTTTTATGCAGCAGCTCTCTGCTGCTCCGTCCCCACCGAGGGGACGTGGTGGCTGGGAAAAGCCCTCTCCTGGTGCCCAGGCCAGCAGCAAACACAGGTCCCTGAGGAGCCGGGCACAGAAACTGCTTCCAAGGCTGGCTGGTCACTGGATTTCAAGATTAATTCAATATTGTCAGGTTAAAATTCCTGACAGGTTTCTTCTACATCAAGGCCAAACAAATGCCAGTTTCTGACAAATGTGGAAATTATGAACTAGCTTTGGTTTTGTTTCTGGGCAGCGTCTCTTCTTATGGGTTCTTATGCCTTATTCCCCTGCAAATACCACATAAGTTTTCTTTACCAAAATGTTTCCTAAGTGTGAAGGAACACGTGATTCGGCAAAGGGAAGCAGCGACCAGCCAGTGGTGAAGCCAAAGGTCGCATGAGAATTCCACAAACAGAATTCCAGCCTGACACCATGTGAGCTTTGGCATCCCAGTCATCCCAGTCTCACCAGAGCTGGTGAGGCAGCATTTCTGCTCCCTGCTAACCTTTCCTGCTCTTTTGCAGACTCTTGGCATCTGACCCCTCCCAGCTGAGTGAAGATGACCTCCCTGGTGACTTGCAGTCCTTGTCGTGGCTGACGTCTGTAGATGTTCCTCGGTTACAGCAGATGGCCAGTGGGAGGATGGATTTTAGCCTTGGTGCCCAGAACACGATGCTGCCACAGACAGGTAGACCATGAGGATGGTGAATAACTGCTCTTCAAAGGACACGGCCTCCTGCCCCCTTTCTTCCCCCCACCCCCAGGCTGGCTTCCCTATTAGTACATTCCTTTTAAGTATGTTACATTTCATAGAATCATAGAATCATCTAGGTTGGAAGGGACCTTTAAGATCTTCTAGTCCAACCATCAACCTAACTCTGATTAAAAAAAAAAGACAACAACAAAAACCACAAAAAAAAACCAACACAAAAGAAAACCGTACAAAAGAACCCCCCACATCACTAAACGACAAAAACCACAAAAAAAAAACCAACACAAAAGAAAACCATACAAAAGAAGCCCCCACATCACTAAACTATGTCTCTAAGCTCTATGTCAACTTGTCTTTGGAAAACCTCCAGGGGTGGTGCCTCAACCTCTTCCCTGGGCAGCCCATTCCAAGGCTTAATAACCCTTTCAGTGTAAAAATTTGTCCTAATCTCCAATCTGAACCTTCCCTGGTGCAATTTGAGGCCATTTCCTCTTGTCCCATCGCCTGGGACTTGGGAGAAGAGACCAACCCCTGCCTCTACAACCTCCTTTTGGGTAGTTGTAGAGAGTGAGAAGGTCTCCCCAGAGCAAGAAGGTCTCCCCACTTTCACTTACTGTCAGAGAACCTGGATCCTGTTGTCTTCTGATAAGGTCTTCTGTTGCTGATACGTTTCCTTCATTTCAAGAGGCTCAGAGCCCTGTCAGCCTCCACAGAGATCTTAGGAACCGATTGCCTTCTCTGCTCGGGGTAGCTGCTGGTGCCCTGTTGTGTGAACTTGGGCCAAGGTATTTAAGACTTGCATTTCAGAGGTTTTCAACAGCTTCGAAGTTAGGTAATTAGTCTCTCTTGTTTTGTTTCAACATTGATAAAATTAAGAGTATCTTGCTTGCCCCACACCTGTTTGCTTCATACAGCCTTACAGCCTGTGTTCACTGGATGGATGTCTGTCCTTCCTTTGTGAACATCCTTTAGGTAAACACACGTGTTCCCCGAGGCGTTCTGCGCAGGGAGCTCGGCGGATCAGCTTCCTTGCTTTGGAGCAGAAATCCTTCTGGAGTTCTGAGAGAGCTGAATATGTTTTGGTTTTTTGTTCCTCGAGGCGTTCTGCGCAGGGAGCTCGGCAGATCAGCTTCCTTGCTTTGGAGCAGAAATCCTTCTGGAGTTCTGAGAGAGCTGAATATGTTTTGGTTTTCTTTTTCTTTTGTAAAACACTGTGTGTGTAACACCACCGCGGACTGTTAAACAGCTGTCATCTTTCATTCCCTGCATAACGAGCTTCAGAAGCGGTTGATGCCATCTTAGCCATTCGTGAAAGGCTCTGGGTGCTTTTTGGGGATGGCAAGGCAGGGAGAGGTGTGATTATCCACTCCAGAGCTCGGCTCTGCTCAACTGCCTCCATTAAAAACAAATGGCAGCTCTCTTCCCTGAAGTGTGCTTCCCTGCAAACACTCATCCCCTCTGCCTTCTCCAAAACAGGTCCTGTCACCAGCAACATCCACTCAGCAGGAGCACCTGGAGCGATGATTCATGTCCAGGCCAGCCTGCCACAGGCCGTCCTGGGACTCAACTCCATTTCAACACACGGAGCAAACGTAAGAGCAGGCCTCCACGGCTTTAGTGTTGCAACACTTCTCGGGGAAAAGATGTTGGGGATTTCAAGCCCGACACGTCTTGTCTTTATCTCAGCAGCTGAGCCAGTACGCTGTAGGTGGGCAGCCATCTCCCAGTTTACAAACACAGCAACAACTCTTTCCTCCTCCTCCTCATTCGCAGCAAGTGTTCGCCCTGGCACAGAACACGCCGCAGGTACTGTTATTTGCTTGTGTCCTGAAGCACCTGCCAAGATCATCTCTAGATCTCTTTTAAAAGAAAAAAAAACAATAAAAATGTCCCTAAAAACCTACGTAGCCGTGGACGTTTCGCATCCGATATTTTCTTTCTTTTCCTTCTGCCCGCAGTGTAACCCGGCAGCGATCTACAACGCGCCCTACGGGCCTCAGCCACACTATCCTCAGCCACGGCTGGCTCCTCACTCTGCCCAGGAGCTGCACCCCAAGCATTACCCCAAGCCCATCTATTCCTACAGGTGAGTAGGGGGCAGAACAGCTGATCACCTGCAGCCCGCACTGGGACGACTGTGATGCTGTAGGTTTGGTACCAAGAGAGTGTTTGAGTCCTTTCGAGGGGAACAAAAACCCCATCACCCAGCCAGGAGTGAACAAGCAAACTAGTTCCTGGACATCAGGGTGGAGGTAGAGTAATAGCAGAGAGGAGCACGATCTGCAGGATCACAGGGTGACTCCTGAGCGCTTCAGAACGGTAATCCCCCCATCTGAATTAATATTGAATTAATCTTGAAATCCAGCTGTTGGTGTCTCAAGAGATGGCTCGGAGGTTGTTCGACCGGAACGATGGCTAAGAACATGCAACCTGGTGTTATTTCCTGTGTTTCTCTGTCCTCTAGTTGTCTGATTGCGATGGCGCTGAAGAACAGCAAAACAGGCAGCCTCCCGGTGAGCGAGATCTACAGCTTCATGAAGGAGCACTTCCCCTACTTCAAGGTATGTGACCACCCGGAATGGGGGAGTGGAACATCACCAATACTTTGTCCACAGCTTATTTCACTAACGTCCTCCTGTGTCTTCCAGACAGCCCCTGATGGCTGGAAGAACTCCGTGCGCCACAACCTGTCCCTGAACAAGTGCTTTGAGAAGGTGGAGAACAAGATGAGCGGCACCTCGCGCAAAGGGTGCCTCTGGGCTCTCAACCCCGCCAAGATCGACAAGATGGAAGAGGAGATGCAGAAGTGGAAGCGGAAGGACCTGGCTGCTATTCACAGGAGCATGGCTAACCCAGGTAGGGCTTATGTTCGTAGAATCATAGGATGGTTAGAGTTGGGAGGGACCTTAAAGATCATTGAGTTCCAACCCCCCTGCCCTGGGCAGGGACACCTCCCACCAGACCAGGTTGCTTCAAGCCCCATCCAGCCTGGCCTTGAACCCCTCCAGGGATGGGGCAGCCACAGCTTCTCTGGGCAACCTGGGCCAGGCTCTCACCACCCTCACAGCAAAGAATTTCTTTCTGGTATCTAATCTACATCTCCCCTCTTCCAATTTAAAACTGTTACCCCTTGTCCTGTCACTGCAATTCCTGACAAAGAGTCCCTCCCCATCTCTCCTGTAGCTCCCTTCAGATATTGGAAGGCCACTATGAGGTCTCCCCGGAGCCTTCTCTTCTCCAGGCTGAACAACCCCAGCTCTCTCAGCCTGTCCTCACAGATGGTAGAAGTAGATGGTATTTCCTTGCTGTCTGCACAGCTGAGGCCTCCCTTCTCTGCTGCATCTCGCACGGTAGAAGTAGATGGTATTTCTTTGCTCTCTGCACAGCCGAGGCCTCCCTTCTCTGCTGCATCTCGCACGGGGACAGCTGTGGCAAAAGCACGTGGCTGTGCTCACTTTTAGGAAGAACTTCTTTGCTGTGAGGGTGGTGAGAGCCTGGCCCAGGTTGGCCAGAGAAGCTGTGGCTGCCCCATCCCTGGAGGGGTTCAAGGCCAGGCTGGATGGGGCTTGGAGCAACCTGGTCTGGTGGGAGGTGTCCCTGCCCAGGGCAGGGGGGTGGCACTGGGTGGGCTTTAAGGTCCCTTCCAACCCAAACCATTCTCTGATTCTATTAAATGCTTTGCCTTGAACAAGTGGGTTAAACTTTCTTGTTTCTTCCTCGGGAATGGGCGTCGCTGGCGCAGAGGAGCTGGACAAGCTGATCACTGACAGACCCGAGAGCTGCAGGAGACCCAGCAAACAGGCAGAGCCCGAGGTCCCCACCCTGACCCACATGGCAGCGGCCCAGGGCCGCATCTCCATCTCCCAGCTGCAGCCTCAGCCCATCATGACGCTCTCGCTGCAGTCCCTCCCCCTGCACCACCACCAGATCCAGACCCAGGCTCGCATCGCCCCGGACTCACCCGCGCCCGCACAAACGCCTCCTCTCCACACTCTGCCCGACATGAGCCACAGCCCCCTGCCCCACCACCCCCTGGGACGCGCCCCTCCCGACTTCCTCAACATGACGGCGGACATGAACACCGAGGTGGATGCTCTTGACCCCAGCATTATGGATTTTGCATTGCAAGGTAGGGAAGAAAGGGGATGGGGGAGGGGAGGGGGTGATTCATGTGGTCGTGTGGTCACTGAATGTGCAACCAAGGTCCTCAGCAGGATGCTCTGGGGTGGGATGTAGCTGAGCTAAAGACTTGTGCTGGGTGGTGGCCTTCCTCAGCACGTTCCTGCCCTGTGCTAGGTGGGACACCAAACTGCCTTCATGGCTCGAGCACAGGCACCACAGCAGATGTGAGCAGGGATGTCCATGTAGCTGGATCTAGGACACCACATCTCTCTACCCATGGGAAGCCATCGCTCTCCTCGTGCCTTGGTTTTCCCCTTCTGTAAAAGGAGAAGTTAGAATCATAAAATCATTTAGGTTGGAAAAGACCTTTTAGACCATCAAGTCAAACCATAAACCTAACACTGCCAAGTCCATCAAAACCATAAACCAAGTCTGTCACTAGACCATGTCCCCAAGTGCCACATCTACACATCTTTTAAATACTTCCAGGGATGGTGACCCCACCACCTCCCTGAGCAGCCTGTTCCAACACTTGACAACCCTTTTGGTGAAGAAATCAATCATTATTTAGGAGACTGTAGGAAGTGGTGTCCCCAGCTCGTGGCAATGCCGAGCATGGCCCCTGGGTTCTGGTTAGCACCTGGTAGACAGACGAGGCCTAGAAAGGTCTGGAATCCTGCTGGAACCAGGGGATTTGGGGAAACAGACACCCTCACTGTCCTTGCACCACAAATGGTACCATCCACAAGCAGCACTTGGTCCTGACCAGCAGGTAAAGCCCTTTAGTTGCAGGCTGAGGCCCACACGCAGTGCCCGGGTGGGTTGGATGTGTTGCTGTGACCAGAATGTATTCTTTTAAAGGTAACATATGGGAGGAAATGAAAGACGAGAGCTTCAGCCTCGATGCCCTGGGTGCCTTCAGCAACTCCCCACTCCACCTCTCAGACTGTGACCTGGGCACCCCCGGCCTCACCCCCGTCTCCAGCGGCAGCGACCACTCCTTCTCAGACTTGCAGGTCACCGGCCTTTACACCACCTACACCACCCTGGACAACGTGGCAGCAGCTCAGTACATGAACCCCCAGGGCAACAAACCCATCCCTCTGCTCTGAGCTTTGCACCCTTCCATGGACCTCTCTGACTCCGGGACCGGTTTCTCCCGACCGTTAAAATCCAACCCAACAGCAAGAGAAGAGCTCCTCCTGCAGACGCTTGGGACACCTCGGCTTTCTACTGGGATGCAGCAGGTGATGCCAAAATAAGTCCAACTGTTTCTAGTGGAACCTCTTTCATCCATGGCAAGACTGAGGAAGGGGCACGGACACTCGTGTTGCAGGATTGGTGAGCTCTCAAGAAGGACCTGGATGGCATCAGTCAGCAGGAACTTCCACTGGAACGTAGCTGAGCTAAAAAATGGTCCCATGAAGGTAAATCCAGTCAATGGATGCTGTGATCCAGCTTTAGATGGGGACACTGTTTGGTGACCATCTACATGGAAGCCAAGATGAGTCCACGGGCTGGTCAGCTCAGAGTCAGAGTCCAAAATGGTTCATCACAGACCACGTGCATCTGTTTTCTTGAATTGCCAAATCCGAAGTTTCTGGAGACGCTTGTGCCGCTGACGCTTTTCTGACGGAACTATCGTTAACTTATTGTTATGAGGTAGGACAAAAAGGAGCAAAACTATTAAAAGTGAAAAAAATCAAGCCTGTAGCAGACAACTGTCCTGTCTAGGTATAAAACAAAGTCCTTGCCCCACCATGAAGGAAGTGGTACTACTGAATTGTTAAACTGATCACTGGCTAGAGGATTTTAGGAGTTATGCCTATTTTTAGGAATTATTTTTTTTTTAAAAAAAGAGATTAGATTTGTTTATAGTCTTGTGTATCGTGCTTCTGTCTGTTCTTGTGCTAGGGCGGTATTACTATTTGTAAATTTATTTATATTTATTGTTATGAAGAGAAAAGAAATTATGTAAACTGAGCACTGTTCAATTTTGTAAAATGCTGCAGTAACCTCTTTTACATTCACTAAATTATTCAGAATCAAAAATGCAACAATTTTAATCGCTGTTGTTACACTACATTTCTTTGAAATAAGCACTTTTGATACTGTGAAACTCATGGTTTTTTAAAAAAATTTTCAAAGACCAAATATTGTGACTGTACCGTACCCATTCCGAATAGTCTTTCTTTCCTAATTAACCAAGTAAAATCCATTCTAATGTAGTTTTTTTTAAATTTCCAAACCCTGCTTTACACTTGGTAACATCCATTGCAAAAAGTGATGAAACACCCGAAAAGATGAAAAGCAAACTGTACGTTGGAGTTTAGCGTTTAGTCTACTTATACCTCTGTGACCATGAAGTAATATTTATATCTCGTGTTTTGTCCTGTTCCTGTGCGTGAATGGAATTAATTTCCCAGTTCTGTCAGTCCCTGGTACTGGATCCACGGGCTCCTCTCTCCCACTCAGAGTGGGGCCAGGGGGTGGATGGAGGCCAAAAGCCCCCCCAGCTTTAGTCCATCTCCTGAACACCGGGGGGGCACGGGACGCTGGCTGAAAATCCCTGTTGTGAAGACGAGGGGCTGGAAAATGTCTGTGCCCATTCCTCCTCCAGTGGGTACGTCCTCAGCGACCTCTTCCAAAAGGACATGATGCTCCACGTCATAATTTATTGTTGAAGAACAAATGTGATTAACGATCATTTGCTGTGACCGGTGTCACCTACGATGTCTTCGTCTCTTTTTTTTTTTTAAATAAATATTTCTTAGCACTAAGCCTGGCTCCTTCTGGACGTGCTGTGTTATAACCACGCCGGTGTCAGCAGTTTGCCATTAAACGCTAATTCCGAGGTGTCTGCTCCTGGAAATCCAACCCAGTGAGGAAATTGTTTTATACAACTTGGGGATGGTGACAAAGGGACACAGCTCAGAGGTGTTTGACCCCAGCCGTGGTGTCCATGCGTGCTGAGGAGCAGGACCTTCTCTTGGGTCCAAGACTTAGGTGCACCACTAAGAGTGAAACATCTCACCAAGCACCCAGAGCTCCCACTTGCGAATGGCCATGAGGCCTTACCTCTAAAAGAGCAGCTTTGCCCAGGGTTCATCTTACACCATGTCCACCTCCAGGCTTTGTCCCCACCTCAAACCCTCCAAGAGGATGAGAGTTGGCAGGTATTACCATGTGAGCTCTTTTCCCATCCTGTCAATCTCTTCCTGAGCATCTCCACAGCTGAAGGTGCCAGAAGAGCTCTGGTGCAGGGACAGGGGGTGGTGGGAGGGATGCTGTGAGCTGCTCTGCCGGGGGCAGAGGGACCATCCCCAGCTCAGATCTGCCACATTTATACAATGACAAAGGACACAGAGCTCAGGAGAACCTCCTCGAGAACTGTGCTCGTTTATTGGCGGTGGTTTGGCTCCCGTAGGGTGAGTGTCGACACCCCCCAACCCTGACAAAGTGCAGTGACACCTTTCAAGCATCTCATCAGGCCCTTTCCAACCCCACCCCCAGGACAGGGAGGCCTCCCCATAGACCTGGTGGGATTCCTCAGCCCGGGCATGACTGAGGAGGTGTCCAACACCTCCACACCACGGTAACACCAGGTGTTTCACCTTGAACCAGGTGTCCCACCTTCCATCTCCTCCACCTTTGCGAGCCAAAGCCAAACCTGTGCTGGTGGAACGATGCACCCGCACAGCCAGAGGCACTGGAAAGCACAAGATTCAAGTTTTTCCTCCATGAACCAAGCTGCTTAAAGGCCACCCGAGAAGCAAAGTACAGGTCTGAGCAGACGGAGAGCTCACCCTGGCTCCTGTGGGTCAGCGGAGGAAGCAGGTCGCTGGGGCAGCAGAGCTGTGTCCTCCCTCCATCTTCTGCAGGAGCCACAGGTTGAAAACACCCCAGGGAGCTGTGGCAGGAGCCAGAAAGGACACGAGATGGGCGAGAGGAACAGTTGGGTCAGTCAAGCCGTGGTGGATTTGTTGATGTCCCTGCTGCAACAGCTCCCAGCGTGGCTCGCTGACGTCTTTTCTGGGCCATCAGCTACTCACAGTCACATGTACTGATCGCTCCCCAACGAGGGGAAGGATGAGACAAATTGCTCCTCACAGTTCCTGAGTTTATAATAAAACATCAGTTTGGGACTGCTTCTTAAGCAGGGTTTACATTTCCTTGTGCTGGTGCCTGGTCAGCCCCAACACGGCTGTACAGGGACCTCTTCCTTCGTCCTGCTCCCCTGTGCCTGGCCCAGTCCGTTTGTACTTCCAGCTCCGTCCACTCTCATGAGACACGTCTGACACTGGTGCTCTGCTGAGGCCTCCCTTCTCTGCTGCATCTCGCACGGGGACAGCTGTGGCAAAAGCACGTGGCTGTGCTCACTTTTAGGAAGAACTTCTTTGCTGTGAGGGTGGTGAGAGCCTGGCCCAGGTTGCCCAGAGAAGCTGTGGCTGCCCCATCCCTGGAGGGGTTCAAGGCCAGGCTGGATGGGGCTTGGAGCAACCTGGTCTGGTGGGAGGTGTCCCTGCCCAGGGCAGGGGGGTGGCACTGGGTGGTCTTTAAGGTCCCTTCCAACCCAAACCATTCTCTGATTCTATTAAATGCTTTGCCTTGAACAAGTGGGTTAAACTTTCTTGTTTCTTCCTCGGGAATGGGCGTCGCTGGCGCAGAGGAGCTGGACAAGCTGATCACTGACAGACCCGAGAGCTGCAGGAGACCCAGCAAACAGGCAGAGCCCGAGGTCCCCACCCTGACCCACATGGCAGCGGCCCAGGGCCGCATCTCCATCTCCCAGCTGCAGCCTCAGCCCATCATGACGCTCTCGCTGCAGTCCCTCCCCCTGCACCACCACCAGATCCAGACCCAGGCTCGCATCGCCCCGGACTCACCCGCGCCCGCACAAACCCCTCCTCTCCACACTCTGCCCGACATGAGCCACAGCCCCCTGCCCCACCACCCCCTGGGACGCGCCCCTCCCGACTTCCTCAACATGACGGCGGACATGAACACCGAGGTGGATGCTCTTGACCCCAGCATTATGGATTTTGCATTGCAAGGTAGGGAAGAAAGGGGATGGGGGAGGGGAGGGGGTGATTCATGTGGTCGTGTGGTCACTGAATGTGCAACCAAGGTCCTCAGCAGGATGCTCTGGGGTGGGATGTAGCTGAGCTAAAGACTTGTGCTGGGTGGTGGCCTTCCTCAGCACGTTCCTGCCCTGTGCTAGGTGGGACACCAAACTGCCTTCATGGCTCGAGCACAGGCACCACAGCAGATGTGAGCAGGGATGTCCATGTAGCTGGATCTAGGACACCACATCTCTCTACCCATGGGAAGCCATCGCTCTCCTCGTGCCTTGGTTTTCCCCTTCTGTAAAAGGAGAAGTTAGAATCATAAAATCATTTAGGTTGGAAAAGACCTTTTAGACCATCAAGTCAAACCATAAACCTAACACTGCCAAGTCCATCACTAAACCATGTCCCCAAGTGCCACATCTACACATCTTTTAAATACCTCCAGGGATGGTGACCCCACCACCTCCCTGAGCAGCCTGTTCCAACACTTGACAACCCTTTTGGTGAAGAAATCAATCATTATTTAGGAGACTGTAGGAAGTGGTGTCCCCAGCTCGTGGCAATGCCGAGCATGGCCCCTGGGTTCTGGTTAGCACCTGGTAGACAGACGAGGCCTAGAAAGGTCTGGAATCCTGCTGGAACCAGGGGATTTGGGGAAACAGACACCCTCACTGTCCTTGCACCACAAATGGTACCATCCACAAGCAGCACTTGGTCCTGACCAGCAGGTAAAGCCCTTTAGTTGCAGGCTGAGGCCCACACGCAGTGCCCGGGTGGGTTGGATGTGTTTGCTGTGACCAGAATTTATTCTTTTAAAGGTAACATATGGGAGGAAATGAAAGACGAGAGCTTCAGCCTCGATGCCCTGGGTGCCTTCAGCAACTCCCCACTCCACCTCTCAGACTGTGACCTGGGCACCCCCGGCCTCACCCCCGTCTCCAGCGGCAGCGACCACTCCTTCTCAGACTTGCAGGTCACCGGCCTTTACACCACCTACACCACCCTGGACAACGTGGCAGCAGCTCAGTACATGAACCCCCAGGGCAACAAACCCATCCCTCTGCTCTGAGCTTTGCACCCTTCCATGGACCTCTCTGACTCCGGGACCGGTTTCTCCCGACCGTTAAAATCCAACCCAACAGCAAGAGAAGAGCTCCTCCTGCAGACGCTTGGGACACCTCGGCTTTCTACTGGGATGCAGCAGGTGATGCCAAAATAAGTCCAACTGTTTCTAGTGGAACCTCTTTCATCCATGGCGAGACTGAGGAAGGGGCACGGACACTCATGTTGCAGGATTGGTGAGCTCTCCAGAAGGACCTGGACGGCATCAGTCAGCAGGAACTTCCACTGGAACGTAGCTGAGCTAAAAAATGGTCCCATGAAGGTAAATCCAGTCAATGGATGCTGTGATCCAGCTTTAGATGGGGACACTGTTTGGTGACCATCTACATGGAAGCCAAGATGAGTCCACGGGCTGGTCAGCTCAGAGTCAGAGTCCAAAATGGTTCATCACACACCACGTGCATCTGTTTTCTTGAATTGCCAAATCCGAAGTTTCTGGAGACGCTTGTGCCGCTGACGCTTTTCTGACGGAACTATCGTTAACTTATTGTTATGAGGTAGGACAAAAAGGAGCAAAACTATTAAAAGTGAAAAAAATCAAGCCTGTAGCAGACAACTGTCCTGTCTAGGTATAAAACAAAGTCCTTGCCCCACCATGAAGGAAGTGGTACTACTGAATTGTTAAACTGATCACTGGCTAGAGGATTTTAGGAGTTATGCCTATTTTTAGGAATTATTTTTTTTTTAAAAAAAGAGATTAGATTTGTTTATAGTCTTGTGTATCGTGCTTCTGTCTGTTCTTGTGCTAGGGCAGTATTACTATTTGTAAATTTATTTATATTTATTGTTATGAAGAGAAAAGAAATTATGTAAACTGAGCACTGTTCAATTTTGTAAAATGCTGCAGTAACCTCTTTTACATTCACTAAATTATTCAGAATCAAAAATGCAACAATTTTAATCGCTGTTGTTACACTACATTTCTTTGAAATAAGCACTTTTGATACTGTGAAACTCATGGTTTTTTAAAAAAATTTTCAAAGACCAAATATTGTGACTGTACCGTACCTATTCAAAATAGTCTTTCTTTCCTAATTAACCAAGTAAAATCCATTCTAATGTAGTTTTTTTTAAATTTCCAAACCCTGCTTTACACTTGGTAACATCCATTGCAAAAAGTGA
Organism: Calidris pugnax; assembly: GCF_001431845.1. NCBI lineage: Eukaryota > Metazoa > Chordata > Aves > Charadriiformes > Scolopacidae > Calidris > Calidris pugnax. The sequence goes on from NW_015090824.1 coordinate 327,457, forward strand.
TGAAACACCCGAAAAGATGAAAAGCAAACTGTACGTTGGAGTTTAGCGTTTAGTCTACTTATACCTCTGTGACCATGAAGTAATATTTATATCTCGTGTTTTGTCCTGTTCCTGTGCGTGAATGGAATTAATTTCCCAGTTCTGTCAGTCCCTGGTACTGGATCCACGGGCTCCTCTCTCCCACTCAGAGTGGGGCCAGGGGGTGGATGGAGGCCAAAAGCCCCCCCAGCTTTAGTCCATCTCCTGAACACCGGGGGGGCACGGGACGCTGGCTGAAAATCCCTGTTGTGAAGACGAGGGGCTGGAAAATGTCTGTGCCCATTCCTCCTCCAGTGGGTACGTCCTCAGCGACCTCTTCCAAAAGGACATGATGCTCCACGTCATAATTTATTGTTGAAGAACAAATGTGATTAACGATCATTTGCTGTGACCGGTGTCACCTACGATGTCTTTGTCTCTTTTTTTTTTTTTTAAATAAATATTTCTTAGCACTGAGCCTGGCTCCTTCTAGACATGCTGCGTTATAACCATGCTGGTGTCAGCAGTTTGCCATTAAACACTAATTCTGAAGTGTCTGCTCCTGGAAATCCAACCCAGTGAGGAAATTGTTTTATACAACTTGGGGATGGTGACAAAGGGACACAGCTCAGAGGTGTTTGACCCCAGTGTGCTGAGGAGCAGGATCTTCTCTTGGGTCCAAGACTTAGGTGCACCACTAAGAGTGAAACATCTCACAAAGCACCCAGAGCTCCCACCTGCGAAGGGCCATGAGGCCTTATCTCTAAAAGAGCAGCTTTGCCCAGGGTTCAACATCTTACACCATGTCCACCTCCAGGCTTTGTCCCCACCTCAGATCCTCCAAGAGGATGAGAGTTTGCAGGTATTACCATGTGAGCTCTTTTCCCATCCTGTCAATCTCTTCCTGAGCATCTCCGCAGCTGAAGGTGCCAGAAGAGCTCTGGTGCAGGGACAGGGGGTGGTGGGAGGGATGCTGTGAGCTGCTCTGCCGGGGGCAGAGGGACCATCCCCAGCTCAGATCTGCCACATTTATACAATGACAAAGGACACAGAGCTCAGGAGAACCTCCTCGAGAACTGTGCTCGTTTATTGGCGGTGGTTTGGCTCCCGTAGGGTGAGTGTCGACACCCCCCAACCCTGACAAAGTGCAGTGACACCTTTCAAGCATCTCATCAGGCCCTTTCCAACCCCACCCCCAGGACAGGGAGGCCTCCCCATAGACCTGGTGGGATTCCTCAGCCCGGGCATGACTGAGGAGGTGTCCAACACCTCCACACCACGGTAACACCAGGTGTTTCACCTTGAACCAGGTGTCCCACCTTCCATCTCCTCCACCTTTGCGAGCCAAAGCCAAACCTGTGCTGGTGGAACGATGCACCCGCACAGCCAGAGGCACTGGAAAGCACAAGATTCAAGTTTTTCCTCCATGAACCAAGCTGCTTAAAGGCCACCCGAGAAGCAAAGTACAGGTCCGAGCAGACGGAGAGCTCACCCTGGCTCCTGTGGGTCAGCGGAGGAAGCAGGTCGCTGGGGCAGCAGAGCTGTGTCCTCCCTCCATCTTCTGCAGGAGCCACAGGTTGAAAACACCCCAGGGAGCTGTGGCAGGAGCCAGAAAGGACACGAGATGGGCGAGAGGAACAGTTGGGTCAGTCAAGCCGTGGTGGATTTGTTGATGTCCCTGCTGCAACAGCTCCCAGCGTGGCTCGCTGACGTCTTTTCTGGGCCATCAGCTACTCACAGTCACATGTACTGATCGCTCCCCAACGAGGGGAAGGATGAGACAAATTGCTCCTCACAGTTCCTGAGTTTATTATAAAACATCCGTTTGAGACTGCTTCTTAAGCAGGGTTTACATTTCCTTGTGCTGGTGCCTGGTCAGCCCCAACACGGCTGTACAGGGACCTCTTCCTTCGTCCTGCTCCCCTGTGCCTGGCCCAGTCCGTTTGTACTTCCAGCTCCATCCACTCTCATGAGACACGTCTGACACTGGTGCTCGTTTTAAAGACTAAGGCCAACTAAAACACATTAAAAGATTTTAAATTCTTTTTAAAACCAACCGCACCAGGTCCAGACTCCAGACTCGGCTTGGGACAGGTTTATCTTCTGCCAAGCCACCCCTCGGTCGAACACCCCCAGTGCCAGAAGGAACTTTGCACTGATGGAGACACCATCTTCATGGCTTAAAATACAAAGACTGGCATCCTTTATTTAGGCACATGAGTAAGGTCCAAGGCTTCAGTTTGAGGGCTGATGAACCAGGTGGGGAGGTGAGGTCTGGCCTCCTTCCCATCCTGCCCCATGGCGATTGCCCTGCAGGCCACCGGCCACCGGCTCAAGACGGGCTGTCATTGTCCACCGTCGACAGGAGACGGGCGACCTGGGCCTTTTGTGCACGGGTGAGGTGCTGAACCATCTGGACGACGCAGTCCGTGGCCACCTCGGGGTTGGCTTGGACCAAGCTGCAAGGTAGATGGGAGAGGGCAGCTGCCTCAGGGGACAAAGCAAGAACTGCCTCATCTCCACCACCCTCTGTCCCCAGCCAGGGGACAGCATTGCCCTTTGCATCCCGTCTCCTGCAGCCACTCACCTCCGGATGTGCTTGAGCATGTAATCCCGCTTCAGGTACTTGATGTTCTCCCGGATGGCTGACTGGGTGCCATCATCTTCTTGCATGTGCTTCTCCAGCCACTCCACCACCACCTGGTTGTTGTCCCAGAGGTAGCCCTGGGGAGCAAGCACAGGAGCAACCTTGTGAGGCGAGTGTCACGGTGTTTGCATTTGACAGCAGCTCAAATGCAAAGACCCCAAGTCTCACGTCTGCCCTGGAAAGCCCTATTTGAGGGTAGAAAACATTATTCAGGGGTCACCTTGCTACCCCTGAAGATCAGCATCCAACTGAGGTCACCCAATTTGAAGAGACAGCCCCCAGGCTTATTTGGTGGTCACCTTGCTACCCCTGAAAATCAGCATCCAACTGAGGTCACCCAATTTGAAGAGACAGCCCCCAGGCTCAGGGCTGCATGGCTGCCCACCCTGGCACAGGCTGCAGAATGGTGATCCCCATCGTTTAAACCCTCAGGGAGACACCAACAAAAGAGCTGAGGAACAGGAGACCAAGGTGACAGCCCTTAGGACCCCCCTAGCTGCAGGGACACCTCGGGAAGCTGGGGCTGGAGGTACCTTTGCGGCTCCTTCTGTCTCCATGAACCAGCGCCGCAGCATGGACTGGATGTGGATGTGGCTCAGCTCACTGTTTGCCTTCAGGACCTCTGCCTTCACCACCTCCTCCAGCAGCAGCCGGCGCAGCCGCCAGTAGAGGAAGGACCGGGCGTTCTTCCACTCCAGGATGTCCTGCAGAAATAGGAACACAGTCCAGGTTCACCTTCACACAAAAGAAGAGGAGGTGATGTGCAGCAACTGCTCGCTCACGGCTCACGCTGGCAGGTTTGAAGGCAGCTCTGCTGGGCTGGAGCAGAGAGCAGGCCTGGGGCAGGAATGGCACACCGGGCTCCAGCCTCAGGAGATGACTTTGCCTCCTGTCTTCATGCTGTCACTGCAACCCCCTCTTCGCTGAGCCCCCTCCCACCACCAGTGCCCCAGCTCACCGTGATGACGCCTTTCTCCTGCATGCGGCCTGGGGTGTCGTGCAGGTCGGCGAAGTGCACGGCCACCTGGTAGTACATGGGCAGGAGAAGGTCCTCACGGGCCTTGAGCTGCTTCTCCAGCTCCCTGCGCTGCAGCTCGGACAGCTCGGGGGTCCCTGCGAGACACGCTGTGCTGAGCAGCCCATCCACCACCCCTCTGATGGATCACTGCTCTGGAATGGCTGTGTATTGTCTCATTAGTGCTATCTCATTTGGCACAGCCACTGCCATTCTTCATATCTAAGCATGGGAGAAAAGTCCAGCACCATTTATGGATCCCCCAGGAGATACAGGTGTTTTAAAGTACCACCACATCCCCTTGGCAGGCTCCACCATCAGAAAAGCCATAAAGAATTGTCACAGAGGAACACCAAAAGATTTCCTGGTGGTTGCCACCAGTGTTTGACCCTCCCCATTTTAACTTACCCCTAACCAATGCCCACAAACTGAAATGCCCTTCCCTTACCCAGCTGCTCAACAAGCTTGGCATAGACTGTATCGATCCTTCTCATGGTCTTCACCAAATCTTTCTTTCTGAACTTGATCTCCACTGTTCCTCCAGGCTCCAAAATGCCTCCCCTGGAATGAAAGCTTGGTAAAGCAAGGACTTGGGACAAGAGGTCCAGGCAACTCTCTCTCTTAAGAATTAGGGAGAGAGAAAACCTAAAAGGGTTTTGTTTCCAGTCTGAGATTCTTGTCTACCCCACCCACTCCTTACAGTTTCCTCCAGTGTGCATTAATTCGGGTTACAGAAAAGGCCTCCTCAACCCCAGGACCATGTTTTACTTGCCCACAGCCTTTGCTGGATGCAGGAAGACGCACATGTATTTTGGACACTGACCTGCTCTCCTTGTCGGCGTAGAGCTCCACGTGCAGGGGGTTGATGGTGGAGTCGATGACTACCCAGGAGCCTCCCCGCAGCTCCGCGTGCGGTGGGATGTAGACCAGGACAGGCTGCTTAAAATCCCGGAGGCTATCGACAATGAAGGCACCGAACTTCAGCATTTGGTCGTACATGTCTGAAAGCCAAAGGGACTCAGTGGCTGGGTGCCCCGACCACTGTGGACAAGGCTATTGCTCATTGCCTCCTCCCAACTGCCCAAAGCCACCTTCTCCATTAGAGACACCAAACAAGCACCCCAAAACCAGCCCAGCAGGAAACCACCGAGCCCTGGAACCATGGTGTTGGTGATGCCCCATCACCTCACCAGCCCAATGCCACATCCTGGAGTGGGGCAGGCAGCACCCTGGCAAGTTGGGTCATCCCAGGACCCCGTGAGGTGGCAGGAGTGCTGGCAGTATGACACAGCACGGGGATCTGGGCACCCCAAGAGCAAGTACCTTTCATGCCACTGGAGAAGCCTCGCCAGTTGGCGAAGATCATCAGTGGGAGATGCTCCCGGTTGAAGTCCCGAATGGCCTGGGCCGTTTTAAAAGCAGAATCTGGAAACCAGACCTGCCCTGCCTGCTGGATGATCTGCAAAAGATGGCAAGCAGCAGTGCTGAGACTGGTGCCAATGCTTCCTGGCACACCGTGCTGGCAGGTTGGTAGCACGTGGTGTGCAAGAGCTGGAAGAAAACAAACTGACCAAGCACCCTTGATTTCACCAGTCTTTAAGGAAAATCAAGACATGCCAAATGATATGTTTTTTCCCCATTTCTCCCCTCTAGCCCCCTCCCAGCTGCACTAAGGTCTCCCCACACACCTTTGCCTCGGATATGTTTTTTCCCCATTTCTCTCCTCCAGCCCCCTCCCAGCTTCCACTCAGCCGCACTAAGGTCTCCCCACACACCTTTGCCTCCGAGTCCGGGTTGGCAGGGTCTGCAGGTATCGTCACCTCCACGGTGCGGGTCTCAACGGCGATGACGCCCACCGGGAGGCCTCCCAGCCTGCAGTAAGGCAGTGTGACCTCAGCAGAGGCCAGGTCCCCTCCATGTTTCACCCCAGCCCCACCAGAGAGGTTTCCTCCATCACCATGCCAAGAGCAGTGCCATGGCCAGGGCTTGAGTGTGCTTGACCCATGCAACAACCTCTCCCCATCACTCTCTGCCCTGGGGTTCCACTCCCTGCTCCCGGCAGTACCTCGCTCTACCAACCACAACTGTCTGAGCCCACGGCCTCATGATCTCCAGGAAGCTGCCCTGGTCGAAGAAACCACTCTGCCAGGTCCCCTTGAGAGCTGCAGAGCACAGGAAAAAGCACAATAATGAGCACTGAAGGTTCCTTGTGCACCAACTCACAGCAAAAAAGCACCTTCTGCACCAGAATGGAGGGTTTGCAGCTACAAGACACATTTGCGAGCATTTCTGGAGAGGTCTCAGGCCACCCTCACTTACTTGGGTGGGGTCTCCCTGCCAGCATCCACCTGGGGTCGTAGGGGACTTTGGAAGGGACAAAATCGATTTCTCTTTCAATGGGGTCACTTATGGCAGTGACGGGCACCGGGCTCTTGTTATCCTGCAAGGGAGAGCCCCAAAGGGCAGGTCACCAGCCAGATATGGGGTAGCACCCCACACCATCGTCCTGCAGCACCCCACACCATCATCCTGCAGCACCTTCCTACCTTGGGTATGTAGGAGAGCCACTGTAGGATGGTGTAGACCCCCTCAAAGTCATCCGGGACGGTGACATGGGAAACGCCGTTGTTGTGCATGATCTGCACACCTCCCAGCTGGTTATTGGAGGTGTAGACCTCACGTCCCAGCACCTACTCAGGACAATTAACAGAAACACAGATCAGTCTCTGCTCACACAGGAGAGGCTCCTCCTTACTCTGTTTGTTAAGTCAAACCTCATACAGGCACGTTGCCTCTGGTTTGAGGCTGAATTCCCACCTCTGCCTACCAGGTTAGTGTTAAAGCAAAGGGATCCCAATTTAGACAAGTGGAAGCAGGTTTCAAATCAGCTCAAACCAGTGAGGTTCTTCCCAGAGATGGGCCTTGCCCCAGGACCAGAGCTGAACAGTGCCCATGACAGCTCAATCCCACCCTGTCCCAGCAGCAATGCACCATGAACTGGCCCCTAAAGCAATACCAAATAGCTGCTGGTGGCACTCTCTCAATTCCCACTGAGACAAACCCAGCTGCACTTCCAGGGACACACAGGGAACGGCCACCTCTTCCCAGGGGACAGATAAGGAGCCCACACAGGCAGTGGCATGAGGGGACAGTGCTGGGGGAGGACACGCAGCCAAAGCACAGTACCTTATTGAGAGCTGCAACACCAGTGAGGATGATGTGGGAGTTCTCCACCTGGATGACACGTTGGCCCAGCCTCACCAGGTAGGCACCAATCCCGATGGCACGACAGGTCACCTGGATGCACACACAAGGACACACAGGGTTACTGGGGAGATATGTCTCCAGCACAGTCTGCAAACACTAGAAGCATGGTGTTCCCTGGCTCCGCAGGAGTTACACCAGGTCCCTTGTTGCATCTTGTGACCTTAAAAGCAAATAGGAGAGAGGGGAGGAGCAGAGGAGGGGAAGGGCCCAGCGCTGTACCATGCTGATGGTCACTATTTCATCATAAGCTCGAGAGGACTCCCCAGCGATGGTACCAGCAGCTCTCAGGTTTTCCACCCCAAATCCATTGTCCTTCCCGATGATGTCCAGGAGGACGTACCTGCAGGAAAGACAGAGCCATGGTGGAGTGGGCAGGACAGGGAGAAGCAGCCAGCTATGCAATGTGTCTGGCAGGATGCTGAGCCAGGATGTGGGAGCTGCATCCCAATGGGAACGTGGGGCAAGGCTCGGGGCAGCTTGGAGCCCCATGAAACAGTGGGGCTCACCTGGACTCGCCCCCTTCCTCCACGTGCTCACAGTGCACCGAGTTCATGGCACTGATCCTTGTGTAGTCCTGGGGAGTCAGGTACAGGTACTTGAACCCCTGGAAATAAAGAGGAGAATGAGTTTAAGAGGAGGAGGATGAGTTGTAGAGCCCCCTGTGCACATGCTCATGTGGGACATGGCCCCTCTCCAAACCCAGCATCAACAGCAGCTCAGGGACCAGGGCTGGACAGAGCAGCCATGCCAGCACTGACACCTTTGTCTCCTCCCTGCTGGGGGAAGAGGAGGGAATCATCCCCGTGGCACTGGGTGCTGGTGGGGTCTCACCCCCCTGCATTGACCCCACCACGGTTTTCTCTCCCAGTTTAGCTCTGGTCCTTCCTTCCCCAAATAAATCCTCTGTTGTTTTCTGCGATGGCAGGAGGGGAGGTGCCCACACACCTTGTAGGGGTCCTCAGGGTCTATCCAGGCCACCTGGAACATGTGCTTTATCTCATCCGCAAAGCCGATGCGGGCGCCGCTGTTGGCAGCGATGTAGATGCGGGGGATGCCTTCAGCCCGTGCCAGCTCCGAGGCCCGCAGGAAGACCAGGTCCTCCTCTGGCCCAAAGGAGCCAATCTTGTGTGTGATGTCGTTGCAGATGAGCACAATTTCCCGGCCTTTGGGATACTCGGGGGTCTTCAGTTTCATTTTGAAAGCAACCATCCCCACCTGCCCCAAAACAGCACAAGGTCACAGGGCAGGCTCTTCCAGAAAAATGGGGTCAGAGCTGGAGACTGTATTAGCTGTCAGACAAAATGCTTGCTTGAGGAGCATCCCCTGGGCTTTAAATACAGCCAGACTGGGGAAGCCACCAGCCATTCCCACTTGCCATAGCACAGTTTGCCCCCACCCCGCTCTCTCACCCCATTCCCAAGTCATTCCCCGCTACCTCATTCCCTCCAGGGACCCTGTTCATCTGCACCAGCTGTCCCTGTGAGTCCAGCACCAGCTCAGTGTATGTCAGGACGTCCTTAGGGTACTGCTCCGAGGAGCCCCATAGCTTGAAGAGAGCCTGCAGAGACACCGCGCACAGAATGAGCTGAAAGCACAGGGTTGTGGCAGCTCCAAGGCTATCTCCAAGCACAGATCCACAATCCCGCAGCAGGCTGGGACTTGGGGGGAGTAAAACTTTGTATTAGAGCCTCCCACCCTGCTGCAGACCTCCCTGCACAGGGCTTTCTGGCTCACATCCTCCACAGCAACGTGCAAGAGCTAAGAATCCATTTTGAAATGCTTAAAGTAATGAAAAACATCGGGGCTTGGGCTCTTTTCTTTTTCTCATTTGCCAGCTCAGGGGAGAGGAGTTTTTTCCCCAGATGGGCACACTGGGGAGGGTGGGGAAGAAAAGCAAATTTGACAATGCTGGGGGAGGACATGCAGCCAAAGCACAGTACCTTATTGAGAGCTGCGACGCCGGTGAGGATGATGTGGGAGTTCTCCACCTGGATGACACGCTGGCCCAGCCTCACCAGGTACGCACCGATCCCGATGGCACGACAGGTCACCTGGATGCACACACAAGGACACACAGGGTTACTGGGGAGACAGGTCTCCAGCACAGTCTGCAAACACTACAAGAATGGTGTTCCCTGGCTCCGCAGGAGTTACACCAGGTCCCTTGTTGCATCTTGTGACCTTAAAAGCAAACAGGAGAGAGGGGAGGAGCAGAGGAGGGGAAGGGCCCAGCGCTGTACCATGCTGATGGTCACTATTTCATCATAAGCTCGAGAGGACTCCCCAGCGATGGTACCAGCAGCTCTCAGGTTTTCCACTCCAAATCCATTGTCCTTCCCGATGATGTCCAGGAGGACGTACCTGCAGGAAAGACAGAGCCATGGTGGAGTGGGCAGGACAGGGAGAAGCAGCCAGCTATGCAATGTGTCTGGCAGGATGCTGAGCCAGGATGTGGGAGCTGCATCCCAATGGGAACGTGGGGCAAGGCTCGGGGCAGCTTGGAGCCCCATGAAACAGTGGGGCTCACCTGGACTCGCCCCCTTCCTCCACGTGCTCACAGTGCACCGAGTTCATGGCACTGATCCTTGTGTAGTCCTGATACCTGCAGGAAAGACAGAGCCACGGTGGAGCAGGCAGGACAGGGAGAAGCAGCCAGCTATGCAATGTGTCTGGCAGGATGCTGAGCCAGGATGTGGGAGCTGCATCCCAATGGGAACGCGGGGCAAGGCTCGGGGCAGCTTGGAGCCCCATGAAACAGTGGGGCTCACCTGGACTCGCCCCCTTCCTCCACGTGCTCACAGTGCACCGAGTTCATGGCACTGATCCTTGTGTAGTCCTGGGGAGTCAGGTACAGGTACTTGAACCCCTGGAAATAAAGAGGAGGAGAACGAGTTGAAGAGGAGGAGGATGAGTTGTAGAGCCCCCTGTGCACATGCTCATGTGAGACATGGCCCTTCTCCAAACCCAACATCAACAGCAGCTCAGGGACCAGGGCTGGACAGAGCAGCCATGCCAGCACTGACACCTTTGTCTCCTCCCTGCTGGGGGAAGAGGAGGGAATCATCCCCGTGGCACTGGGTGCTGGTGGGGTCTCACCCCCCTGCATTGACCCCACCACGGTTTTCTCTCCCAGTTTAGCTCTGGTCCTTCCTTCCCCAAATAAATCCTCTGTTGTTTTCTGCGATGGCAGGAGGGGAGGTGCCCACACACCTTGTAGGGGTCCTCAGGGTCTATCCAGGCCACCTGGAACATGTGCTTTATCTCATCCGCAAAGCCGATGCGGGCGCCGCTGTTGGCAGCGATGTAGATGCGGGGGATGCCTTCAGCCCGTGCCAGCTCCGAGGCCCGCAGGAAGACCAGGTCCTCCTCTGGCCCAAAGGAGCCAATCTTGTGTGTGATGTCGTTGCAGATGAGCACAATTTCCCGGCCTTTGGGATACTCGGGGGTCTTCAGCTTCATTTTGAAAGCAACCATCCCCACCTGCCCCAAAACAGCACAAGGTCACAGGGCGGGCTCTTCCAGAAAAATGGGGTCAGAGCTGGAGACTGTATTAGCTGTCAGACAAAACACTTGCTTGAGGAGCATCCCTTGGGCTTTAAATACAGCCAGACTGGGGAAGCCACCAGCCATTCCCACTTGCCATAGCACAGTTTGCCCCCACCCCGCTCTCTCACCCCATTCCCAAGTCATCCCTCCCTACCTCGTTCCCTCCAGGGACCCTGTTCATCTGCACCAGCTGTCCCTGTGAGTCCAGCACCAGCTCAGTGTATGTCAGGACGTCCTTAGGGTACTGCTCCGAGGAGCCCCATAGCTTGAAGAGAGCCTGCAGAGACACCGCGCACAGAATGAGCTGAAAGCACAGGGTTGTGGCAGCTCCAAGGCTATCTCCAAGCACAGATCCACAATCCTGCAGCAGGCTGGGGGGAGTAAAACTTTGTATTAGAGCCTCCCACCCTGCTGCAGACCTCCCTGCACAGGGCTTTCTGGCTCACATCCTCCACAGCAACGTGCAAGAGCTAAGAATCCATTTTGAAATGCTTAATGTAATGAAAAACATTGGGGCTTGGGCTCTTTTTCTCATTTGCCAGCTCAGGGGAGAGGAGTTTTTTCCCCAGATGGGCATACTGAGGAGGGTGGGGAAGAAAAGCAAATTTGGAGCCTTTTTCTACTCAGCTTGACTCACCTGTAATGAAAAACATTGGGGCTTGGGCTCTTTTTCTCATTTGCCAGCTCAGGGGAGAGAGTAATGAAAAACATCGGGGCTTGGGCTCTTTTCTTTTTCTCATTTGCCAGCTCAGGGGAGAGGAGTTTTTTCCCCAGATGGGCACACTGGGGAGGGTGGGGAAGAAAAGCAAATTTGGAGCCTTTTTTCTACTCAGCTTGACTCACCTGCCTGATCATCTCGGGGAAGTCATACACATAGGTGGTGCCCAAGGTCTGTGCCTGGAACCGCTTGGCCTGAAGCAGGTCTTTGGTGACGTAGGGGGTGTTGATGAGCATCCCGTGCTGCTGTCCTTGCTTGTCCCCATAGGACTGGAACATGATCTGGAGAGAAGGACAGAGCCTTGGCTGCCTTCCCTCAGGGTCTTCTGCACAACACTAAGTGCAACAGCCCCACAGGGCTGGAGCACAGCTGAGCTTTGCCTGGCCAAGATGCTCATGCCCATGGCTCTATTGAACCAAACCCCATGATTTTCCACTCTTTGCTGAGAGTGCAACACTGCTGTGCTGTAAGTACCAGTAACACCCTAACACTGATCTTCACCTCCCAGTCCAAAAACTGCACGACCACCCACCAGCTCAGCACAATTTTGGAGCAAAGTGTCACCCCAAGGTGCTCAAACAAATGCAGTGCAGAGGGGAGTGAAATTGGGTCAGTCCTGGGGGCTCTGGGACAGACCAGAATTGCAGGTGCACGTGGATTTTTGCAGAAACCACCCCAAAGCTTTGCTGGAGCTGACAGCAGCTGAAGCAGTCATGGTTGGGTTCCCGTTTGCAGCCACGGCCTGCGGTTACTCACGCTGCCGGTGCCGGGGTCCCTCACTTCCTTGTAGAGGCTGATGTCCAGGTAGTAGCCGGACTCGTTGGTGAGGAAGAGGCGGATGGGGATGGCGGTGGCAGTGGGCGTCAGGCGAATGTTGATCTTCACCTCAGCCTGCAGGACCCGCAGCTTCCAGAGGCGACTGCCGTAGCGCATGACCATGGACCGCACCGACTCCTCGATCTGGGTGGGGGACAGCACAGGATGGGTCTGTGGCCCTGGGGACACATCCTCAAGCGCATGATGCCAAGACCCCATTGCATCTCCACCTCAAACAGTTATTTCAGATTTGCTTTGGTCAAGCCCCTTCCCTCTCTCCATCCATCCATCCTTAGGAGCTGGTGCTGCCATCCAGACTCTCCGCTGGAGAGAAGGAAAGAGGGTGTCCCACACCCCCCTCAACAGACATAGTGTCCCTCCCTCAGGTCACGCAGTGCCCAGAGGAAGAACCTGCCACTCACCCCCACATCCTCCAGCAAAATGCCCACTTGTCCCAGTCTGTGCAAAAAGTCCCAATTCATTGCAAAGCATGAAATCTCAGCACCTCCCCAGCAAACAGCCCACACTGGAGGTCTGACACAGAAATTAAGCTTCAGGAGCCTCTGGGGCTGCTGAATCCATTCCCCACCCACGATCAGGTGGGCACTGGACAGGACTGGGTCTGCCAGCTGGCGTGGGCAGTTCCAGCCCATCCACATGGCAGTACCAAGCACGGAGGAGGACACAGCCTCCATCCCCAGATCAGCACTGCACTGATGGGAAGCAGGACACTGAGAGACACACCTTGGAGGGGTCCATGACAACCGTCGGGACAAAGTTGAGGAAGATGTGGTTGCAGTCAGTGCGGACGGTGGTGTTGTTGAAGGCCACCTCCAGCTCATCCATTGCCTCCAGGAGCAGCCGCTCACCCTCGTTCTGCAGGTACTCAAAGGAAGCCTCCTGCAGTGCAGCGGGTGGGTCAGGGGATGTCAGAGCAAGTCCTGCACCCAAAATGCACCCACCTCTGCCCGCACACCCGGGGGACCCAACGCCGCCTTGCCTTGGTGATGAGGTCCGAGTGGCGAACGATGGCGCGGATGAAGAAGCGGTAATCAGTGGCCTCGGTGCCCGCCTGCACTTTGGCAGCCCCCAGGTAGAGGTGCATCTTGTGGTTGGCACAGGGGATGGCTGTCAGGTCGAAGTTGCGCATGCGGCTCAGCTCCAGCTGGAAGGCCAGCGCCGGCTCCAGGTGCCGGTAGATGCGGTCCTCTGCAAACTGGGGAGGTGTGGAGGGGGTGAGACAGCCACCGGCCGGCTCGGCGTGAGCCAGACCCTGCTTTTACCTCAACTCTTACCTCGTCCCTCGCTCTGAAGGTGAAAAACTTTGGGAATTCTCTCTAGAGCAAACGGGAGAGAAAGCTCAGTGTGAATAATCCTGGCGCACAGAGGATTTTTCCAATTTTCAGTGAATTCATTAAAAAGAAAAAACCTTGCAGGCTTCCTCCTCCCGCAAAGGGAAAAGAGCTGGGAGTAATCAATGCCTTTTAAAGACAACTTAAAGCCATGGAGTGGCCACACAGGAACCACACATTACTGGAGACATTAGCAGTGTAAAGGATAAGGCAGGCAATTAATCACTCATTGAATCCCTCATTAATTAATGCCCAGCTCCTGATGCACAGTAGATCCATCACCCAAAGCTATGTCTGTGAGGTACTTATAGACGTTTCTAGAGGCTTTGGGGAGGTGGAAGCACAATGTGTCTAAAGTCACTCTGCCCATTGGCAGCTCAGTCTGCACTCACCTGCTGGGCAATGAGAAATGTGATTCTTCGGAGCCCACAGTCGACGAGGATGGTTTTCTACATGGGAACACAAGGATCCACCAGTCACAAGAGCTTAAACATCTCCACTGAGGGAGCAAACAAAACCCAACTGGCTGACACAGGGTGCAGGGTTTTGGCAAGCGCTGCATTGGGATGAGGCAGCACTTTGGGATATGGTGCAAAAAGGGGGTGCAGCCCCAGCAACAGACCTTGGACTGGGCAAAGGCTCTGAAGATGGGCACCAGCTTCTCATCCTCCATGTGTTCGGCCCAGCGGAGCGCGATGTTGAGGATGTGAATTGGCTCCTCACGGACATTCTGGCAACAAAACCACCCAGTCAAACCTGACCAGCAGCACCACTGCCATCCCAGCACCAGCCAGGGGGACAGCAATGGCACTGTGCCCACCTTGGCATCCTCCTCCTCATAGACGGTGGCTCGTGCCTCACTGAAGAGTGTGCTCTCTGAAGGTGGGTCGGCAAAGCACGAGATCACTTCATCGAAGTTCCTGCTCAAACAGTGAGGATGGGGTGACAAGTCAGCACATGGTGCCTACCCCATGCCCAAGGGGACAGCGTGAGGAACCTGCTGTGGCAGTGACATGGGTACCAGCACAGCAGCATGGGGACACACACCAGTTTGGCAGGGCTCCACCAGACCACGGCAAAAACACAGCTCATAAAACCCAGCTCTGAGCACTACAGTGATAACGTACAAAGATGCTTAAATCACACCAGACAAGGTCCCCCCAGGTTCCACATGTCCCCAAATGACATGTCATGTCCCCCCCAGGTAACTGTTGTACTGAAAATACCACTTGGCCCTGACCTCTGTCTGCTGGAAGAACAGGAGCTGCTGTGAGCACTGCCCAGCTGCCACCAGCTTTGGCTCTTCCACCCATTTTTGCTCTCTAACGATTGTAGCAGCACCCAAAAGGCACATACATGACCGACCAGGCATGTCCCTGCACCCCCACCTCGTGAAGTCCTCGAATTTGTCAAAGGCCACCATAGCTCCCATCCGCTGGCTCAGGGGAGAGAAGCCACTGTCCATGAAGAGCTCAGTGCTGTGCCGGGCCAGGTCGGGATTGGAGATGCTGATGGGGACGGACATCCTGCAGGGGGTAGCAAGGCAGCCATCAGCCATGGGTGGAAGCACCACTCCCGGGTCCAACAGGGACCACGCAGGTCCCACATTGGACCCTGACTTGGAGAGGGTCTGCCCTGGCCCACTGGCAAAGGGAGAGCATGGCAGGCAGCTCCCTTTGAGGGTCCTCATGTTTTGTGGGGAGAAGACAATACAAACCCAACAGCTTTGCAAAGAGGACCATGCCCAGGGAGCAGGAGAGGCCCCCATACCTGTTTGGGTGGGAGGAGGGCAGCATGAACTGGAACTCCACCAGGCAGGTACCATCTGAGAGCTGCCGGTGCTGCAGGCTGTTCAGCTCGTAGGCAATGTACCCACGTCGCACGTACACCTGGGAGGGGGACAGCAGGAGGTACCACCGTTGTCCTGCTGCCACCACAAACATCCATGCCACCCCTCAGAGCTCACATGCCCCCGTGGCCCCCCCAGCCCTCACCTCGAGCGCTGCCATGCGCACCACCTGGTTGGTGTGGTAGAAGAAGATGGGAAGCACGTCAAAGATGGTGGTTTCTGAGAGGATCAGTTTCTAGGGGGAGAAAAGCAAAATTCAGGGCAGGATGAAGTGGGACCTCCCCCCCACTCCATCACAGGATGGGGGAGGCACGTTCCAGAGGAGTCCCTCAATGTGGGGTTGTGTAGGACTGGCCGCTGGGGTGCCATGGGACACCCAGCCCTCCATGAGGACACCACCAGACCCAGACACAGATCTACATGTCAATCCTCTTCCAAATGGGGTGAGGAGCAGGGACAGGGATTGGCAGCAATGGGGTATACCCCCCCCAGTCTGCTCCACACAGGCACTGATACTGCAGCAAGGCTTTGACTGCTTTTTTTGGCTATTTTTAAGAGTAAGCCACTTGCAACCAGACCTCCTCACCAAAGCTACCCAAGTTCCCTCTGTGGAAAAA
>NW_015090824.1:356982-397720 GCF_001431845.1 Calidris pugnax
ATCCCGATGGCACGACAGGTCACCTGGATGCACACACAAGGACACACAGGGTTACTGGGGAGACAGGTCTCCAGCACAGTCTGCAAACACTACAAGAATGGTGTTCCCTGGCTCCGCAGGAGTTACACCAGGTCCCTTGTTGCATCTTGTGACCTTAAAAGCAAACAGGAGAGAGGGGAGGAGCAGAGGAGGGGAAGGGCCCAGCGCTGTACCATGCTGATGGTCACTATTTCATCATAAGCTCGAGAGGACTCCCCAGCGATGGTACCAGCAGCTCTCAGGTTTTCCACCCCAAATCCATTGTCCTTCCCGATGATGTCCAGGAGGACGTACCTGCAGGAAAGACAGAGCCATGGTGGAGTGGGCAGGACAGGGAGAAGCAGCCAGCTATGCAATGTGTCTGGCAGGATGCTGAGCCAGGATGTGGGAGCTGCATCCCAATGGGAACGCGGGGCAAGGCTCGGGGCAGCTTGGAGCCCCATGAAACAGTGGGGCTCACCTGGACTCGCCCCCTTCCTCCACGTGCTCACAGTGCACCGAGTTCATGGCACTGATCCTTGTGTAGTCCTGGGGAGTCAGGTACAGGTACTTGAACCCCTGGAAATAAAGAGGAGGAGACCGAGTTGAAGAGGAGGAGGATGAGTTGTAGAGCCCCCTGTGCACATGCTCATGTGGGACATGGCCCCTCTCCAAACCCAACATCAACAGCAGCTCAGGGACCAGGGCTGGACAGAGCAGCCATGCCAGCACTGACACCTTTGTCTCCTCCCTGCTGGGGGAAGAGGAGGGAATCATCCCCGTGGCACTGGGTGCTGGTGGGGTCTCACCTCCCTGCATTGACCCCACCACGGTTTTCTCTCCCAGTTTAGCTCTGGTCCTTCCTTCCCCAAATAAATCCTCTGTTGTTTTCTGCGATGGCAGGAGGGGAGGTGCCCACACACCTTGTAGGGGTCCTCAGGGTCTATCCAGGCCACCTGGAACATGTGCTTTATCTCATCCGCAAAGCCGATGCGGGCGCCGCTGTTGGCAGCGATGTAGATGCGGGGGATGCCTTCAGCCCGTGCCAGCTCCGAGGCCCGCAGGAAGACCAGGTCCTCCTCTGGCCCAAAGGAGCCAATCTTGTGTGTGATGTCGTTGCAGATGAGCACAATTTCCCGGCCTTTGGGATACTCGGGGGTCTTCAGCTTCATTTTGAAAGCAACCATCCCCACCTGCCCCAAAACAGCACAAGGTCACAGGGCGGGCTCTTCCAGAAAAATGGGGTCAGAGCTGGAGACTGTATTAGCTGTCAGACAAAACACTTGCTTGAGGAGCATCCCTTGGGCTTTAAATACAGCCAGACTGGGGAAGCCACCAGCCATTCCCACTTGCCACAGCACAGCTTGCCCCCACCCCGCTCTCTCACCCCATTCCCAAGTCATCCCTCCCTACCTCGTTCCCTCCAGGGACCCTGTTCATCTGCACCAGCTGTCCCTGTGAGTCCAGCACCAGCTCAGTGTATGTCAGGACGTCCTTAGGGTACTGCTCCGAGGAGCCCCATAGCTTGAAGAGAGCCTGCAGAGACACCGTGCACAGAATGAGCTGAAAGCACAGGGTTGTGGCAGCTCCAAGGCTATCTCCAAGCACAGATCCACAATCCTGCAGCAGGCTGGGGGGAGTAAAACTTTGTATTAGAGCCTCCCACCCTGCTGCAGACCTCCCTGCACAGGGCTTTCTGGCTCACATCCTCCACAGCAACATGCAAGAGCTAAGAATCCATTTTGAAATGCTTAATGTAATGAAAAACATTGGGGCTTGGGCTCTTTTTCTCATTTGCCAGCTCAGGGGAGAGGAGTTTTTTCCCCAGATGGGCATACTGAGGAGGGTGGGGAAGAAAAGCAAATTTGGAGCCTTTTTCTACTCAGCTTGACTCACCTGCCTGATCATCTCGGGGAAGTCATACACATAGGTGGTGCCCAAGGTCTGTGCCTGGAACCGCTTGGCCTGAAGCAGGTCTTTGGTGACGTAGGGGGTGTTGATGAGCATCCCGTGCTGCTGTCCTTGCTTGTCCCCATAGGACTGGAACATGATCTGGAGAGAAGGACAGAGCCTTGGCTGCCTTCCCTCAGGGTCTTCTGCACAACACTAAGTGCAACAGCCCCACAGGGCTGGAGCACAGCTGAGCTTTGCCTGGCCAAGATGCTCATGCCCATGGCTCTATTGAACCAAACCCCATGATTTTCCACTCTTTGCTGAGAGTGCAACACTGCTGTGCTGTAAGTACCAGTAACACCCTAACACTGACCTTCCCCTCCCAGTCCAAAAAATGCCCGACCACCCACCAGCCACACCCCTGGGGCTCAGCACAATTTTGGAGCAAAGTGTCACCCCAAGGTGCTCAAACAAATGCAGTGCAGAGGGGAGTGAAATTGGGTCAGTCCTGGGGGCTCTGGGACAGACCAGAATTGCAGGTGCACGTGGATTTTTGCAGAAACCACCCCAAAGCTTTGCTGGAGCTGACAGCAGCTGAAGCAGTCATGGTTGGGTTCCCGTTTGCAGCCACGGCCTGCCGTTACTCACGCTGCCGGTGCCGGGGTCCCTCACTTCCTTGTAGAGGCTGATGTCCAGGTAGTAGCCGGACTCGTTGGTGAGGAAGAGGCGGATGGGGATGGCGGTGGCAGTGGGCGTCAGGCGAATGTTGATCTTCACCTCAGCCTGCAGGACCCGCAGCTTCCAGAGGCGACTGCCGTAGCGCATGACCATGGACCGCACCGACTCCTCGATCTGGGTGGGGGACAGCACAGGATGGGTCTGTGGCCCTGGGGACACATCCTCAAGCGCATGATGCCAAGACCCCATTGCATCTCCACCTCAAACAGTTATTTCAGATTTGCTTTGGTCAAGCCCCTTCCCTCTCTCCATCCATCCATCCTTAGGAGCTGGTGCTGCCATCCAGACTCTCCGCTGGAGAGAAGGAAAGAGGGTGTCCCACACCCCCCTCAACAGACATAGTGTCCCTCCCTCAGGTCACGCAGTGCCCAGAGGAAGAACCTGCCACTCACCCCCACATCCTCCAGCAAAATGCCCACTTGTCCCAGTCTGTGCAAAAAGTCCCAATTCATTGCAAAGCATGAAATCTCAGCACCTCCCCAGCAAACAGCCCACACTGGAGGTCTGACACAGAAATTAAGCTTCAGGAGCCTCTGGGGCTGCTGAATCCATTCCCCACCCACGATCAGGTGGGCACTGGACAGGACTGGGTCTGCCAGCTGGCGTGGGCAGTTCCAGCCCATCCACATGGCAGTACCAAGCACGGAGGAGGACACAGCCTCCATCCCCAGATCAGCACTGCACTGATGGGAAGCAGGACACTGAGAGACACACCTTGGAGGGGTCCATGACAACCGTCGGGACAAAGTTGAGGAAGATGTGGTTGCAGTCAGTGCGGACGGTGGTGTTGTTGAAGGCCACCTCCAGCTCATCCATTGCCTCCAGGAGCAGCCGCTCACCCTCGTTCTGCAGGTACTCAAAGGAAGCCTCCTGCAGTGCAGCGGGTGGGTCAGGGGATGTCAGAGCAAGTCCTGCACCCAAAATGCACCCACCTCTGCCCGCACACCCGGGGGACCCAACGCCGCCTTGCCTTGGTGATGAGGTCCGAGTGGCGAACGATGGCGCGGATGAAGAAGCGGTAATCAGTGGCCTCGGTGCCCGCCTGCACTTTGGCAGCCCCCAGGTAGAGGTGCATCTTGTGGTTGGCACAGGGGATGGCCGTCAGGTCGAAGTTGCGCATGCGGCTCAGCTCCAGCTGGAACGCCAGCGCCGGCTCCAGGTGCCGGTAGATGCGGTCCTCTGCAAACTGGGGAGGTGTGGAGGGGGTGAGACAGCGACCGGCCAGCTCGGCGTGAGCCAGACCCTGCTTTTACCTCAACTCTTACCTCGTCCCTCGCTCTGAACGTGAAAAACTTTGGGAATTCTCTCTAGAGCAAACGGGAGAGAAAGCTCAGTGTGAATAATCCTGGCGCACAGAGGATTTTTCCAATTTTCAGTGAATTCATTAAAAAGAAAAAACCTTGCAGGCTTCCTCCTCCCGCAAAGGGAAAAGAGCTGGGAGTAATCAATGCCTTTTAAAGACAACTTAAAGCCACGGAGTGGCCACACAGGAACCACACATTACTGGAGACATTAGCAGTGTAAAGGATAAGGCAGGCAATTAATCACTCATTGAATCCCTCATTAATTAATGCCCAGCTCCTGATGCACAGTAGATCCATCACCCAAAGCTATGTCTGTGAGGTACTTATAGACGTTTCTAGAGGCTTTGGGGAGGTGGAAGCACAATGTGTCTAAAGTCACTCTGCCCATTGGCAGCTCAGTCTGCACTCACCTGCTGGGCAATGAGAAATGTGATTCTTCGGAGCCCACAGTCGACGAGGATGTTTTTCTACATGGGAACACAAGGATCCACCAGTCACAAGAGCTTAAACATCTCCACTGAGGGAGCAAACAAAACCCAACTGGCTGACACAGGGTGCAGGGTTTTGGCAAGCGCTGCATTGGGATGAGGCAGCACTTTGGGATATGGTGCAAAAAGGGGGTGCAGCCCCAGCAACAGACCTTGGACTGGGCAAAGGCTCTGAAGATGGGCACCAGCTTCTCATCCTCCATGTGTTCGGCCCAGCGGAGCGCGATGTTGAGGATGTGAATTGGCTCCTCACGGACATTCTGGCAACAAAACCACCCAGTCAAACCTGACCAGCAGCACCACTGCCATCCCAGCACCAGCCAGGGGGACAGCAATGGCACTGTGCCCACCTTGGCATCCTCCTCCTCATAGACGGTGGCTCGTGCCTCACTGAAGAGTGTGCTCTCTGAAGGTGGGTCGGCAAAGCACGAGATCACTTCATCGAAGTTCCTGCTCAAACAGTGAGGATGGGGTGACAAGTCAGCACATGGTGCCTACCCCATGCCCAAGGGGACAGCGTGAGGAACCTGCTGTGGCAGTGACATGGGTACCAGCACAGCAGCATGGGGACACACACCAGTTTGGCAGGGCTCCACCAGACCACGGCAAAAACACAGCTCATAAAACCCAGCTCTGAGCACTACAGTGATAACGTACAAAGATGCTTAAATCACACCAGACAAGGTCCCCCCAGGTTCCACATGTCCCCAAATGACATGTCATGTCCCCCCCAGGTAACTGTTGTACTGAAAATACCACTTGGCCCTGACCTCTGTCTGCTGGAAGAACAGGAGCTGCTGTGAGCACTGCCCAGCTGCCACCAGCTTTGGCTCTTCCACCCATTTTTGCTCTCTAACGATTGTAGCAGCACCCAAAAGGCACATACATGACCGACCAGGCATGTCCCTGCACCCCCACCTCGTGAAGTCCTCGAATTTGTCAAAGGCCACCATAGCTCCCATCCGCTGGCTCAGGGGAGAGAAGCCACTGTCCATGAAGAGCTCAGTGCTGTGCCGGGCCAGGTCGGGATTGGAGATGCTGATGGGGACGGACATCCTGCAGGGGGTAGCAAGGCAGCCATCAGCCATGGGTGGAAGCACCACTCCCGGGTCCAACAGGGACCACGCAGGTCCCACATTGGACCCTGACTTGGAGAGGGTCTGCCCTGGCCCACTGGCAAAGGGAGAGCATGGCAGGCAGCTCCCTTTGAGGGTCCTCATGTTTTGTGGGGAGAAGACAATACAAACCCAACAGCTTTGCAAAGAGGACCATGCCCAGGGAGCAGGAGAGGCCCCCATACCTGTTTGGGTGGGAGGAGGGCAGCATGAACTGGAACTCCACCAGGCAGGTACCATCTGAGAGCTGCCGGTGCTGCAGGCTGTTCAGCTCGTAGGCAATGTACCCGCGCCGCACGTACACCTGGGAGGGGGACAGCAGGAGGTACCACCGTTGTCCTGCTGCCACCACAAACATCCATGCCACCCCTCAGAGCTCACATGCCCCCGTGGCCCCCCCAGCCCTCACCTCGAGCGCTGCCATGCGCACCACCTGGTTGGTGTGGTAGAAGAAGATGGGAAGCACGTCAAAGATGGTGGTTTCTGAGAGGATCAGTTTCTAGGGGGAGGAAAGCAAAATTCAGGGCAGGATGAAGTGGGACCTCCCCCCCACTCCATCACAGGATGGGGGAGGCACGTTCCAGAGGAGTCCCTCAATACCCCCCCATCACAGGATAGGGGAGGCACGTTCCAGAGGAGTCCCTCAATGTGGGGTTGTGTAGGACTGGCCACTGGGGTGCCATGGGACACCCAGCCCTCCATGAGGACACCACCAGACCCAGACACAGATCTACATGTCAGTCCTCTTCCAAATGGGGTGAGGAGCAGGGACAGGGATTGGCAGCAATGGGGTATACCCCCCCCAGTCTGCTCCACACAGGCACTGATACTGCAGCAAGGCTTTGACTGCTTTTTTTGGCTATTTTTAAGAGTAAGCCACTTGCAACCAGACCTCCTCACCAAAGCTACCCAAGTTCCCTCTGTGGAAAAATATGCAATTCCCAACCTTCAGGTTTTCAGGGCAGTACTCGTGTCCGTACATGTCGATAGCAGAGAGGAAGATGGACTCCACCTGGTTGTGCCGCAGCTCGTAGGAGGGCAGGTGAGAAGCTATGAGCACCTGCAAGGGGAGAGACAGCTGGGACCATGGGGGACAGGGATAGGGACAGGGATGGGGAAGGCACAGCACGGTGCTTTGCTGACCTGCCGGGCTCTCAGTGCCACTTTGGAGTGCTCGGTCTTGCTGAGCTGCGTCAGCTCGTTGAGGATGGCCGTCAGCTCATCTGTCAGCGTGGGGTCACGGCCACAAAGCTGGTCCTGCAACACAGGATTGGCTTCACCTTGTGGCCCTGGCCCCACATGGGCAACTGGGAAGAGACACAGGGCACTAAAATAGGAAAAATGCTGCGTTTTGAACCAAATGCAACGCTGCAGAGGGGAGATAAAGTCCCCCTAATGAGGCACTTGAATGCAAAACCCAAATCCTGGGGATGCATTAAACAGAGGAGCAGAAAAGTGGTTTCTGAGGTGTCCACTCGCTTTCAAGGGGAAAGCACAGGGCTGTGACAGTCACCCACAGCCACGTCCCATCCCTCAGCGACACCGAACTTGTCTTGGTTTATGGGCTTTTCCCTGCCACCAGCCTTTATTTCTGATGCCTCAGGGCACGGGCTGTACTCACGATTAACATGGTCACCAGCAGGTTCTTCTTTGCCACCTGGGCGTGAGAGAAGATGCTCTCCAGCACGGGGGTCATGTCAGGTTTGCACTGCTCCCGCAGGCTGATGACACACTTGTCGTAGTGAGCTGTGGGGCAGAGCATGGTGAACCCTGCAGACCCTCCAGAGAGCCCCACAGACCTCCCTAGAGAGCCCCCAAGACCTCACCATGCTGGAACTGTGTCTCTACTTGTAGGTAGCGTCTCAGCAGGTCCAGCACCACTGCCTTCATGTAGCCCCGGATGCCGCTGCGGTACCTGGGGAGCAGAGAGGCCAGCACACTGCAAAGGAGGTGGCAGATGGGGGGGAGATGATCAGGCTGTGTCTCAGACAATGTGGGGCTCACCTCTGCACCAGCTGCACCACACTCTGCGTGTTCATGAAGAAGACCTCCCGCTCAGCCTTCCTCTGCAGCGTGGCTGCGTGGGTGTCCAGCACGTTGGCGATCTGCAGGGAGAGGACACAGGGTCCAGTGCAGCTCGGAGCCACCATGGCCGTGGGGCTGCCAGCTCCCCAGCTTGCCCAGAGACAGTGGTGCTGCACACAGAGCCTTCTGTTTGGGTTATTTTTTCCCCTCAAGTGAAAAATACAAAGTGACAAATAAAGGTAGAAACATACATAGAAAAATACAAATATAGAAACACAAATATAAAAGCACAAACACAAACCCACAAATATTTCCCTCACTGATTTAATTGTTTTATATTATCTCTTGGAAGGACAAATTCAGGCAGAAGCTCCTAAGCAGCTCTAGCTGAAAAGGAGGTGAAGCTGGGGAGTGCAGCCCCCGCACCACTCACCTGCTGGCTGGGGAAGCGGCAGAGCACGGAGGTGATGTTGCTGGCATACTGTGCCATCACCTTCCGGATTGACTTCTCCACAGATGGGGGGATTCTTCCTGAAATGCTTGTCATGATCTCCTGCAGCTCCAGGAGGGGCAGGGAAGGGTCCCGCAAGGTCTTCATCAACTGCGCCACCCACTCCTTCACCTGTGGGGAGGTGAAGCTGGTACCACCTGCACCCACCAGTGCTGCCTGTCTTGCCATCATGGCAAACACAAGGCAATGGGGGAGGACACCTGGACTGCCTTTGCCACCAGCACCCACCTTGGTGCTGAAGTAGGGCTCGGGTAGGCAGTACCCGTTCATGACGTTGGTGAGATTGTCCAGCACATTGCGGAGAACCTGGTGCTGCTTCTCACCAGTCATGGGGAGGGTCTGCTGGGCTGGGAATCCCCCTGTGAATGGCTGTGCCTGGAGAGAGCAGAAAGAGATGGGCTGGCCCAGGTTCTCACTGATGTGGGACAGGGGCCTCCAAGAGCTACAGCTGCCTCAAAAGCCCCAGAGAAACCATCACAACCCTCTCCAACATCTGCTGTTGGTTAGACACAGAGGAAGAACCTAACATTCAGCATCCTCAGTGCCCCATGGGACACCATTTGGGAGCAGATGGGAAGGGACAGCAGCGTGGCCAGCCCCTGGTAGACTCACGGGCTTCACTTTGGTGGGATCATCCAACTCCAGCCGGGCTATGACGCAGCCCGCCTCCAGCAGCGCGCCCGGCCGCTTGACGTAGTGCACCCGCCCTGACTCCTCCACCACCAGTGTCATGATGATCTTCATCACCTGGGGGAGAATGGGTGAAACGGTCACCGAATGAGCAGCACCCACATGTCTTGGGCACCATGGCAGCTTTAGTGGGTTTGATCTTTGCCATGTGCTGGAGTTGCAGGAGATGCAAGAGAGTGGCTCCTCCAATCTCTTCAGCAAAACTCACCTCAATCTCTGCAAAAACATTTCCCTCGGCCACGTGGCCACCATCTTCCACTGTGTACTGCAGCAGCTTCCCCGCGGAGGGTGAGCGCAGCACCGTCGGGTCCTTCTCCTTCTCAAAGTCACACGTTTTGTTGCCGATGGTGATCCGGTATCTTAAGGAGAGGGAAAGGTCTTACCAACCAACTGCTGGTCAGCGGGGAGAGGCTATTGGGACCCCATGGGGAGGTACCTGTCAATCTCCTCCTTCATGTAGGTGGTGTAGCTGTTGCCGTTGTAGGAGAGCAGCAGCCCACCATCGTTCAGCCGGTGCACGTCGATCTCAATGTGAGTGCGGTTCATGATGATGACATACGTCGTCAGGGACTGGCGGGCAACCTGCGGGCAGCAGCCGGGGACACCCTTTAGTGCAACCCCCCAAAACACGTTCAGTGGCCTTTCTGGGGACTGGTGGGGAGTGAGGAACATGTCCCCAAGCTCAGAGCAAGGGCCAGTGCAGGAACAGTGTGCTGCCACCGGATGGGGCTGTGTGGAGGGAGGGCAGGAGGCAGCAACCTCACCATGCACCAAAAAGTTCAACTCTCAGCCTGGAGCTGATTTAACTCATGGCTCACCTGCTGCTTTCATTGTGAGTAGGGATTTTTTTGCATGAAGTTCAACCAATTTGGTTGAAAAGCAAGAAAAGGGTGGGGGTTCTTTATTAAACTCAGGGCAACAGGATGTATGAAAATGTCTGTCTAGTTAAAATGAGGTTATTAATATAACCTTATTAAAATGAGGTTGTTAACCTCATTTTTACACTGCACATTTTTAAAGGGCAACCTCGTATTTATTGCACCTTCATCCTTCAGGACAGGAGCACACATCCCTGTCCCCGTGCAAAGAGCTGCTGGCCAGTTCAGGAGGAGCACAGCCCAGCCCTCACCTGGAGAACATACTTCACGCCCTCATAGATGAGCTCCACGTCGACGATGTTTAGCAAGGAGGCTGCTGGCAGCACCTGCCCCCTGAAACACAACGGGTGGTGAGACACCACGAGAGGCTCTTGCCTTGCGCGCCGGCAGGGAGCCAAGTGTGTGAGATGTCAGCAGAGCTGCTGGCGTCGGGCCGTGCGGGCTCCGAGAAGGTGACCCAAGGGAAAAAGCATCTGCTTTGAAATGACCCACGTGAGCACCTTGTAAAAATGCAACGGGAGGCAGGCCAGACCCTGGCAAAACACGCTCAGATAAGGGTGCAGGGGAGAGCCCCAGGCACCCTCCCTCCAAGGCCGGAGGAATAACCTTGACGTTCAAGTACAAAAACAAAAGCAAGCTGCATTCAGCCAAGTCACTTTCCCTTGAAAGCTGTTTTCCCAACCCTGTGAAATGTTTTCCCCTCTCCTGATAAAGCAATAGCCAAGAAGCTGGAGCTGTGAGGCACAGCAGACACTCCTGTTTCCCAGGCTGTTGCAGTGCCACAGATTTGCAAAACTTTTGCAGCAAAAGTGAGAAGGAAGATGGCCCAGGGAGAGCAACACTCGGGTCTTCGTGCTTGCAGGAGCCACATGGGCTGCTGAGAGCCACTCTTTAGGACATCCACTCCCTGTGCCCCCTGTGCCCATGGCAGAACCCCCATCAGGGAGCCTCTGCTCCGCACCTCTCCAGAGAGTGCAGGAAGTCAGTCATGCACGTCCTGAAGGCAGCATCCGCGACATTCAGGGCACCACAGACAACACCCAGCATCGTGTCTGGCTTCTCTGCCTGTGAGGGGCAAAAACAACAGGGTTTGGGTCTTACACAAGAAGGGGAACAGTGAGCCTGGGGAGGCGGTTTCCCCCACCTGCACTTTCTCGGCGATCAGATGGTCCAGCCAGCCAGTGTCGATCTCGTTGTTCTGGAAGCTCTCTGTCTCCAGCAACTTGATCAGATACTCCACTGTGGTCCGGAAATCCCCGCGGATAGACAGCTCTTTCAGGGCAACCACCATGTTCCTTTCAGAGAGCAAAACCCTCCATTAATGACCAATGAGGCAGTGCTCGCCTTTCAGCAGAGGAAACCGGGGAACCACAGGGACCACACTGATGAGCTCCTGAGCCCTGGGTGCCCTCATGCCTGGATGAAACAGCCCCACAATCAGCACTGTTACACGTTGCTTAATTACTGAACATTGCTTAGCAGATCACTGCATTGTGTCTTTAAGGATCAGGTTGATGAACTGGGGCTGTAGCACCACTGCAGTCCACAAACCTTGGCACTCTGTGCTTCTGCAGCACAAACAAGCCACTCAGCACAGCAGCACCATTCTGGTCCTCTCAAATAAAAGTCACTTTTCCTGGCTCGTGCACTGATTGCAAGTCTTCCCAAGGACACCCGTTGTCCACCCCGTCCCACCACACTCACGAGATAGCCTCCTCCCGGTTCTCTCCCCACGAGAAGCAGTGCCCAAACTGGGAATCAGCAAACTCGTGCAGCCCCCCGGCCGCCGCCACGCTGAAGTACCCCCAGACGTTCTTGCTGCTGCGGAAGTTCAACTCCTGCACCGTCCCCGAGCTGGGCTTGAAACCCTGAGTGAAGACAGAGCAGAAGACATGGAGACATGGACATGGAGAAACCAGGTTCGAGACTCCTGCAGCGTAAACAGGAGGAGAATCCCTGTGCCATTTATCTGTCTGCAACCAGGTTTGAGACTCCTGCAGCATAAACAGAAGGAGAATCCCTGTGCCATTTATCTGTCTGCACATGGATCTCACCCATCCCACAGGTTCAACACCCATGAAGATTGTCCATCTGGGGAGGACTGTGCCCAGTTCAACCCCATGAGTGGCAGGGGGAGTCCCCCTGTCCCCACATGTGGGGCTGGTGCATGAGAGCCTGTCTCCCCTTGGCTCACCTCCTCGGGGTTCTCGCTGGTGATCCGGGCGGCGATGACGTGGCCCCTGGGCACGGGGGGGTTGGTGGGGCTGTGGAAGCAGATGGGTGTATCGCCCCAGGGGCTCTCTCCGTACAGCACCCGGATGTCTTTTATCCTGTGCAAGGGGATGCCCATTGCAATCTGCACGAGAGAAATGAGGAGGACTTAAGCTGCCAGAAGAAGACTTTAGCATCAAAATTGCAACTGGGAGACACGGATAGATGGGAGCCAAAGGTGAAGGAGGGTTGCTACATGGTTCTGCATGAACCTCCACGCTGGTATATGGGAGAGCTTCCCTAGGCCAGTCTCTAGCCTAGCGCTTCTCCCTAAATTACAAAATTTCTTCATCTAACACCTTGCGCTCAGGTACCTGCAGCTGGGCAGCAGGGAGGTTCACATCTGCGATCATCTCCGTGCAAGGGTGCTCCACCTGCAGGCGTGGGTTCAGCTCGAGGAAGTGGAAGCTCCCGTCCTCGCTGTAGAGGTACTCGACGGTGCCCGTGCTCACGTAGCCCACCATCTGGGCCAGGCGGACCGCACACTGCAGGAGAGGGCACAACCACCACGGGGAGTAATGACCCTCTGTTCACTGCAGCAGAGTTGGGGTGTCCCAAGGAAAGTGGCAGCAGTGTCCTTGCATGGACCCAAGGAGACAAACCGGTCTGGGGCTCCCTGCTTGGCTCGGGGGGTCCCTCCCTTCCTTAGGAGCCTCAGATGCCAAAAAACACAATAAACCCAGCAAGAATCAGACCAGTTTCTCACTAAAACCTTGTGCCGCCCTAAGACCAGGGCCACCCACCTTCTCCATCACCTCGATGACGGAAGGTGCTGCAATGGTGGTGGGTGCCTCCTCAATGATCTTCTGGTGCCGGCGCTGGATGGAACAGTCACGACCAAAGAGGGAGATGGCATTGCCATACTCATCAGCCAACACCTGCACCTCCAGGTGCCGTGCGTGCTGTGCCAGCTTCATCAGGAAGATGGGGGACCCAGGTGCCTCCGCCTGCACCTGCAGTGGGAGAGAAGGTTGTGGTCTAGCACTGTCCCCCAGAATTCATCCCAGGATGGAGGCGGGACCTGTGGTGAGCCCAGGTGGGAAGCATGAGACATGCGAGGTGGGAGCAGGACCCTGCTGTGTGTCCCAGGATGGGATGGGGATAGGGATGGTGGTTCTGAGAACCTCTCACCTGCCGGAAGCAGGTGCCAAATTCCTCTGCTGCCTCCACTTTTCGGATGCCTTTTCCCCCACCGCCTTCTGCTGCCTTGATCATCAGTGGGTAGCCAATCTTCTTGGCCACCTGAGGGGGGAAAAAGACTGAGGTGACCTAAGTGGTTTGAATCCCAGTCCATCACTGCAACAACCCACCCTGCCCAGCCTCATGCATCCCCGAGTGTCACATGTGCTGGGAGCCCAAAAGAAGGCTCCAAAGAGAAAGAATGTTGGACAAGAGACAACAAGCTGCCCGTGGGCTCAGCTTTACCTCCAAGCCTTCCTCCGTGTCCTTCACACAGCCCTGCGCATACGTCTCCAGGGGGATGCTGATTGTCTGCTGATGCTTCTGGTCCTCCTCAGACCACTGGGCCACCAGACCTGCAGGCACAGCTATGGTCATCACCAGGGTGGCATGCTGTCAGTGCCCAGGAGAGCCAGGGTCCCCACGGTAGCACATGCTATTTCCCCTGTGTCCACGCACCCCACTTCCAAAATCTCCTCTGCCCAAACCAGCAGCCACTTGACTGCAGTGGGGTCCCCAATATCTGCAGTCACCCCAGGGCCAGCGAGGCCACAGACCCCGTCCACAGTGTTTGTTTTGGAGAAGAAGGGGAGGCAGCAAGGAGAGAAATGGGGGAGCAGGGAGGGTGTGTGGGGCTGGGGAGGAGGCACTTACCGCTCCCACTCCATGGCAGCGTGGGGATCTGGACTGTCTGAGCCACGATGGTGGAGGCAACTTTGTCTCCCAGTGCCCACATGGCATCGCTGGGGGGACCTTCGAACAGGGAGGGAAGGGGTGAGCTGGGCCAGCTGGGCCAGCCAGCCTGTCCCCAACACACGGGCGCTGCAGAAAGCTGCTGCCCACTGAGACAACACCACTAGTCCTTCTACAAAGAGTGGGGGTGTGGGAAACCCCCCCCCAAACCCACTGCCCAGTTCAGGATGGACCTCAACACTTCTCCAAGGGAAGGCCCAGGTTGTTCTCTGTCTGGGGGAGGTCTGCTCCCACCCAACGTTCCTCCATGAATGCTGCATCAGCAGAACATTATAGGGAAAACCCAGAAAACAACAGGATTCCTGGGACAGTTCCAGGAAACTGGCCTGGGGACTGCCACACCACAGGGTGGACATGGCAGATGCATAGAATGGGCACTTCCCAGCGCAGTGTCACTGCAGAGTGTACACACTTGCACACACCAGCCCAATGCTTTTTGCTCCCTCTGGCACAGGGAAGGCGGCGAGACCTTACCTAGGAAAGCTATCCCGTTTTTCTGCAGCAGCTCTGGCAGCTTGGGGTTTTCTGAGGCATGTCCCCAGCCAGCCCACACCGCCTGGCACAAGAGAAGGACCAGTGCGAGCTGTTACCTCCTGTTCCTACAGCATCGTGCCTGGCTCCTCCACATGGAGGGACATGTCACCCCATTTCTGAGTGCCCCTTCGTCCCCATCCACTACCCTCGGCAGAGTTGGGAGGCCCATGAGTGGCTGCTACCTGGACTGGGATCCGTTTGGAAATGTCCACGATCAGCTCCACGTTGGCATAGTTATTGTTGTTGGTCCCCCCGGGGACGGGTACGTAGTGATCTGCCATTTTGATGTACTCTGAAAGACAGCACAGCGGTGGGAGCCAGTCCCCCAAGCTGCACCCTGCTCACATGCTGCCCCTTGCAGCCCTTCCCAAATCCTCTTTCCTAGGGAGGCTGGAGTGGGGGAAAATTATTTACTCCTGGATCTGCCTGAAGGGGAGGAAAATGTGCGACCCTGGCTGTGCAGAGCCCCCCACGTCCCAGGTAGCCGCGGGGGGAGAAGGAAAGGATGCCCTGGTTTGGTCCCAGAGTGGGGAACATCCCTCTCTGGGATGCTTTTAGGAATTACCTGCATTAGCCTTGAGGTCTTCAGGGGTGACCATGACCACAAACCGAATGGCACGTTCATTTCGGAACATCTCATAAGCCCACCGGCGGATGGAGCGCATGCACTTCACGGCAGCAATACCATTGTTGGCGATGAGGACCTGGGGGAACAGGGACATGGGGCATCAGGTCCTTGTTGGAGGGCTGTTGCCCTGAGGGATGGCAGTGGGAAGGCGAAATCTGGGCACAGACAGTGAATAAAGCACAGCAGCCGTGCTAACACGGGCACTTTGCAACAGCCAGTCGTACATGACGGCAGAGAAGGAGGCTCCTTAACAGCAGCTTTGATGCCTGGCACAGGGGCTAATGAAGGATGGGACTTTGGCCTTCATTTGTGCCAGCCATGCAAAGCCACTGCAAGCAGCTGCAGTGGAAGGGCAGCATTGGGAGGGTTTCCCTCTCCCAGCCCACGAGGATGGGTGAAGCTGGTGGTTGAACAGCTCTGGGCTGCTCTGGGTTGCCATCGGTCTGAGCCTGGCGGGCGCAGGAGACTTGGGCAAGGCTTGAGGGTGCCACTGTTGAAAAGCAACGACCCACCACCCAGGCAAAGATAGGGGTGCAGAGGGAAAGACCTTCTCGATGACACGGTTGCCCCCGAAGCGGGTGACGAACTCTGCCGGCGAGGCGACGGTGAAGTCCCGTTGCAGATCCATCTTCCTGTTCTCACGGCTCTTCTTCGCCAGGTGCAGCCCGGACATGCTAGGCCTGTGGTGGGACACGATGGCATTCAGTGAACTCGCAGCCACACGAGCAAACCCTCACCCAGCCTGAGGAGAACGCTGCTGCCGGCTGGGGCTTCACCAGGGGGTCGGATCCACAGAGAGCCCTGCAGCAGCACAGACCAGACTTTGCCCCCTTTGTGGTTTCTCCCGAGTAAAGCAATAAAACCTTTCACCCTGCTGACACACGCAGGGACCATTGGGATTCACTTTCCTTGCTACCAGCTCCTTGTTGTGCACCGGGATCTCTCCAGGGACATTTAACACCCACTGCAACACCGCAGAGGAAAGCTGGTTTTGGCTGAGTTATAGAGGGGAAGCATTTTGAGGTGAACAGAGCGTGTTTCACAATCAATACACATCTCCCAGGAGCTGTGTGTCCACATTGATTCAAACACCATGGCAAGCAGATTTGCAGCCACAGGGGCTGGACTGAGACCATGCTGCACCAGACAAAAGCCTCAGGGTTTACATTTCAGGGAGCAGAGAGCTGCTCAGGGTTTTTGGAAGCATGTTTGTGCTTCAGTGTCAGTGAGAGCACTGCTATCACTGCCTGCTCCTGCACCGCTGACAGATCCCAGCCCAGCTGCAGCTGGAAACATGTCACCCTTTGCTCCAAGGACTGAGGAACAGGGAGAGTCCCAAGGGATCAAAATGCAACACCAAGTGCAGACTCTCCCACTGCCAGGAATGTTACCTGCACAAATGCCCCTTTGCAGTGACCGAGGTCTGCCGTAAAGCCCCCACAGCTCCCAGTTCACACCAAACCCTGTATCAGAGCCATATCTATACCCTACATCCCCAAAGGACACTCGGAGGTGTGGGTGGCAGGAAAAACACCAGGTACACAGGATGGCACAGAGCTCCATGTGTCTGTGCAAGGCAAGCAGCGCTGCTGCCTCCAGACCCCACGGCAGGAGCACCAGGTCTCTGAGGGGTAGAGCCAAAGGTGCCCCGACAAGACCACCCCAAACTGTGCTAGGGTTAGCAAAGGGGGAGCAAAAAGCAGGCAGTGCTCTGTGAGAAACCTTCCAAAGAGTGTGCTGCACTGCTCCCAGCAGCTGCCCTGGGAATTGGCTCTCCTGCAGCCTGCAATGACAGCAGCTGCAGCTCCTTGCCGCATCAGCCCCCCATCCTGCCCACACTGCCTGCTCCACCACCCCAAAACACCTCCCCAGGCTCACCATGCTCCCAGCCAGACTCACCCCCACCATGGTTTTCCACTGAAGGCATTTCCATGCCCTCTGGAGTCTATTCCCTGCTTCACAGCCCATCGTGCATCCCTGAAGGTCAGAGGGAGCTGCGCTGGTGGCCGGACAGCTGGACCAGTCCCTCTGCAGGGCTCTGGCCCCAGCGGTGTTATAAGGCAGCCCTCGCACCTCCCACCTCCTGGCACGGCAGCAGTGGGCGCAGGAGGGTCTGACAGCGCTGGCAGCCCATGGCAGGCAGGCAGGGACCTCCCCAGCCAGGCAGGCAGTGCAGGAGGGTCTGACAGGAGGGTCTGACAGTGCTGGCAGGCAGGCAGGGACCTCCCCGACAGCCAGGCACCTGCCTTCCCATGGCTCTGCCCAGAGTTTTAAGCAACTTTCTATTTTAATTACCAGCTTCACATTCCCCTCCCTCCCCCTCCCCGCAGATAACTCAGCCAGATTTTGAACTGGTGATTGTTATTCCACAAATATTGTATAAATAAGCAAAGGAAAAAGAACCAGCCTCCCCTCCAGATGAGCTGATTTCATATAAGCAGCACTCGGCACATGTATTTTAAGGGGAAATATGCCAAACCCCCTTGGGAGATTGGGAAATGTCCTAAACTCTCCATGCACTCAGGGCATTTTCCAAGTAGCTGGAGCACTGCATCAGGCAGTGCTGGGTTTAACACATTCCTGTGCATTCCCAGTGTCGCTTGGCAGCTCTGCCAGGGCCGGCTGCTCTGCCTGCTTCCCTCCTGCACCCCCAAAACCCACTGCAAAGCCTGCGCCAGCACAACCATCCCATCCTGCAAACTGCACCAACCGTGGCTACAACATGACTCAGGCAGTGACATAAGGAAATTCCTCCCGTGTTAAAGCCCAGACAAGCAGCAGCGATTCCCCACCGGCAGAACGGTGCGTGAAAGAGCCCAAACCCCCAGCGAGGCAAGACGACACCGTTGGGCTGTCAAGTTTCATCACGCGTCCCTGCAGCCAAAGGTCTTTTATTTTTAACTGGGAGTGGAGCAGCCAGGAGCTGGGCAGCAGTGCTTTGTTTCCAGTTATTTATAATATCCGTCAGCTGTGCTTGCACAGGAAGCCGCCTGGTACAAGCCAGCAGAGAGCTGCCCCACAGCCCCTCCAGCACCAGCACTGGGCAAAAGTTGCTGTGAAGCTAGTTACGAAGCAAAAGCTCATCCTCTTTTCATCAACTCATCACAAGAACACCATAATTTGTCTTCAAGAGTT
This sequence comes from Calidris pugnax, assembly GCF_001431845.1. NCBI lineage: Eukaryota > Metazoa > Chordata > Aves > Charadriiformes > Scolopacidae > Calidris > Calidris pugnax. The sequence continues at coordinate 375,143 of NW_015090824.1, forward strand.
GCACAGGCAGAGGAAGACCAGGAGCAGCACAGGAGCACCCCATGTACCCCACTCCTACTAGGATGCTGTTTCCCTACATGCAATACCCGGATCATGTCAGCATCCCCACCATAGCAAAAGCAACACGTATGCAGCGGTGGGAGTGGGTCCTTGTGGGGTCCAGCCCTAGGGCCACAGAGCAACATTTGCACACACAAATGCACGTGCATATGCAGGTGCCCTGTCAAACAGCCATGCTCAACTCGTGGGTTTACACCCCATGAAATGCCCCCAGCAACACTCATGCACAAAACAGCACAGGGAAAAACACCAGCAGCGCCTGCTGCTGCCATTCACCACCTCAATCAACCCCAATCTCATTTTGCCACGCAAGAAAACCCCTATTCCCTAATGTACCCCCCATCCTGTGCCAACCACAGCTGAGGCCAGTGCACAGGCGCAGCCTTTCCCAGCACCAGGAGATGGTGCAGGGACAGAGAGAAGTGGCAAAATGAGAGAGGAAGAGTTGAGAAAATTTGGCTATTTGGCTGCAGCGCTGGGGGTTGTGTTTGAAGGAACATCACGCACACTTTCCACCCTGTTCATTGACATCCAAAATCACTGTAATGGAGCAACCCCTGCCCCAGTGCTCATGTGGCACTGCTGTCACACAGAGCGTTTGGACACGTCCTCACTTCCCAGGGTTCTGCCACTAACCTTATTATCAGGGTTTTTCATGCAGCACCAAGTCAAAGGGAGCAGGACTGGGGTATTGACTGGGGACTCTGAGAAGCACATGCACATGCACCCCGACTTTAGCAACAGGGTCCCTGAGAAATGCACCCCCAAAAAGCATCTGCCTGCCCCAAAAGGGGCATCTTTGCACCACCGCTGCTCCCGACCCCCATGCATTGTACCTCATGCCGGTGGTGGGCTCCTGTGGGGCCGTCACGGCGGGGGGCTCGGTGCCAGTGCCCCCCACCCCGACCAGGCTGCTGCGCCGGCTGCCCACCCTGAAGGCAGCAGCCACCAGCTCATCGTCGGAGGAGTTGTCATCAAAGGAGCCCAGGACGAATTTAGCCAGGGCCGGGCGGCGGAGAGCGGCGGGGTTGTACACCGCAATCTGCTCCTGCTCCCCCACCGCAGCCTTGCCAGACCGTGGCGGAGGGTTGGGGGCTGGGGGGCTCGGCCATGCCGGGGGTTTAGCTGTGGTGGGAGCTGCTGGCTGCTCCGCCGGGGTCTCCTCTGGCTTCTCCTCCTCCCCGGGCTGAGGGTTGGACATTTTGGCGCAGACGAGCCGCACCAGTATCAGCAGGAGCAGGGCAGCCAGCAGCATTCACCTGCCCTGGGGAGAGGCACGGAGACGCTCTGTCAGGGAGGAAGCCCAATGGCCATTTTGAGGGGGGCGGGGAGGGAGGGAACAGCCCCCCAAAACCACCAAGGCCCCTTCCCCAGTGCTCTCCCCACCACTGCCCCCCCAGAGCACCCAGCCAGACCCCCCCCTCCAGCTCGGCCAGGCTGCCTGCAGGCTCAGTCAGAGCTATTTTTACTCCCCAAAACAGGAGTGGTGCTGGCAGGGTGAGGGAGGGGGGGGGGCACAGCTCCGCTCTGCCTTCACACAGCCCTGAGGGGGCTAAAATGGCCTCCCCCCAACCTCCCCACAGCGTCCAAAGGGTGGTGGCAAAGCCACCCCACCAGCCCCAACCCCTCAAACTGACACACTCCCCCCCCCCACCCCAAACCTCCACAGGCAGTAAAAGCTGGGGAGGGTCGTGAGGGGGAAAACGGCCACTGCCCCACCATGTTCCCCCCTCAGCCCCGGGCCCTTCCTGAGGGGAAGGGCACCACTCACCATGGGTGCCGAGCCCCGGTGAGGGGACAAGCGCCGGCTGCAACTGCCCACACCGACGCCACCGGTCACGCTTATCTCGGCCGGACACTCTGTCCAGGCCAGGCTGGGCCAGCTGGGTGCCAGGCCACAGGGGGGTGGCCAGGCCACATGGAGGGGGGGTACCAGACTCCCCCTGTCTCCCCCGAGGCCGGCGGTTGCCCGACAGTTGCGTTCCGGCACGTGACAGTAACGTCAAGCAGAAATATTTCCCCTGGAAAACTTCTGCTGGAGGCGAGGGTGGAAAGGAAAGGGGAGGGGAGGGGGGTGAACATGGCGTGGCTGGCTGGGACACCGGATCCTTGGAGGACAAAGGTGTCCTGGCCCCATTCCTGGTCATAGGGATGGACGAGGAGGAGGAGGAGGAGAAGCTCCAGCACCTACAGCTTTGCCTCCTCATGGGGGAGTAGGGACCCCCCACACCCTGAGGCCAGCAGCCATCACAGAGCCAGGGCCTCACCTCAGGCACCTTTCCCTCCTTGCCTTGATCCTACCCATGCCAGATCACACCACAACATACACAAAGTCAATTTTATTTAAAAACAAACAAAACAAAACAAAAACAAACAACAAACTGGGAGGAAAAACCCACAATACAGCCACAGAAAGTGTAAACTTCACTTGTACTAGTGTTACCTATCAGAGGAAGTATCAAAGAAAGGTTTACAGCATTGTTCTATAAAAACTAAAGTAATTTCCCAATGAAGAAGGCACTTTACTTCCATTAAAGGAATTACAAAGTCAAAGATGAACTGGAAACCCAGAAATGCAAAGTGCCAACTCTGCCTTCATCCTGGAAGTCCCAACAGTCATCTTCAACACTGGCCAGAAACCTCGATTTGCTCCTATGAAGGCACAAACCTCCCTCTGTTTTAAGTTCTTTTAAGATCTTAAATAATTCACAACCATCAGCCCATCAGTTGGCAGATCTTGATGCAACAAACCTTCACTGCCACCATCAGCATCTACCACAAAGTTGATGGTGCTCACACTCCACCTGTCATCCAAGCAATTAATACACCCAGTAAGAATCTCAAAAATTATGGGTTTCCTCTCTAAATGCCGACAAAAACCTCAGAGCACAAACAGAGCCTTGGTCACAGTCTCCCCTTGGCAGTTTGGGGGAAATTTACCGCAAAATCTTGACAGTACAGATACACCAAGTAACTATTCTGACAGCATAAGGTCTTTACAGTCTCAAGAGGCCATATTTCTAATAAAACTCCTAATCTGCAGCAAAAGGCTAAAATAAAAAGCATCTGCCTTTTCTCCTATGAAGTCACCTCCACACCCCCAAATATAAAAATCTGGATTTGCACAGTAAGAGGCGAAGAAGCCAGAGGAGGGGCAGTAGGATATTTACAACAGCTGAACAGCTTCACCTGTAAGAACTGACAGCCCTTCACAAGAGCCTGAAAATACATTCCCTTTGCAATAAACACACACAAATTAATATAGAATTATAGAATTTTTTCTTTTTTTTTTTTGCTTCAAACTAGGCTGAGACCTGTTCAAACAGCAGAGAAGTTCTCCACGTAACACGTCAATCTACTCTTTAAAAAAAAATAAAATAAAAAAATATAACATCTCTGAAAGTTTGGTTATTTGTTCCTTGATGAAAATCCAAAGAGTGATTCTCAGGTCAGCAAAAGTTTTTCAGAAACTAAACAACCCCTGAAAGAGGGGCTGTTTCCAACCATTAGACCCTGCAGCCTCTGCCCCGCAGCTCAGAGCGCTCTCCAGTCAATGGGCTTCTTGCCGGATTTCTTGAGCAATTCATTTGTCTTGGAGAAATGGCGACAGCCGAAAAACCCTCTGTTGACAGAGAGGGGCGAGGGATGAACCGTCTGCAGGACGTGGTGGCGTTTCTGTAAAGCGTTAAGAGGAAACCGCTCGTTAAGATTTGCATGTTTGCAGCTCCCTGGACAAGGCTGGCTGCTTCTGTCCCCACCAAGCAGGTGTGATTTCCTCTCTACACCTCCTCAGCCACCAGCCTGAGCACCCAAAAAAAAAAAAGGGGCCACAAGGACCAAGACTTTTATCCCACTGAGCAGAGAAGGGTGGACTACGTCAAGCATCAGCAACACCCTGGCCATTTTTCAATTGCTATAATCCCAACAGCAAATTTTATAATAATTCATAAGCCTTTTCCTAGAAAAATAAAACAAAACAGCTTTGTCCTGAACTGGAGGAAATGGAAGCTTTTCTGACAACAGAAGGTTACGCTTGCTCCACTTTTGTTGCTTAATTCTGGCAAAGGCTAAGCTGGAACACAAGGGTGACTAGATTTGACAGCATGGTTCGAGCAGGGAGAAAATCCCCCAATTCTGTAAAAGAAGTGCCCTCTAGTGTCCACCCAACTGAAAGAAAGAAAAAATGAGCAAAAAGGAAAGAGATGAGGAGGAGTAACCCGTACCCTGTCAATGGAGCTGCCTTTCCTCTGGGCGTAGGCTCCCCACAGCATGAAGACAACCCCGTGCAAGTTCTTGTTGAGCCAGGACACCACCACGTCCGTGAACTGCTCCCAACCTCGCTCCTTGTGGGAGGTGGCCTGGTGAGCCCGCACCGTCAGGACAGCGTTGAGCAGGAGCACTCCTACCAAGGCAACAAAGCAGAGGCACCGAGAATGAAGCAAAAATCAAGCGTTAACTGCTTTTTTTTCCCGTTTCCCCTGAGAAACGATAAATTAAGTTTCCATTCTAAGGTACCTGCTAAGCGACAGGCACTCAGAATTGATTTTCTCTTTTACAGATGGGATTGTTTCCAACCGTGGGTCTTTTTTCTAGGTAGGCTGCTCCACGACACATTGCTAGAGTGTTTTTTTTAACTCACCTTGCTTGGCCCAGCCAGTCAGATCACCGTGACCAGGATGAGTGAAGTCCTCGATATCTGTAGACAGTTCTTTGTAAATATTTTCCAAACTGCAAATAGAAACAACAGAAGATTTTAAATAAACACATTTAAAGACAAGAACAGACAGCACCACTTACCACTCTTAAACTAGACAAGGATTGATTTTAATCTTATTGCTTGAGATAATAAAGCCATTGATAGAAACAGGTAACAGGGACCCCCCTATGCGTGCCTGGATAGAAGCTTAATGAGGAGGTCTCAGCACCACTTAAAACAAAACTTTACGTGCAGCATGTTCTTCAGAATATCAAACTATATAGAATTATCCATAATTTAGCAGTATTTTTTTTTTCTAGGCAACAGACAATGCAAATTTTGCACTTCCTATCACTCATCTAACTCACAGCCGTAACTAATACAGAAATGCAAATCATTTGTAAACTGAAGGGATTTTGGAAATTGAACATTGTCATACCTGGGTGGAGGTGGAACAGGCTTCTGGACACTGAAACAGAGCCCATGAGCTTGATTGGGTCCATGATATGGATCTTGCCCCAGAATGACAACCTTTACCTGAAAGCAGACCTTTGTTAGCACTGAATTATGATCAGTATTATTCACTAAAGAGGGGAGAAAACAAAAAGGTTTATAAATGAGCTTTATCCTAAAATAAACCCACAAAAAAAAAACCCAACCAACCCCAGAAATTGAAGTTAAATCACTGACATCTCATTATAAACAAGTTAAAGAATTCAGTCCCCACCCAACAGTAAGGATTAATATCACCCCAGCTTTGCTGCTAAGATCAAGAAGATATTTTGAGTGCAAAAGACCAATGTTTTCAGAGAGCCACAATAAAATAGCTAACGAAGGTGTTTTCCAAGTAGATTCCCCACACTCTAGCTTTACGCCACACTTGCTGAGATATTTTTCACATGGCTTATCAGCGATGGGATTACCTTAAACACTTTTTTTTAAAATTATAGATCATTACAGATCAAGTATAATCTTTGGATCTTGTATATCTTTTTAAGTGCTACATTAATTTGGTAATGCAGAAAAAAAAAGATCAAAAGACCAACTACAGTTTTAAAGGAAATTCTGTGGCCAGTGAGGGTAATAAAACAATAAAACAACGTTTTGGTATCGGAGATGAAAGAGAAGCCCGGATTTACACGTTACGTGAGAGAAACAAAACAATCCACACCACATGGGACTGAAGCTTAAAGGATCAAACACTGAATTAAGGTGTTTGTGCACCCAACCCCCCAGCGTTTTCACCGTTTTAGAGACTCCAGCAGCTGGAAGGACACACACACCCCCCACCCCCCCAGCTCTACTCACATCCCTGATGTCGCACATCTGCGTCCAGGTGAAGACTTGGTCAGGGGGTGGGTAGACCGTGTAGCGTTTCCTCTCCTCTGCTACAAACGCCATCAGCTGGAGGGTAGAGGGGGGAAAAAGAGGGGGGTTCAGGCTGGGGAAGGCGGGGAGCGGCGACCACCCAGCCCCGCCGCCCGGAGCGAGCCCGCCCGCCCCCCTTTACCTCCACGAAGTACGGTTTCGAGAACTCCCCGGCCAGCTGCCGCCGCCAGCTCTCCCCGAAGCCCGGGGGCACGTTGCGCTCGGCCAGCCGCTGCCGCGCCGCCTCTTTGTTCTTGCGGATCCGCTCCAGCTGCTCGGGGCTGAGCGGCGAGCCCGCCCCGGCCTCATCTCCCACCGCCTTCGCCTTCTTGACGGCGCTGACCTGGTAAGGGCGAGCGGAGGGGTAGCCGAGGAACGGGCGGAGGGCGGCGCGGCCCAGCCGCAGGCCCTGCTGTAGGGCCAGACCGACCGCCATGGCCCCGCCGCGCCCCGCCCTCCCCAGGGCGGCCGCACGCACACACGCGGGTATTTCGCGGCAAAAACAACCGCCGGCCCGCTCCCATTGGCCGCCGCGCCGCGCCAGCCCCGCCCACAAGCGGCGAGCCCAAACCCATTGGTTAAGGGGAACGAGCACGCTCTTTTCCTATTGGTTCGCTGCTCTTGCAGCGCCGCTCTGCCTAGCAACTGTGACGCGCCGGCGGCCCTCAGCGCCCATTGGACAGCGCCAGAGAGAGGCACCTCGACTGGCAGCTCATTCAAGCGTGGCCGGAGCGCGGGCTTTTTGGAGGCGAGTGGCGAGTGGCCTCCTCACCAACGGCCACCAGCGCCCCTAGACCCCCCCCTTTCCACAGCCGCAAGTTCCCCCCGCGACAGCCGGCAGCCCCCCGGCCGCCCGTCCCCCCTCACCCCCTCCAGGGCCGCCAGCGCCCCCGACCCCCCATCCCCGTTCCCCCTCTCTCCTACCTCCTCATCCCCGTCCGCCTCCGGGGAGCGGCAGCGCTTCTTGGCCGGCGCGGCGCTGAAGAAGGAGTGCAGCGTCTTCTGCCCGATCATAGTGGCGGCGGAGCTGGGCGAGGGGCGACCGTGAGGGGCGACAGCGGCGGCGGCGACAAGGATGCGGCACCGAATGGGCGGAGCGGCGATTTGGCGCCAAAAGCGCGCGCGAGCGCGTGGGCGGGGCTCATCCTGAGGGAGGGTGGGCACAGGCTCGCGCACGCGCACTCGCTCCCCCCTCTCAGCGGCCGCTGAGGGGGATCCCGCCGTCGCCGGGAGGAGGCGGTGGCAGCGCTGAGGCGGGGGGCCCCGCCTCCCCTCCCGGTGCCTCCCAGCGGGCGCCCATGGACCGATATGTGGTTAAACGCCCCCAGGGTGAGGCGGAGGGAGGCGGGAAGAGGCCGCGGCCGGCGGAGCCCCCCTCAGGGCAGCCCCCCTGGCAGGAGATCCGAGCTGAGGGCCTGAACTGCGACTACCGGCTCCTCTTCGGCAAGGCCGAGGCTGACGAGATCTTCCAGCGGCTGGAGGAGGAGGTGGAGTACTTCGAAGGTAAGGGCCGCTGGGGTTGGGGGGGGCTCGGCTTCCAGCACCTCGTCCCAAGGTGATTGCCGCGGCCTGGGCAGGGGACGTTTCTGGAGGCACCCGGTGTTTGCATAATCTGGCCCTGCGGAGTGATGTGCCAGCGCAGGTCTGGTCCTGCAGGGGTAGTTTAGCTTGGCTTTAAGTGTGTGACAATCTTCTTCGCTCACATCTCAACGTTTGCAAAGAACAGGGGTAGTCCTGGAAGGGTGACGGGAGGTTGTTGGTAGATGTGGAATATGAGACGTCCCTGGTAAAATCAATTCAGCAACAAAATACGATGGGGATGCTCTTCCCATTCGTCACATTCAATGGGGATAGTAAAACAGTGTCAAATTTGAGAGTTAACACTTGTGACAGCTTTTGGGTTGTCATCAGCATCCTCCTTCCTCCTGTCCCACTGGAGGTTCACAGAAGCTCCAAATCAAGGAGATTGTTGAACCTGGGAACTGCGGGGGTAATACGGAGTTGGTTGTGATCCTTCTCATCTTCTGTTTAAACAGGTGAAATGACAAAATTGCACGTGTTTGGCAAATGGCATGACATCCCAAGGAAACAGGTAACCTATGGAGACCCTGAGTTAACATACACTTACTCGGGCGTTACCTTTTCTCCGAAGCCGTGGATCCCAGTTCTCAACCGTATCAGAGACCGCATCGCTTCGGACACTGGACATACTTTTAACTTTGTTCTTATTAACAGGTATGTCTGATTTCCAGTTGCATCAAGCAGCTTGTTCAAATGAAAAACTGCTTGTGCAACACTATTGACGGACCACTGACAAGTTGTTCTACATCCATTTAATTGGATTGGTAGAAGAACTAACGCATCTCTTCTGTGTACAGATATAAAGACGGTGGGGACCACATCGGTGAGCATCGAGATGATGAGAGAGAACTGGTTCCACGCAGCCCTATTGCCTCTGTGTCCTTTGGAGCTTGCAGGGACTTTGTTTTCAGGCACTGTGATTCCAGAGGGAAAAATGCAACGCGCCACATGAAGCCCATCAAACTGCAGCTGGCCCACGGCAGCCTGCTGATGATGAAGTACCCCACCAACGTGTATTGGTACCACAGCCTGCCCGTCCGCAAGAGGGTACTTGCCCCAAGAATCAACCTCACATTTCGGAAAGTGATGACTGTAGCCAAGAAGTGAATTATACACCAATCAAGCACCTGGTTGTTTTTTTTTTAACTCCGAAAATAGGAGCTTTCTTCCCTGACATAACTCTCAATTTCTCATTCAAACGCTGACTTTGATGATCCAAGCTACCAGATGAGCAAATTAAACCAGGAGAGGAGATAGTGTACTTAGTAATTTGTTAATAAAGACTGTGACTACTGATCTTAAATGCCAAGAATACTTTGTGAAATGCTGCTGTAGTCCTGCTGGTACATCTTTTAAATGAGTAATACCCTTGTTTTGCTCAGGAGGAAGTTTGTTCTCAACTGATCTTAATCTAACCAGTTTTCCGAAAAGATCAAAATACTCTATATCCCTCAGATAGCAGTGAAGGAGTTTGTAAACACTGTAGAGTACAAGATGCAGTCATTTAGAGTGAGCCTGGAAGCTGATGCTGTTCAACAGGTCCTTTGTACAGAAACCAGGGAGCAGAAGATGGCCTTTTGGGGAAAGACCGGGTTGGACCATTTATATAGACAACGCAGCGTGAAAGGCTGTAATTTCTGAGAATGTCTGTTTTTCTAAATAATCATCCCTAGGGGTTCCATCCTGACTACCTGAGAGACATCTCCTTCCATGCTGGCAGTGAATCCTGCTGAAATGAGGAAAGACTGAAGTCACCATCAGGCGTTGAGGAGCCAAGCACTGGTAAGTACTGAGTGAGAACGTGAACTGATCCCTGCATAACCAGGCTACAGGCACCTGAATTAGCAGTGGGTCCATTAGGCTATGTCTGTTTAGGTAATTTGGAGTTGGTACTTCCCACCCTCTGCCGCTACCAGAAAATCCTATATTTAGCATGAATTGCTCCTGCATGAATGCTACTCACCCAGGGAATATGAAGTGTTGCTTCTATGGGATACATCGAATGTGGTTTGGTTTATATCTTGGTCTTTGTTTCAAGACATAACCACACATCAACAGCTACTTTTTTTTCTAATAAGTTTGTTCTTTTATTGCTACTGTACAGTTACAAAAATACCCTGAAGTGAAAACGCAACTTCAAACAGCAGTGCAGTGGTTTGACTAAAATATCTTAATTTTTTAAATAATGCACAAAATAAGACAAGAATAACCCAGACACACAGATGTCATCATGGAGGTCTGATCTGATGTTTTTTTAACCGTTTACATTTTATTAACACCTTCTTCACCACGGGAAGCTTGTAAGCAACAGCATTTGATGAGCCTTATATGCCTGCACAGAGCCCAAGGACTTCGAAGGGTTGAGGGTTGGGTGGAAAACACCTGCAGAGGCCTGTGATGCTCACAGCAGGCTGGGAGCAGGTAGCACAGCCCAGGACTGAGGTGCTGACACTTTGCTTCCTTCCTCACACTGAGGGCTAAGCCAAGACCGTCTACTCCTTCCTACCAGTGAAAGCTAGAACAAATGCTGACTACTCAAACCCTCATCTTTATAGCCCTTAAGGAAGCTTTCAGAGTAAATCTGCAGATGAGTGAAACGGAGCAGTTTATCAGCGTCGTGCAGCGACTGTGCTTTCATTCTCATCACACTGCCCCCTGAGCTGTGGAAAGCAGCTCCAGGCAAAAGAAAACCAGATGGAACATGCAGTAATATGTGGCTTTACGTCCCTGTTTACAAGCTGATGAATGTAAGACTCACTCCGTTGTGTGCGTACGTTCTGACCCACCTCCAGCACTACTGCTTTCGACCTGTTCAGGTGAACTTCTCCAAATTTCAGTCAAAAACTCTAAACAGACCCTGTTGGGAATAAATATTGCAGAATATACGTTGCTGGCAGTGGAAATGTTTTGAAGATCTGAGGTACAAATAGTAGACCTGTCAGAGCCAGATGCTTTGTGTGATGTTTTTCTTTAGATGACACCCAGCACTGCTTTACAGAGCTCCTGCTGCACCCCCGCGTTGCCTGGAATGGGGGGCTCTCACCTTCTGCAAGTCCCTCAGGTCTTAGTTCAACAGCCAGGCATTTTTGGCATTTTGCATCCTTCTAAATATTTTGCTTGTTTGTTTTTTCTTCTTGTTTTTCCATAACTTAAAGGTTAACACCATGCTACTGCTAGCCTAGCACAGACAGGGAGACTTCTCAGGAACTAGTACGTCAGTGATTTATAAAGACTATTTTATGTACTATGAGCATTACTTGGAGCAGGAATCATGATCCATACTCTGGAATGATGAGTTGTGTAAATAGTTTTGCATATACATCCATTACCACTCTTAGGTTGGCTGGTTTTGAGCCTCCTGTTTCAGGAACTCTGAATGCCTATGAGCTTTGGGCAGCACTGTGAATGTATGAGGTACAAGGTTGCCCTAAAAAACTATTAAGACCTTTTGAAAACTTAGTCGCTGTTTTACACTGAAAAAGCTTGTCTGATAGAAAAGAGCTAAAAATACCCTACATGCTTTATTCCTGGTAATTTCAAAGCAGTCAAAAGGATTTTTGCTGCTTTTCCCCTCTGTGCTTTGAGACTTTAACACGTCAAACAATCTAGAGCAGCAAAGCACCCCTTCTGTTTATACGGCGATCTGTATCTAACGCAGCAACACTGGTCTTTTCAGGCTGCTGTGCTATTTCACAAAACACATCAAGTGCCCCCCAGTCCTGATTCAGTCACATATACTCTTAACTTCACAAGGATGCTCGGGTTGCTGTACATCTCGGCTCACAATCACAACTGGCACAAGCTCTAAAGCTCAATTGCAAGCCAGACAGCATGTATCTGAATGGTTGATGAGAAATGGCAGTTTTCAGCATTAAAATAGGAAGGGTAAGTCTAAAACACCAATTACAGTAGCCTTGAAATCACAGCATTAAAAATTGTAGTCGATACTACAAGCAACTGTATTCAACAGCTTCATAGTGACAAAGGAAATTACAATACTGATCGCTAGCAAACACTTCTGTCCCTTGATTTCAGCTATATTCCAAATATACAGAGCAATAAATCGGGGCCCTAATAGATTTAAAAAAAAAAAAAAAAGTATCTTTTCTCCTGGAAAAAGGAAACCTCTCTTTGAATCAGCAGAAGTCCTTCTGTGATGTATAAAGAAACAAAATATTAGGAAAATGATGTGAAGAGGGAAGTTGTTGTTCGGATGGTGCATGTTATGTAGAGATGCCTTACTTTATTAAATTCACTGGGGTATCAAGAGAAATCCCATTCCGTTAGCAGTTCATCCCAGCATCTTGAGACATTTATCAGAACGCAATCCCCATGCAGCGGACTCAGACAATGGTAAGGTAGATATTCAAATAAGCTCAAGGCACTTTGTTTCTTAAATCATTGCCTTTGATAACAGTAGCTTCCCATCAACCGCTTCCAGGGCTCCCCCTGTTCAGAAACATCGGCGGTGAAATGTGTAGGATTCAGCATCTCCCTTTGAAAACTAACACACGCCTCAGAATATGGAACACAGCCTCGTGGGGTCTGTTTGAAATGTCTGTTTCAGAGCTGTGATGTTGACAAAATTACTGCCTAACAGAATTAACTGCTTCTCTAACACAGATACACTTTGGACTGCGTGACGTCAGCAGACCAGCTTTGGGTAGTGTAATTTTGGTACAAAACACAACTCCCAGCAGGAGCCAGCCATTGCCACAGAGGGAAGGGAAAATTAAAGGGCCTGTGGTGGGTTATTTGCATAACAGGAGGTGCAACGTCGATCTCGTTAGAGGAATTCTGTCCGTTTTTTGTCTTCCTTCTGCTCTCTCGATCACTCTTCAGCCCTCAACTCCAAGCTTTGGTGCTGTGCCCTGGAGTGAACACGCTCATAAAAAAGCAAGTAAGCGCTGGAAGAAAGGACTTCCTGCAAACTGGCTTTGCGGACGGTGTCGTCGGAAATCCACAGCCACTGGCTGCTGACAGAGAGGGGGCTCTTGGGAGAAGGTGGGGAGCGGCGGTAGGTGACAAAGTGTCCAGAGTGCATGTCTCCGTGATGAACCACAACTGCCATCAGGCGGTAGAGGTACAGGGGGGAACTGAGGGACAAAGGAGAAAAAGGAGAGGGTCAGCAGCTCCTGCCGATCACACACACGCACCACAAGCAGCCCCACCTGCTTTGTCTTCAGTTGCAACTTTTTTAGAGCAAACTTCTCTCTCCGTAAGAGAAGTAGTGCCTTGCAGTTCCTTTTCAGTATGCCAAGTCTTCACTGCAGTGCTGCTTGATTCTATTATTAAGAAAACTGAACTATTTTAAAAGGTTATGCTACAGAGGCTACTCCCTTTTGTACAGCATAACTGAATTTTGCAACAGCGTTTTGCATCAAACCTCCCAATGTGCCAGCATTTAGTTCTTAAAGCACCGTTACTGGACAGAAAAGCTATTCTAGAAGAACGAGCTTTTAACTGAAAAGAGGTAAAATTGCAGGAGGTAACCCACAGATAACGACGGACGCAGTTTGGAGGACTTGCTCTCGACCTGCTTCATAACAAATATTGGGCACAAAATGCTTATTTCACTCAGTCATTGTGGGAATTGTCTTCCACGTGTGGAAAATACGCAATGGCAGATAGAAGTGGTATAGAACTAACTGGTGTGAAAATATGTGAACGTTCCCAAAAGCCAAGAAAAGAGCTTATCAGGAGAAGCATCAAAGCTGATCTACTAAGTTGAATCATGGCAGTTGCAACTTAAATAAAGCTTGTTAAATATAACATTTGGAAAAAAAATTCTTTAAGGGATTTATGGCTTTCTTGCAATAATTTTAAAATCAGAGTAAGAGAAGAAATGAAAGGACGGGGTAGAAGAAAACAGCAAAAGTAAGATTATGGCTATTCAGAAGGATGATTTACTGCACCATGAACCAGAGAAAGGAGATTTTGAGTTTTGCTTGTAATATGTTCCACTCCCTTTTCTAGGAGAGAAACGGAGGCAAAGACAACCACTAAAAATCAGCCAAGAGAGAAGCAAAAAATTTCTGCACAGGAGCTAGGATGGATTCTGTTAAATTCTGTGACTATGCAGCCTCAAGGTAAAGACAGAATAAAGGCAAACGTAATTTGAAGGGACAGAAATTACAAGATAGGATACAAATCTCTAACTTACCTGCATTCAGGGAACGCAGCAAGTGGAAAAGTTCCTGAGGACATTAAAAACGAAGAGGAGCAGGCACCATTCATAAAGAGCGGTTTAGTACCAGACGACTGTTCTGCATCTGCAAGAGAAAGATGATGTTCAGGAACTGAACTCAAATGCTGCTATTAATATTACTAATAACAGTGCTCCTGTTCCTGCAGTACCTTTCATCACAGAACGTGACAGTATTTTACTTACTTTAATTCATTACATATTACAATCCCTTAAGAGATGCAGAGGAGTATAATCCAAAGACAGTGGTAACTGGTTTTACATTACAGAATGACAGAATCGCCTAGGTTGGACACAAATATGAAAAGGACCGTGTTTACAAAATCCCAACTAAATAGAATATTGAGCTGCCTAAAAGACAGACCTACTGCAGCTCAATTTTCTAATTGGTTTTTAAGAAGTCATCGTCCCCAGGGTTCTTCCTATGCTTGTCCTGATGCCTCAGAAGATATCACTCACAAGATAATCCCTTGGACTTCCTGAATTCAACATTCCTTCATCCTTTGAACATAAAACATTTCAGTTCTATGCTCTCTGGGATTTTTTTAAGGTTTTTTTTGCAAAAAGGCCAATATGACCTGAGAAACAAACCTTTAATGAAACCCTTGTCCACGCAGAGCCCTTCTGGAAGACACCTGCTCTGTTTCAGCAGACCACCACCACTCTTAGTCTGCTAAGCCTCATAAAGCAAGGGTACTTAATTTTCCAAACCTAGTCATTTCTGTCTTTCTTATCCTGCAGAAAGACTACTTTTTTTTTTTTTTTTTTTTTTTTTTTTTTTTTTTTAATATTTAGTAGGATCAAATTAAATTATTAAAACTGATCTGTAAACTTGGAACAGGGTATCCTGCTGCTTGCTGGGAAAGGGATTTCTGCCTGTCCTCTTTGCACAGATCCAAATAAAGACACTGCTCTTGTGTTCGTTCTACAGATTAGAATGTTTTATCACTGAAACATAGAAATACCTGATAGATTTTATTTTCAAATTAAGTACCTGAAGGTTTTACTGCTAGTCCATCCTTTGTCCCAGGTGTTGTCTCTTCAGGTGTACCTGAAGGTTTTACTGCTAGCCCATCCTTTGTCCCAGGTGTTGTCTCTTCAGTGTTTTTCTGATTCAGCTCATTCTGGCTTGATTTATGAACAGGAATGCGGTATTTGTAGATGTCCATGATCAGGAACTCGTTGAACTGTACGTGTTCGTGACGTTTCAGAGGAGTGCCTTGGTTTGACCAGCTCAGTCTTTGCAGATGGATACACAAACACTGAGGGAGCTTCAGCAATATCCCATAGAAAAGGAGAGTTAAAATACATTTTAAATTAAGAAAAACAGCTGTTCAAGTTAAAAGTATACTACAAGAAATGGTAATTCTAGTGATAAGGAAATACATGACTGAACTGTTCCCCTATGTGCTACTAGATCTACTTTTGAGTTTGTTGGCAATAGTATCCCTAAAACGTGCCACTAACTCCCATCTCTTGAGATTTCTCCTAATGCCACTGCTGCTTGCTTACTCAGCAGTAGGATAGACAGCTAGCATTAATTGTTTTCTCCAAATGGAAGAAAAAAATCAATAAAAATGCATGCGTGCTCTTAAAAAGCCCACCTGTTGATCTCATCTTGCTTGTTGATCTGAGGTAGAAATAAGGATGGGAATTTGTTGTTATAAGACATTTGCTAATACTCAATAAGTAATGGCTTTGCACAGGGAGAGTAGCAGGGGCAGAAAAGGTCAAGTAGTTATAAATATCTGACATTCAAGGTCATGTCAGGGTTAACCTTTAACAATAATTACACATTATTATTAATGGCACCCAAGGCTGTTAATTACAGATGAGTGCCCTCTTCTCCTCTGCATTCTGTGATTACAGAGCAAAAATAATAATAATAAAAGCTTCTAATATAAACTACACCTGATGTTTAGCACCAATTCACTTAAACCAGCTGTATTTAGAACATTTTAATTTCTTTGAAACATGGAATTGCTAAAGTTCCTACAAACATTGTACATATGAATCACTTCCCTTAACCAAGGAAATCAAGAATTAATGTAAGACGTATGAACTGCCACTGAGCCAAGCTCAGGTTTAAGTGTTTTGCTGAATAACAGTAGAATACTCTTCTTTTAAGTTAGAGCTTGATATTTTCCTAAATTGAGGCCTCAATGTCTACAAATACTTGGCAAATGAGCTTACTTTGAATAAAACATTAGTCTGATACCAAAAAGCGGACACCAAGCAAAGAGATCAAAGAAAAAAATTACTGTATAATAGGATTTAATAATAGATTTGGTGGGTTAGCTTGCCTCACCTTTCCTAACTTCAGTTGTTTAACAAATGTTGTTCTCTGGTTTTCTACGCTCTGTCCGTTCAGAATCCCTCTTGCCTGAATCTGAAATCAAAGGGAAAAAAATAAAGCCAGTTGGTTACCTGCTGTCAGCACGCTGCAGGCAACAGTGACTGTCTATCAAGAACTATGGTAAGTAAATTAATTTCACCAACAGTTTTCTAGGAGTTTTCTTAAGAATTGTTGACCTATCCTAGGAGATTAGAATTCTGAACCAAAATCAAGCAGAAATGACAGAACAAGCCCCATCTCCAGGTTTATGCGTAGTCACGTGCCGTTTCTGTTGGTTTTCAAACAAGCCCCTTTGGCTCTGTGCTACCATCAAATTACAGGCAACTGCAAAATACTGTTTAGAATAGCAGAATAAAATATTTGTACATTTTGTAATCTTCGTAATAAACAAAGCTCCAAAATACTTTGTGCAAGAAGAACTCCATTTTAAATATAAGAAATCCCAGGCAGGCCAGAGGCTTTCCTGAAGTCACAAAGAAAGGAGCAGAGAACTGAAACTATAATTCTGTCACCAGGCTTAAAACTGAGCTAGAAGGTTATAGAAATTAAAATGACATACTTTAGTGCAGTTGTCACACACGACATCCTTGACAGATTCCGAGGAGATGAAATGATGGAGACAGTGATCCAGCGTCATAGGACGACCCTTCGTATGAAAACCCAAAATTATTTGCAGTAGTTATTTAATTTTGTGAAAGGGTTTTTCATAAGTTCTTCCTAGAAACTACAGAATTGCAGACTCATTTCTTGAGAAAACTGACTAAATGGCTTTGAGTATAGAACACTGATAATGTAACTAACTGTGGGGATTCTTCCTCAGTCTGGATTAAACACGGAAAACATCACGGCCTATAGATAAGAACAACAGCTGTGACTCCTTTGTGGTTCCTTTAGTGGGGTTTTAAACTACAATTACTATTTTTCTCTAAAGTTCCAGCACTTCATGGGTTACTTTATGCACCCTGACCCTCTACATAGAAGAACTACAGCATTTAGTTGAATTTAAGCACTCCTTCCTATTTTTTTTTGTAGACATTACTACATATTGCCAGGAAGGGCATAATCTTTGATGATGTTATAAAATAAAATACAAACAGCAGAAGATGTGTCCCAAACCCAACCCTCACTGTCCAGGAGAGTATTCTGTAGGCATAAGTGGAATTTCCATGAGTGTGAGTAGTTGCTACTTGTCTGGAAAGACAAATCTCTAGCAGATATTAAGTAACAAACTGTTATAGTTCAAAAATGTCACATTTTGCCCCAAAAATCAACGATGTGTTGTCATTTTTCAAAGAACCAAAAAAAAAAAACCAAACCCAGAAACAATTTCCAGTTGAAATCACTTGCTCCAAAAGCCTGTATTGGGTAACTTGTGTACTACCACCACAGAGCACCCCAAGGTCACCTTCCAAGGCTGCCAGAAACACACAGCCCTCGAGATACGATCTGGTCTGTTCAAATTACGCAGAAAGGACCAAACACTCCACCAGGAGAAACAGAAAACTCTTATTTGTGTCAACAAAGTTGGGCTTGTTGTACTAATTGGCAATTTGCACCCACACGTTAGTGATAAGGCACTCTATTATCCCAACAGGATCAGTTATAAAAAAGCAAGAAAATAAACTGTAGCTACTTGTTTACACTCAGGTTGTAGCATCTTTAGAAGACATCTAGAGAGGATAAAGTTTTGAGGACATGGCAGTAGGCACATTAGAGGGATACGTACCCACACAGCTGCTGGAATACTCAGTGAGAGACTGTCAAAGGTGTCGTACCTCACAGGGCTCTGAAAGGAAATAGTTCACATACCCAGTGAGCTAAAATTTATAACAGTCCCAAAAAAACCCAACTAACCTCACAAAAGATGCCCTCTGGGGTCCACAATCACCTGGTGGAATAGGGTCAAAACCCCTCGCTTTCCCAAGGTAGCTTCTTAGCCTGTTTCTGCTGAAGCTTTCCCTGCTCGCTTAAATTTGTTTACAAGGTTTTGAAAAGTAAAAGTACTAAGTGTATTCTTAGTTTGATCTACAAATGAGATTTACTCTCTTTTTTTTTTTTTTCTTTATCCAGGTTCTCTTCATCTCCCTGCTCTGGATAACTGGACTGCAATTTAATTTGGCTTTGCGTGTGCAAGCTCAATGCTGCATGTTGAATGAATAGCTATTCCTAAACCACTACCTGTGTGAGTGGATTTTCAGACTATAATAGCTGTGGTACTGAATATTAAATATAATACAACAGGTATTAATCTGTTTGATAAGGCAGCTGTTATCCCCACAAAGTGGATCATGCTTAATTTTCTTCGCTGTATTTAGGGATACATTCTTATTCAGCACCAATCCCATGCTAAGTACGTGAAAATGCAACAGTCTAAGCTGTCACTCCAAACCTTTGGAGCTTAAACTAATTAAGTCAGAAACAAGGGATGATGGTTTCAGACCACACTCTGAGTGTTGGGCATCCTTCACATATAAATACTACAAGACACGCATTCTTATACCTGCTGTTCACAGTGTTTGCAAACCATGTTGCTGGTCAGCCTTCCGTGAAAAGGATGCTGAGATTTCCAGTGATTTGACACAGGGGGAAGAGACCCTGAAACACAAAGTTGAAATTGTCCTTTTAGTTTCAATACATCCCTGTTCATCACTGTAATTCCACATTTTTGGCTCACAGTAACAAAAATGACTGCTCTAAAACATGTTGTGTCCCTCTGACAAATAATTAACGGGGTATTTATAGCTGAAGAGATATATTTCAGCCCAATACAGACAAAGATCAATTAATACTATCCCCTTAATAAACAAAGTGACTACACTATGATTGGGGCATTCAAATTTCAGAATGGAAAAAGCATACCTCTTGTTCTGCAGCTTATTTGCTTTTGGGTTATTTCTGGCTGCTACAGAAGAAGATAAAAGATTTCATTAACCCCACCTCAGAAAGCATTAAGTATTAAATATGTTCTCATTTCATCCCTGATATGCTATTCTGACATCAGAACAATTGTGGGAGTTTTAGTGCCTCTTTATATTTGAGAAAGGCCAAAAAACCTAGCGTGCAACAAATTTATAGTTGATGAAATTAACACTTCTAATAAAACAAATAATTAATCTGCAGAATTCTGCGCCTCGGAATACTGAAATAAAAGCTTAACAGATTTTACAAACCTTCTGTATACATTTTAGACAAAAAGAGGTAGAAAATTTCCATCAGCACTAAGTTTACCACTAAGCTGGAGGAGAAGATAAATTTCACCTCCAAATGGGACTACTCCATAAATGTCCACTTTGCAGTTTTTCAGACCTCTTTCATGTGTCAACTCTTACAGATAAGAGTAACTGCTTCTCTGGACTCCTCTTCTGTGCTAGTACTTCAATCCCTACATTCAGTGGATTTAGGAATGCAGAAGCCCTCGTGACAGTGGGATCACTGTAAATTCAGACACATTTGCTTATGAAAACCATTTTTTAAATTGCCTGACCTATCGATTCGTTTCTATCACAGCATTATAGAACAGCTTTGAAGACACAGGGAAAATATCTTCAGTTTCTAAACAGCCATTTTATACCCCACACACTTGGGAATCTAGGCAGACTGCAGAAATTTCTCCTGATAATGAAATAACATCAGTAAAGAAGTCACCTCCAGCGAATGCACATCGAACAAATGTGTCACACGTGGTTGCCGATCCCGTTCATCCTCTAACGAAGAGGTAAGGACATGAAATAGCTCATGGGCATCCTATTAAATAGAGGCATGAGACTTAGAGGAAGCAGAAACAAAAGACATTTTACATTAATAGTAGTCATTTGTGCACCTGCTGCAGTTTTGCCAAAAAAGCTTTTTCTATAAAGCTGAACTTCCATTATTAAAAATATTCTGGGCCGTATAAAATCTCTCAAAAGAGACTAATACTTGGAGAAAGAAAGAAAGAAAAATTAATGGACAAATGCCTGCTTTCCTTAATTTCAATAAAAGTGCATTTGAGATCTATGCTGTTTGCTTTGGCTCTGAGATATACAAGATAGACCCATGTTTTATGAGTGAGATAATTGGTCGAGGTCATTGGCCAGCTGTGCTTAGGGGCTGAAAATACTGGAAACAAGAATCACTTACTTAGGGGCTGAAAATACTGGAAACAAGAATTAGAAATCTTGTATGTTACTTGTAACTAAATTTGGAAATGTTAGTTGAGTTCATCCCTCAAACAGCAAATTAGGGCTGTATCTCTTCTGTTTTAATATTACTGGCTCCATTGAACCAAACCTGAAGGTAATTAAGTATGAGGTTTTGAAGCAGCCAGGGTTTCCATGACAAACTGAAAATACAATTCATCAATCACATGGTTGGTTTCCTTTAGTTTTTAAAGCAAACTTCTCACTACAGCAGATTCAGCTTTGACACTCAGGGCTGTCAGTACCACAGCTTATCTAAGCAAACTGAAAATACAATTAATCAATCACATGGTTGGTTTCCTTTACTTTTTAAAGCAAACTTTTCACTACAGCAGATTTCAGCTTTGACACTCAGGGCTGTCAGTACCACAGCTTGGATTTTCTGTTACTCCATATCTAAGCACTGAGGTGAATATGAGGCAATCTGAGTTGAATTCTGCAATCACCTGCTCTTCAAACGATGAGATCTGCCACCTGTAGAGTCTTAGAACTTCTAAGAGGCAGCTGGCATCCAGGACGTCATCTTCTGTTACCTCTTGGCAGGACAAAGCTAGAGACATCACGTTTAAAAATGTTAGAGGGAGCCACAAAGAACAGTTACAACACAAATCTGTTTATTTCTGTTTGTTGCCCACTGCTCCTGCATTGCCAGGTGAGTCAAACACAACCTGAAAACCTGCAGTTGGTGACCAAGAAAAAAAACAAACAGCTTTGGGGACAACCGCACTTTGTGGTTTTTAGGTACAGTAAGTTAATACCTTTTGGATCTCTACCCCTCGGTGAAAATCGGTTGAATTTGGCCAATGAGCTCAAAGTTAGGAGAGGAAAATTAAAAAGAGAAGAATGCAAGACCACGTGAGCTTCCTTTCTTTAGGAAAGGAGGGTAGAAACGATAACATTTCAAGCTAAATATTTTCTCCTTAGTTTATCACGATGTGAAAACGTTAAAGTACCTTTCAGGAGGTGCAGCAAAGTGACGGACAGGTACTGATGCTGGGTGGACTGGTTCCGCTCTGTCTTGTATTGGGCTGTAAATTCCTCCAGCCACTTGATGAAAGAGGGACAGGAAGATAAGCCTTGCAGCAAAGAGTTCATGAAACAGGTGTTTCCTAAGTTAAGAAGGCCAGGTACAAGCCCTACAAATAGAAGCGTAAGAGTTTACACCATAAAGCCTAGGAAAACCTTACTATTTTCATTAGCAAGGGTTGTGTTAGGTATTAAAATTATATTAAAATTAAATTATTTCATTTCATTTGGTACTTGCACCCCATGAAAACTAAGACTCTGGTATGTATAACAGTGTATTATAAAGTGTTTATATACGTAGTGGTCTCTGAGACTTACACCACTGTAAAAATATTAAAATTGCTTTAAAACTGTTTTTTTTTTTCCTGATAGGAATAGATTTCTATCAACAACAGCAAGATTCAGAATTATCTACTGCATAAACTGTAAAATTCACCCCTTATCGTGCAAGTTTACCGGAGCTGGTGGGGTCACTGCTGCACCCTTGGGTGCTTCAGCTCCGTTTGGGGAAGAATCCTCTTTTCCTCAGATTGGCACATTGTTATGAAAACTCCTGGGTTGCCAAGGATTTATGAGAGGGATTTCTGCTTAGTGAGAGACTTTCACTTCTCTGGTACTAACATTCAGTAAGAGCATGTTTATTTTACATTCCAAAATGCAGAATAAAATAAGGTGCTAGTACCTGTAGCAGTTCAGGAATGAACTTATCACCAGACACAAAAATACATCACAATTTCACAAAAATACATCACAATTTCACAAAAATGTCAATCGAGACCAATTAACACATTACATAAGTAAAAAAAATCCTGTGGACAACACATGATTTTTTAAATTTGTTACGTTTCTAAGCAGGGTAGTGACCAAAACTTGATGGTTAGCAAGGGAAAAGAATTTACAGGCGCTAATAATGAAATAATAATAGAAACAGGTGCATTTCCAACACCCAGGAGAGAGCTGGGAGGAACCGAAATGCAGAGAATCATTAACTGGGGGGGGTTCGGGCCCAGGGAAGGGGGTTTCAGGCCCGGGAAAGGGGGGTTTCGGGGCCCGGGAAAGGGGGGTTTCGGGGCCCGGGAAAGGGGGGTTTCGGGGCCCGGGAAAGGGG
>NW_015090824.1:397742-413493 GCF_001431845.1 Calidris pugnax
TCCCTTTCCTTCGCCGTTTCCTCTCGGTGATGGGCCCCCACAGCACGTACACCCCCGCCGCCACGGCAGCAGCCACCCCCCCGATCACACCCCAGTTCTTCATCACTTTATACCTGAAACGGGAAGGAAAAAAAAAAAAATTACCACAAAAAACCCCACCACATAACCAAGCGGCCGGGAGCGTCGGCTGCAAGGACGGCGGTGGGCGCCCCTCACACCGCTCCCGGGAAGGTCCGCCCCAGGCCTCTGGCCCCACGGGACCGCCGCCTCCCGCAGCGGGGCCGTTCCGCCCTCCGTCCCCGCTGACCTGGCCGCCGCTCCGGCCCGTAGCAACCTCCGGATCGCCCCGTCCGCCTCCACGGTGCCGCCGCCGAGCAGCATCGCCCCGGCCCCGCCGCCGGAACCAGTCCCCCGCGGGCGGGCGGCGCGGCGGACGGGGCGGCGGAGCGCCGGAAGTGGCGCGGGGGGGACCCGGATAGCGCCCGGACCGCCCCCTAGCAACGGGCGGTCGCTAAGGCCGCGGGGAGCCGGGCCTGCTCCGGGCCGCCCCGTTAACCGGGGGAAGGGCGGGTGTAACGGACCGTCCCCCCCCTACCCCCGGTCCTCCTGAGGGGACGCTGGGGTGAGGGGAATAGCGGGGGGTTGGCTCAAAGCTGTGGGGAGAAGGTGGGGACACTTAAATGCCACAAGTTCAAGCGTCACCAGGGCTGGGTTTAGGCTGGATATTAGGGCAAATTTCTTCACTGTAAGGGTTGTCAGGCGTTAGGACGGGCTGCCCTGGGAAGTGGTGGAGTCACCGTCCCTGGAGGCAGTTAAAAGAGTGTCGATGTGGTGCTGAGGGGCATGGTTTAGTGCTGGACTTGGCAGCGCTGGGTTAAGGGTTGGACTCGATGATCTTAAAGGTCTTTTCCAACCTAAACGCTTCTATGATTGTGTGAAACTGCCTGAACCCTATGAAGAGAGAACAGCTCTCCTCACTGTGTGGGACACACCAGCACCAACACCCCTCTCTCTCTGATATATGAGGGCCCGCTCTGTTTGCTCTTCCACCTTGTGCTGTCATATTATTTTTTTTTTTTATTAACACATGCATTTTGGGGATTGTTTAGGGAAAGAAGCATTTCCTGCCAGTGCCAGGAGAGTGTGAAACTGCCTGAACCCTATGAAGAGAGAACAGCTCTCCTCACTGTGTGGGACACACCAGCACCAACACCCCTCTCCCTCTGATATTTGAGGGCCCTGCTCTGTTTGCACCTCCACCTTGTGCTGTCATATTATTTATTTTTTTTATTAACACATGCATTTTGGAGATTGTTTAGAGAAAGAAGCATTTCCTGCCAGTGCCAGGAGAGGAGGCATCCGGGAGGGCTTGTGGGAGACAATGACTGACAGATGCAGCTTTTGAGAGCACCTCGAGATGGCAGCTCCTGATCGTGTCTGTGGGCCTGGCAGGTAACAGGCTCCCTCCTCTGAGGGAGTGCAAGAAGTCCCTTCTTGCACTTCTGAGGAGAAGGATCTGGGTGTCCTGGTGGAGAGTAAACTCCCATGAGCCAGCAACGTGCCCTTGTTGCCTAAAGGGCCAACGGGATGCTGGGCTGCGTAGGGAAGAGTGTGGCCAGGAGGTGGAGGGAGGTCATTGTCCCCCTCTGCTCTGCACTGGGGAGGCCACAACTGGAATAATGTGTCCAGTTCTGGGCTCCCCAGTTCAAGAGAGACAGGGAACTGCTGGAGAGAGTCCAGCGTAGGGCAACAAAGATGATTAAGCGATTGGAGCATCTCCTTTATGAAGAAAGGCTGAGAGAGCTGGGACTCTTTAGCCTGGAGAAGAGAAGGCTGAGGGGAGACTTTATTAATGTAAAAAAAAAAGTAATAGAGCTGCTGGGTTCTAAAAAGAAAGTTGCTGCTTATGCTGTGAACGTGTAAGCTAAAATTCTGCTTGAAAAATGCCATTTTCTAGCAACTTGTGAGGAGGAGCAGCCCAGAGTCTCTATGAATTCATGTTTTGTAGATAAATCTCATCCTGGAACTCCGTCGGGCTGCTCTGCTGAGACCCCTCTGATAAAGGCCCGCGATGACTGCCTTCCTCTGGAAGTTTCAGCTCAGTAACTCCTCCCGTTGTACTGACTTTATCTACAGTATTTTACCCAGTGAAACAGAACAGACTTCTTGGACCACGTTAAAGCATTGAACTGTGGTTTCTTTGACCCAAATTTTCTGAAGAGGAAACATAAATCTTGCGAATCAGGAAGGTGTTGGCAGACCAGTTTTATCTTCTGAGGCCTTTTCATTTTTTAATTGTGATGGGCCAGGCCTCCTTTCGTTCCAAATAAATTGCTCGGCTCCTTGATGGTAACAAACAGCTGGAACAATGCCATTCTTCAGCCCGAATCCGTCACCGCCCAATTCAAAGACAAGGAAAAGGGTGAACGGCTGGAGAGTCATCTTGTTTATGTGTATGTGTGTCTGTGAAGGATAACGCAGAAAATGGCAGCAGAGGTGACAAAGGAAAGCAGAGGGAGATACCAAACACATCCTGAACAACTTCTCAAAACTTGTTCTCTGAAAAAGCCTATTTTTTTAGTGGTTTTGAGAATATATTATGGAATGTGCATGCATTTCATGCCATTAAAATTGTTTTTTATTGCACTTTTAGGGGAGCATTCAGTTGCCTAAGCACAGCCATCTTGATCCATGGGAGAGAACCCGATGGTGTCTGAGATGTCCCCATGGTCCTGTGTGATCCACCGTTCGGTCCTGTGCAAAATCCACACCTGGGGGTGGCAGGAGGTACAGAGTCACCCAAAACATAGCTGATGTCTAAGGGTAGGCGTCTGGATTCCACTCCTAGCCCCAAATGCTTCACTAAACAAATATTCTCACTATTTTTAAGGAAGCCAAAACCCCAGCTAGGTCAGCTGCGAGTCCTTTCTTATAAATACCAAAACCTGCTAACACTTTCAATATTTAGTGTCACAAACTGTATCTGTGTGATGGCTGCACAAGTCCCAATTCACAAAATGAAGCACATGGGGTTTGTCCCCACTACACCCAAGCCTCTTCCACCATCCACTGTGCCCTGACCTGTATTTGTACAACTAAATTCCGTTTTTCACTGGTCTTCACTCCACGCCGTCTTGGTGATTTCAGGCCATTCCTCCAATTTGTCATATATATTTTACATTTTAATCATGTCAAATGTCCCCAGGTGGTCTTCCTAGCGTGTATTTCCTCTTCATTTCCTCCTGCAGGCCTTTTTCTGCAAAGGATTCTCCCGTCCATGCAGGTCTATGCACAAATTGGGTGAATGTGCCAGGGTGACAGGACATTTTTGCAGTTAAGTAAATGAGATTTTTTCCAAACTAATCTCATTCCGCATCTGAGGAGCGCAGGAAGCCCTACCAAGCCATGTTGAGGAACTTCCCTTGGGTTCCTGAAACGCTCACTGCAATAATGCCATTTTTTCACAGAATCACAGAATCTTCTAGGTTGGAAGGGACCTTGAAGATCATCTTGTCCAACCGTCAACCTGACTGACAAAAATAGACACCCACACAACAAACAAGGAGCATCATCACTAAACCATACCTCCCAGCACTACATCAACCTGTCTTTTGAACCCCTCCAGGGATGGTGCCTCAACCGCCTCCCTGGGCAGCCCATTCCAATGGCTGAGAACCCTTTCAGTGAAAAAATTTTTCCTAATATCCAGCCTGACCCTCCCCTGGTGCAACTTGAGGCCATTTCCTCTCGTCCTGTCGCCTGTGACTTGAGAAAAGAGACCGACCCCCCCCTCTCTACCCCCTCCTTTCAGGTAGTTGTAGAGAGCAATAAGGTCTCCCCTCAGCCTCCTCTTCTCCAGGCTGAACACCCCCAGCTCCCTCAGCCTCTCCTCATAAGACTTATTCTCCAGACCCCTCACCAGCTTTGTTGCCCTTCTCTGGACCCGCTCCAGCACCTCGATGTCTTTTTTATGGTAGGGGGCCCTTTTTGTGAAGTCCCTGGCCCAAATTCAGTGGTGGGTGCCGCTGGGCGAGCCCTGTCCCCAGGGAGCCACCTTCACCGACCTGGGCTTCCCCGCAGCGGGGACGGCGACGGGGAGCCGAGCCGAGCCGAACCTCGCCGAACCTAGCCGAGCGGTGCCGAGCCGAGCCGAGCGGTGCCGAGCCGCGCCGATCCCTTCCCCGCGCCGCCCGGTGCGGGCCGCCGGAGCTGTCCAGCCGCCGTCCGTCCGTCCGCCCGTCCGCCCGTCCGTCCGTCGCTCAAACCGTCCCCGCCATGCGGGAGCGATGAGAGCAGCTCCTCCAGACGCAGCCCGGCAATGGAGGATGATTTATTCCAGCTGAGACAGCTGCCGTGAGTAGCGCCGGGCAGGGCGGCGGGGGTGCGCGGGGCTTCTCTCCCCAAAAGGGCTGCGGGGATGCAGTGAATCCCCGTGATTTTTAAGGGGAATTATTTCTAGGAAGTGGCTTAGGCCCCCAGGAAGCAGGCCATTTTCCTTGGATAGCTAGCTGCCTGGCTTCAGCATCCCAGAGGCATGCAGGCATCTGTTTGTTATATAAATTCACTCTTTTTTTTTTTTTTTTTTTTTTTTTTGCATGAACTTGCTGGCAGTAGAAATAAGGAGGGGTGGAAGAAAATGGTGGGAGCGCCGAGGGATTTATTTTTTTTTATTTTTTTTTTATTTTTTTTTTTGGGAGAGGAAACATTCCTATTGCCTTTGCAAGGTGGATGGCATCTGTAAATAACGTTTGTGCTGGGGAAGGTGGCTTCCTCCTCTCCCTCCCTCCTTCATGCCACGAACCGATGGCACATCAGAGCCCTTTTTGCCAAGGTGTCTTTGCAGTGAGCATATTTGCTGATAATTAGGATCATTTGCTACCCATATTTTAATTTTTATTTAAGAAGCAGACACCGCTGCTTCTGTAAATGCTGTTATTTATGAGGAGCTCCTGGCCGGTGGGATGTGGTTACTGGATCTGGGCAAAAAAGGCGATAAAAGTCTCGCTGCCTTTTAACACCAGTATTTTCTTCCCTTTTCACGAATGCAAAATGCTTCCTTTAAGAACAAGTGCATTTCTCCTAGTGCTCCGTTATCAGGTACTATGAAACATATTCCTATTTATAAATCATTGACTCTCCAAGGCAGGGAATAAATGCTTAAAGTTGATCTTAAATATTAATGAGCTCATGCCAATGACAGAGCAAACTGTCCCATAACATTTCTAATAAGTTGGGAAAATGCACGTGAACTCCAGTTATTTTCATATAGTTCAGATGCATTCAGCTTGTCAGTAAAAAGAGTAAGATGTGATTTCATTAGGCCGTTTTTCCCAATTTATTATTTTTATTTTAAATACAGAAACACGTTCCAAAGTGCCTTTCAATGTAGGTATAATTAGACATATTTGGTGCTGGGAGACCTTGCAAACAAACGCAGCTCTCTGAGGTGTCTCAGCTGTGAAGAATTTTGCTAGTATGGAACAGTCAATTTCACTGTGTGGTTTTTTTCTTCATTTTTGTCAATTAGTTTCATAGTTGCCTAAGTAGTAAATGTATTTTTTTTATTTCCTGTGATGAGGAATGTGGCCAGGTAGCTCTCTGCTCAGATTGCCATTTAAGTATTTACAATTTTCAGATCAATCACTGCCTTTGTAGAACGTCTGGAACCACCATCTCCAAAATGGTCAGTTCTGAAAGTCTCCTTCAACAAATATTACAAAATAAGAAACAGTAATTCAGAGGTTTTGTGATCAGGTACTTCAAAGTCAGGAAGGTTTTTTATTGGCATATCTGTTTTGCTTGTGGTTTCCTAGGACACCGAACAGTTACCAGCAGAGGTTGTATGAATGATTTGCAGTCATAATCCCCTGGAGTAATTAATGGCACTTTAGAGCTCCTGAAATCTGGTCCATACACTTCAGTGAACTTTGCTCCAGGCTTTGGGACTGCTAAAGTTATAGTAATAGTCCTCCTTTAAATAATACAAATATAAAAGTTTACTTCCTATATAGTTAAGCCAGGTGCTTGTAAAGCTTTTGCAAATAAGATATGAATGGTACTTTGATATTAATTGCCCCATGTAATAAAACAAGTTATCTCACAGGCATACAATTTTCAGTGTGTGTTTGCTGAGAGTATGTATTTTGTGGGTGATATGAGGATTATATCTTCAGTGACAATTTTAACACGAGAGTAATAATTACTTGTGTCATATAGGGTCAGCAAAAGAAAATTCAAACTCAAAATTCAATCCTCTTCATGCCCCGAATCACAGTGTGAGATAAACCCTAGTTTCACTGCAGTCAGTGTAGTTTTCCTGTTCGTTCTGAACAGGCCTGGGGTTTTGTTCTGTGTTCTTGTGTTTAAGAGCTTCAAATGTTGTCTTAGAAAACAAAATTTGTGACTGTTGTTTGTCAGCCAAGACGTAAAGGCCAAAGAAAAGCTTTCAGTTTCCTGCTGCAGATGGGAGCAGTATTAAAGTACTACAAGGAATGGGTGCCCCATAGAGATCTTGGAATGCCCTGTTTACCTGAAAAAATCATCCCAAAACACTGCAACAGTCCACAAATCATCTGTCCTCAAGATGAGTGATAACCTCATGCAATGGTCACTAGACTTCCCTCCCCAGGTTATTGCCAGAATATCATTAGTGAATATGTGCAATTCCTCAGGGGGGATGTGGTCAGGGAAAGAATATATGTGCCAGGACTATGAGAATAAATAAATAAATACTGTTTGTATCCCTCTGTGGTTCTACCACAGTGAAATCCTGAACTGGACTGAATGGCTGGTCGTGGCCAGGACTTCTCTCTTTGTAAAAAGCCCCATGGGTGACTGAGATGTTCATTCCTTCAGCCTCTTGTCCACCATTGCACCAAAAATCCATTCACGGGAGTTCTGTAGATTCCCCTTTGCCCTTATACTAAGTATTGATTGTGTCACCAGCACTTGTAAGAGAAAATAAGATTTGAGGTCTTGCCAAATAGGAAAAGTCTTTCAGATCACCTTTAGAAATGTCACCCGTGCATGTCAGTTCCCTGCAGCTGCACTTGGCAAGGATGCTGAGAGTTTAGTTTTGCTGACCTTTAAACCAAAGGATTAAACTGAAGTTCAAGAGCCTCTCCTCTAATCTTTATTGTAGAATTAAAATGTTCAGGTATCGGAAGCCAAAAGAGGTAGCAGCAAGACTAATTCAATCTATTCCCAAAATACTCTTTCACCAAAGTCCAAGAAACTGTCAGTTTCCAAGGTGAGAAAGTTACACTGATGTTGCAGGTAAAGTGAAGGAAGCTTGAGGAATCTCTTAACATTAAATATGGTAGATCTGTTCCAAAATCTATCTTTGGTCACAGGACACTTAATTGGTGGAAAATGGACTTTCTCTACATACATGAAGCGTTGTACAAAATCACTCCAAGCGAGACACAAAAGTTTTGTCAATTTAGCAAAGTTCTGTCTTCATATCTTGTTCTCTCCATGGCCTTGTTGCAGAGATTAGAGGATTGATTATCTCTCAGCTAGTGCCAGAAATGATATAAAATGATATAAAATACAGGCATCTGTGAGCGTGACCCCCCTGTCACAATCATCACCTCTCGTGCCAGGGCTGTAATTGGCAGGCAGGTACGCTCTTCAGTCTGGACTTGAACTTAATGAGAAAAGAAGTATCCTTTGATTCACTTTCTTATTCTGTCCCACATCATTACCTAAGAGATTCAAAAAAATGAACCAAGTATTAGAGATCACATAGTTCCTTAAAATACAGGTATTTAATTAAGAACTCAGTTTAAGACAAGAGATGAAAGCAATCACAGCCGTAGTCACAGGGTCATCACCATAATGGAAAAAAATTCAGTCAGTTCACTGAATTATCTTTTGAATCCAGCTTTACTAAGCAGTGTTTAAAAATCTGACAAATTTCATGTTTTGCTTCTCCTAAGACGCAAATCACTCCTACGAAAACAGTGTGAAAAATTGAATTTGGGCTATTCCTGCCAGAGCAAAGCACCTGAAATTGAATGACACAGCTATGTCTAATTCACAATGGAAGCCTGGGCACACAAAACATGGCTATCATTAAATATGTATCATTTAATCATATTTTTATAACCTCTATGCTTTTATAACTTTATAGTTAGTGTGATAACGTCCTCTTTGTATAAAAATGATGACTATATCACATAAAAATGCACTCTATGGGGTTTTTCCAAAGCCAGTAACAACCACCAGGATTATATACCTAAAATCAGGTACAAATAAAAGTCACAGCATCCTCTGCGAATGTGAAATGGAGACAGGAGAGTGGGGAGAAACCTGGCTGCTGTTTGGCCAAATAAGGCTTCAAGAATAACCATGAATGTGAAATGGGGACAGGAGAGCGGGGAGAAACCTGGCTGCTCTTTGGCCAAATAAGGCTTCAAGAATAACCAAACACAGCTTCGACCTCAAAAGGACTCACCATAAACTTATTAATCTTTGTTTCTGTATTCTCAGGGTGGTCAAGTTTCGCCGCACCGGGGAAAGTTCAAGGTCGGATGAGGATGTCATTTCGGGAGAACATGAAATTCAAATTGAGGGTGTTCGGACAGAGCTAGAGCCTGTTGAGCTGGAGGATGGAGCAGCAGTGCCAAAAGAGTTTGCCAACCCAACTGATGGTGAGTAGGGTTCTTGTTTTCCTGTTAGGAGAAAGGTGTGCCCGCGTCATTTCAGTTGTGTTACAACCAGGCTGAATATATTGGGTTCAGAGAAGTTAAAGATCCCCAGATAAAAGAAGGAAACAATAACACAGGCAAATCATGTTACACCTGAAAATCGTGGTTTAGCTACCTTGTTCTCTGAGGGATGCTTTCTGCTCAGCAGAGAAGTGCTGGCTGCCCTGAAGGCAACCCCAATTTAGAGACATGAGAAGTGTTTTTCTCTTAGCACACAGCATACCAAAATTTTGTAGGATGACTATTTTCCCAGGGACTTTTTTATTAACATGCTAGTGCCATAGGAAACCGGAATAGCATGGAGTGAGAGCTCAGTGAGCTTCTCAAAAGACTCAGTGCAGCTCTGCAGATTTCTGTAGAATTTCAGCTGATGCATCGCCCCAAAACCATGCAAGTGATGCAGCAGCCCACTCTGCTGAGGCTCAGAGCCATCACTTCAAATGCCTGGGCTAAAGTCACAATCTGAGTCTTACGACATCTCGGCTTCGTTTTATCAGTTAGATTTTGTTTGGTTTCCTTTTGGCTTGTGTTTACGGCTTTTGCTTTGTGAGGATGTCCAAGTCTTAGCCTGATAAAGCTTTTCCATGGTGAATGTACTTTTTAAACTGCTGGAAGTGTTAAAGCTTTGAGACTTAAATTGATTTAAACAACTTGAATATCAACATGTGTTTTTGTTGTGTGTTTTATTTTGCACTTGAGCAAAGGAATTCGAGATATCTCAGATTCTCCAGATAGAACAAAATAATGAGGTCATGGCAATGTGTGGGAAACAAGTACCATCAGCATTTTTAACAAAAGTGTGTTTTAAGATATGTATGTCTTAGACAAATTCATGATTCAAATAATTACAGTTTGACTCTCCATGCAATAAGATACTGGTTTGCACTTTCCATCACTTGCATGTTATTGCTAAGGGCTGTTGAACAGCTCAGCTACTTCTCACCAGAGGAAGCTGCAGTTCAGGGGCTGGTGGAGTCACTCCCAGGAGTAAGAGGCTGAACGTGTGCTGGAGTCATTGGTGCTACACTCATTTACTCCTATGTGAATAAAATATTCTAGCAATATTTAAAATTATTTTGGCTTTAGCACAATTCCTGAAGAACACAGAGATTTTCCTCAGTAGGAACTGTATAAAGGCTAAGTAGCTGTTATATATTTTAGATCTCAGTAGATTACCCAGTTAGTAAGTAATTGCATTCACAGAAAATTCTGTCTCAAGGCAGGGCTCTTATGTGGAAAGGAACACACTTCTCCACTAGAATTGTTTTCTTCCTAGATACTTTCATGGTGGAAGATGCGGTGGAAGCCATTGGATTTGGGAAGTTCCAGTGGAAGCTCTCTGTAATTACTGGATTAGCATGGGCAAGTAATTGTTATCAAGGTCAATTGCATGATCATCAGTTAGAGAATCTCAGTGATTTCAATTAATGTAGCCATTCTCTGCAGACAAAAAAAGTCTCCAAACAGTTGTACAATAAAGAATGACTTTTACTTGAAATACTGAAGTGACAGCTGGACTGAAACTTGGTATGTTGGGGTAACGAATAACTGATTGATTTCTCTGTTTCTGAAGTTCTTATAAATGACGTTTATTTCTTATAAATCAAGTTCTTATAAACCAGAAGTTCTTATAAATGACCTTTATTTCTTATAAATCAAGTTCTTATAAACACTTGTTTCAAATGGAAAGAGCACTAGGTTATTCCTACAGGAGGAGATCTCAGTTTTCATGCAGTGATTTTTACCACATTAGCTACAAACTCTGTTTTCTGTATTAGTCAGTATTATTGTAGTCTCAGTTTCAGGTGAAGAGCAATCCAGTACTTCTAGTTCTATCCTTAATAACAAGAACAGAAAGACGGGCTTTGTTTTCACTTTTCTTCTATTTCTGAAGCACTAGATGTTACATCTACTGTGCTATATTTTCGGGTAATGGTATCTGGAGCCTGTGCTTACTGGTTAGTATCTCTGTATAAGGTTACAATCTGCCATGGTTTATGTCTTAAATCAGTAGCAGAATTTGGTCTATACATGATCTATCCATATATTTGATACAAATCCAGAAGTAGTATATAAAGGAGACAGGAAGTTATAAGGTAATAAGCAGCTCTGACTGAATCTGTGTGTAAAGGAGTTGAAAGCCCACCCTGGTAATGAGCAACATGAAAGT
Organism: Calidris pugnax; assembly: GCF_001431845.1. NCBI lineage: Eukaryota > Metazoa > Chordata > Aves > Charadriiformes > Scolopacidae > Calidris > Calidris pugnax. Next base: position 408,624 of record NW_015090824.1, read on the forward strand.
GAATGAGCTTGGATGACTGACCAAACAAGCCCTTTTGATTTGGCTCTTGGAACCCTCTCTGCCAGTGTTACTAAACATTAGAACAATCAGAAATTAGTTTAAAAATGCACCTGTTGCTTTCTTTCTCTCCACTGTGTACATCCACTGTACCTTGCAAACATAACTGGTTTGTTTCACCTACTGAATGGGAATGGCACAGAGCAGAAATGAGGTTAATTTCAGGAAGGTATAATATTGGCTGCTATGTCAATCTAATTTTCAGGCAGTTACTTATTTTTGTTTCTTTTTCACCCTTCTAGATGGCAGATGCTATGGAAATGATGATTTTAAGTATCCTAGCTCCACAGCTTCATTGTGAGTGGCGATTACCAAGCTGGCAGGTTGCATTGCTCACATCGGTAGGAAAAATAACTGACAGCTCCTGTATTCTGTAAGGTTTTTCCACTCGTTGTTCAGACATTCTGCTGTATATCCCAAAGTTAAATCTGTTCATGGCCTTTGCAGAGTACCTTTGGCTCGGAAGAATATAGGAGTCTTTTTTAAAAGCCAGGGCTTGAAGAAATGAAACTCAGTGAGAACTGAGGGTATTTTGCAACTTTCAAGTTCAAAGTTTCGTGTAATTTGCAGGAAAATATATGAATTGACAGAGACTCATACTAAAATTAAACCATTTTATTAATTAAAAAAAAAAAAAGATTGGTAAATTTTGACTATCTTTCTTGAAAATCTTTCTCTCTCACCACATTTAAGCTCAATTATACACAGACAGACTGGGAGATGTGAGAGAGAGCAAGCAATCGCTTTTTGAGGTGGATCATCCACTGATCTCTGCAAACAGAGCTCTTATAATACCACGTCTGAGCATGGTGCTGTGATGTTGGAAACATGCAATGCCTTTGGGGATAAGAAAACTAGTTTTGGGGCTCCTCTCAGCATATGCCACTGTTGTATGGCATGCACTCTAACTCCTACATTTCCTTTAGCTTTTGATGGCATTTGCGGTGGTCAAAATGCTCAGTAGATTTAAATCAGTTAAAATCATGTCCTTTGCCATACCCAAAGGAGAGTCTTGTTCCTTCTTTCAGCTCAGCACAATTTTATTCTTGCTGAGCAAAATGAGAAGGAGAAGGGGTCAGCAGACACAAGACAAAAGCTTTGACAAACAGAACTGCTTCTTACCCCACTTATTGCCTGAGTATGCACTTTTTTCTCAGACAAAATTCCTTTGGTTTTAACGTGCTGATGGGGGAAACATGCTTGGGTTTTGCCATTACCTTCACTGGGCAGGATTTCATTTCTCCAGCTACAGAACAAACTATACGCTTGGTGTCAGCTCTGAAAAGGGTACAATATATTTTCTTTGACACCTCAGTCTTTTTTTCAGATTTTTCTAAAGCTGTAAGATGTAATTTTGTCTCCATTCCAATCGGAGACACCCTGAGAAGGGCAGTAGGAGACTGGAGATGAGCTGGCTGAGAAGTGCTGCATCACACAGGGCTCCTACAACAGCTCTGTCTTGTGGATCTCAGGCAACTCTGATCAGCTTTTATTCATGAATATGTTCATTGAAACTGGAGAACTCAGTGTCTTCACAGGCTGAACTCAGAATGTGTGTAACACCAGAGTGCACGTTCTAGTGTCAGACTGGTTTGTTACTGAAGGGATCTTTTAATTGCAAAGCTGACTTGAGGGGTGCCTCGTTGCTTCCCCTCTCCAAACCAAGCATTTCCTCCTGTCTCCACTTGCCTGTCCCCTCAGTAACACTGATGAAACTCTCAGTGGGGCCTGAGATGAAAGATAATTTTCTGGGTTATGAAAACCCTTCAGCTAAAAAACCCCACAACTCAGAAACAAGAAAATGCTTTCCATTTAGTGGTAAATTGTGCGCTTCAGTCATTTCTTATAATTCATTTTCTTCCATTTATCGAAAGCTCAAAAATATTCAGCACTGGGCTAGTTCAGTTCATAAATTAACAGGTAAGATGAAGGTGAGGGGATGACAAGTAGCCTGGCAGCTACTGGAAATGGGCCCAAAACTGGAAGAAACTGAGAGACCTTGGCTTGAACAGGCTGCTGAAGCTCAGCCCTATTCCTGGGCAATAGCAAATTCAAGCTTCAAGTCAATGGAAGTGAAGTTAGTGATTTCTGAAAAATCCCACTATATGAGTAATTATATTTAATAGTCTCTACTATAAATTAACTATACCCAGAACACCTGGACATTTTGCTCTATTGTTAAAATCGAATTTTTCTCGGGTCACTATGAAGTTGTGTTCTCTTTGCTGTCACATGAAATTTCTCACTTGTCTTCTTGTTAATGGGAAGATTTTTTTCTGGTGTTTCTTAGGTGGTGTTTGTGGGAATGATGTCCAGCTCCACCCTCTGGGGAAACATTTCAGACCAGTATGGGAGAAAAACAGTAAGTCTTCAGCTCCTGCTAGAATATATTCTAATATTTCTACAGTGTGGATGTTTCAGTGCATGATGTTCACAAAAGTCGTAGTCCACATGTATGAAGCAGAACTAGGCAGAGCCAGAATTGGCCTCCCATGAAATGAAAGGAATTTGAAGCTCTGCTTTATGTTTTGTTAATTTATATCACAGCAGAAGGTCATTTCCTCGTGTTTGTTTGTTAAATACAGGGCCTAAAGATCAGCGTGTTATGGACGCTGTATTATGGGATCCTCAGTGGTTTTGCACCAGTTTACAGCTGGATCTTGGTGCTGAGGGGCCTGGTGGGCTTTGGGATTGGAGGAGTGCCTCAGTCGTAAGTAAATATTCACAAGTCCAAACTTTCTCTTTTCTATTTATTTTTTTTTAAAATGCTTATGTCAGATTGAAGACATGCTTCTGTTCAGTTGTCCCAAACCCATTTTTCTCTAAGTATTTCAGAAATAATATATTAATCTCTGAGAAGGCTTTGAGGATATCTAATACATCACTGAAGTGAATCAGATTTACAATTACTTTTATGTGAATAAGCTGGGTATATTATGTGCCTTAAGTCCTTTAAAGCTTCTCTCATTCCCTTGGGTACACTGTGGTGAAAATGAAAGTCCCAAGAGCCCACCTAGAAGTGTGTAAAACACAACAGGCAGCGTTTTGTAGCTGTGGCTAAACATTGTGGTGCTGGGTTGTCTTGGCAGAGTCCATAAAGGATGGCATGGTCTTGTTGCAGGATAGTTCATGACCTAAACACTAGCATTGAGGGGTGGAGCTGGGCCCTGACTCCAGGTGTGTGTAAAACTGCAGATTATTGTTCAATCACAGCCCAAACTTGCAGGTCTGAACCTGAGTTGGAATTCCAAAACCACACAGCCTAAACCTGGAGCACTGAAGATACCATGATGGCTCGGACACATTTCTAATAAGAAGGCAGGATCAGGGTATTTTTCTATTACTGTGTCATTCCATTCACTGAAGAGGAGGATCTGGAATAAATAACTCTGTTCTAGGCTTTTAATTATAAATGTAAAGGGAAGAGTATAGCCATTCTCTCTCTGTGTAGTCTTTTATCCTTATTAATAATAGATTTTTTTGCCCCATGGAGGTGCTATTTCAGAGTAATCAGAGTCTAACTTTGATTGATGCCTCATAGACTTCTTCACAAGGCAAGTCAATATCCTGTCTTTTCTATTGCCATTACCAGATAAAAGATTCAGAGCTGAGATGGAACATCACGGTATTATTAATTTTCTTTCACTGCTCTCCTGCCCACTTTTAGAAGCTGCACAAATGCAGAACACACATGTAAAATAGGAAAGTCCGTTGCCTGCTGTGTGTTGACCACCAGCGAGGCAGTTTCTGCCATGCAGTTCCAACTGAGCACAACTGGAATGAGGCAGGAGAACCACAAAGACCAAGTGTTGGAGTTAATAATGTCTTGTACTGTGAACACATATTGATGATGTTCTGCAGAGCCCCAGCAGAGCAGCTACAGCCCAGCCAGAGCCGCCTGACAGAGGGGTGGATAATGCACAAAGGCGACGTGACTTACAGAGAGACAAAGAAGAGCTGGTTACAGAACTCAAGAGGGGATTCCACTGCTGCTGAGTCTGTTTCTTGTTCCAACTGTAATAGCGATTCTTTTGGCAGAGAAGTAAATATGTATGAAGCAGGTCCTTTCTAACATCCTTAACTTTGGCTGTGAGTGCCTAAATGTCAATGGAATGACATGGGTGTCTTTATAATTGTATAGTATTCTATAATGGGTAGGAGGGAGAGATGTATATGAAAGGTGCTATTAAAAAGAAAACATCCAGCAATAATAAATTAACTGGCTATAGCAGATATCCCTCTATTCTTATGTATGTAGGAGCTGCACCTGAGAAGCTGTGGCCTCCTCTGGGAATTTTCTGCCAGATATTATCTAACGCTGAGTATGACCATTCATCCACAGTGCCAACATCTGGACTTGCAAAGATACGGAGTATTCTCTTGAGAAAACAGTTCTGTACAGCATTAATCAACTCCTGTTTTCTGCTGTGACAGATAGGGGACTGCTCTACACTTCATTATGTGATTTTACTTCTTTCTCCTCTTAATCACTGGTTTAATACAATATTGCAGGCAACTTTCTACTCCAGTGAACTGAGCTCTAGGAAGCTACTCGAAGATCAATCTACCATTTGTTAAGTTAGTAGGAGTTTTGACACAAACATCAAAGAAATGAGCGTAGAGGCATAAACAGGATGAGTCAATGGAATGCAAACAGAGGAGGAGCAAAGAATGACAAGCCTTGCCAGCTGGTTTGAAGAAGACAAGAGAGCCTTGACTGGCTGCTGACCTTTGCGTTCCTCCTCGGGAAATGCTCTCAGAGAAGCCATACTATTACTCTTTGGCACAGTCATGAAACAAAGACTCTGCAGAG
>NW_015090824.1:420456-454760 GCF_001431845.1 Calidris pugnax
TGCTTCCCCTCTCCAAACCAAGCATTTCCTCCTGTCTCCACTTGCCTGTCCCCTCAGTAACACTGATGAAACTCTCAGTGGGGCCTGAGATGAAAGATAATTTTCTGGGTTATGAAAACCCTTCAGCTAAAAAACCCCACAACTCAGAAACAAGAAAATGCTTTCCATTTAGTGGTAAATTGTGCGCTTCAGTGATTTCTTATAATTCGTTTTCTTCCATTTATCGAAAGCTCAAAAATATTCAGCACTGGGCTAGTTCAGTTCATAAATTAACAGGTAAGATGAAGGTGAGGGGATGACAAGTAGCCTGGCAGCTACTGGAAATGGGCCCAAAACTGGAAGAAACTGAGAGACCTTGGCTTGAACAGGCTGCTGAAGCTCAGCCCTATTCCTGGGCAATAGCAAATTCAAGCTTCAAGTCAATGGAAGTGAAGTTAGTGATTTCTGAAAAATCCCACTATATGAGTAATTATATTTAATAGTCTCTACTATAAAATAACTATACCCAGAACACCTGGACATTTTGCTCTATTGTTAAAATCGAATTTTTCTCGGGTCACTATGAAGTTGTGTTCTCTTTGCTGTCACATGGAATTTCTCACTTGTCTTCTTGTTAATGGGAAGATTTTTTTCTGGTGTTTCTTAGGTGGTGTTTGTGGGAATGATGTCCAGCTCCACCCTCTGGGGAAACATTTCAGACCAGTATGGGAGAAAAACAGTAAGTCTTCAGCTCCTGCTAGAATATATTCTAATATTTCTACAGTGTGGATGTTTCAGTGCATGATGTTCACAAAAGTCGTAGTCCACATGTATGAAGCAGAACTAGGCAGAGCCAGAATTGGCCTCCCATGAAATGAAAGGAATTTGAAGCTCTGCTTTATGTTTTGTTAATTTATATCACAGCAGAAGGTCATTTCCTCGTGTTTGTTTGTTAAATACAGGGCCTAAAGATCAGCGTGTTATGGACGCTGTATTATGGGATCCTCAGTGGTTTTGCACCAGTTTACAGCTGGATCTTGGTGCTGAGGGGCCTGGTGGGCTTTGGGATTGGAGGAGTGCCTCAGTCGTAAGTAAATATTCACAAGTCCAAACTTTCTCTTTTCTATTTATTTTTTTTTTAAAATGCTTATGTCATATTGAAGACATGCTTCTGTTCAGTTGTCCCAAACCCATTTTTCTCTAAGTATTTCAGAAATAATATATTAATCTCTGAGAAGGCTTTGAGGATATCTAATACATCACTGAAGTGAATCAGATTTACAATTACTTTTATGTGAATAAGCTGGGTATATTATGTGCCTTAAGTCCTTTAAAGCTTCTCTCATTCCCTTGGGTACACTGTGGTGAAAATGAAAGTCCCAAGAGCCCACCTAGAAGTGTGTAAAACACAACAGGCAGCATTTTGTAGCTGTGGCTAAACATCGTGTTGCTGGATTGTCTTGGCAGAGTCCATAAAGGATGGCATGGTCTTGTTGCAAGATAGTTCACAACCTAAATACTAGCATTGAGAGGTGGAGCTGGGCCCTGACTCCAGGTGTGTGTAAAACTGCAGATTATTGTTAAATCACAGCCTGAACTTACAGGTCTGAACCTGAGTGGGAATTCCAAAACCACACAGCCTAAACCTGGAGCACTGAAGATACCATGATGGCTCAGACACATTTCTAATAAGAAGGCAGGATCAGGGTATTTTTCTATTACTGTGTCATTCCATTCACTGAAGAGGAGGATCTGGAATAAATAACTCTGTTCTAGGCTTTTAATTATAAATGTAAAGGGAAGAGTATAGCCATTCTCTCTCTGTGTAGTCTTTTATCCTTATTAATAATAGATTTTTTTGCCCCATGGAGGTGCTATTTCAGAGTAATCAGAGTCTAACTTTGATTGATGCCTCATAGACTTCTTCGCAAGGCAAGTCAATATCCTGTCTTTTCTATTGCCATTACCAGATAAAAGATTCAGAGCTGAGATGGAACATCACGGTATTATTAATTTTCTTTCACTGCTCTCCTGCCCACTTTTAGAAGCTGCACAAATGCAGAACACACATGTAAAATAGGAAAGTCCGTTGCCTGCTGTGTGTTGACCACCAGCGAGGCAGTTTCTGCCATGCAGTTCCAACTGAGCACAACTGGAATGAGGCAGGAGAACCACAAAGACCAAGTGTTGGAGTTAATAATGTCTTGTACAGCGAACACATATTAATGATGTTCTGCAGAGCTCCAGCAGAGCAGCTACAGCCCAGCCAGAGCCGCCTGACAGAGGGGTGGATAATGCACAAAGGCGACGTGACTTACAGAGAGACAAAGAAGAGCTGGTTACAGAACTCAAGAGGGGATTCCACTGCTGCTGAGTCTGTTTCTTGTTCCAACTGTAATAGCGATTCTTTTGGCAGAGAAGTAAATATGTATGAAGCAGGTCCTTTCTAACATCCTTAACTTTGGCTGTGAGTGCCTAAATGTCAATGGAATGACATGGGTGTCTTTATAATTGTATAGTATTCTATAATGGGTAGGAGGGAGAGATGTATATGAAAGGTGCTATTAAAAAGAAAACATCCAGCAATAATAAATTAACTGGCTATAGCAGATATCCCTCTATTCTTATGTATGTAGGAGCTGCACCTGAGAAGCTGTGGCCTCCTCTGGGAATTTTCTGCCAGATATTATCTAACGCTGAGTATGACCATTCATCCACAGTGCCAACATCTGGACTTGCAAAGATACGGAGTATTCTCTTGAGAAAACAGTTCTGTACAGCATTAATCAACTCCTGTTTTCTGCTGTGACAGATAGGGGACTGCTCTACACTTCATTATGTGATTTTACTTCTTTCTCCTCTTAATCACTGGTTTAATACAATATTGCAGGCAACTTTCTACTCCAGTGAACTGAGCTCTAGGAAGCTACTCGAAGATCAATCTACCATTTGTTAAGTTAGTAGGAGTTTTGACACAAACATCAAAGAAATGAGCGTAGAGGCATAAACAGGATGAGTCAATGGAATGCAAACAGAGGAGGAGCAAAGAATGACAAGCCTTGCCAGCTGGTTTGAAGAAGACAAGAGAGCCTTGACTGGCTGCTGACCTTTGCGTTCCTCCTCGGGAAATGCTCTCAGAGAAGCCATACTATTACTCTTTGGCACAGTCATGAAACAAAGACTCTGCAGAGCTACATTATATCTTTTTGAATTCCCACAATAAAAGAATGCAAATTATTTTATAGAAATAACACAATCAGACCTTGAAAGTATTCACCTCTTGGAGAATTGAAACCTGACAGAGCAGAGTGATGTGAAATTCTCCGAGCCAGTTGTAGAGCCCTGAAGAAATACTTTACCCAGCAAGAGTTTGTGTTGAATGCTGATGGACCACACTGAAAATAACAGGTGTAATGCTTGTCCCAGACCAGAGCAGGTGAAAACATGGGCTGTGAAAACATGCATCAAGAGCTGCAACATCTGGCTAACACCTATAGGGTTACAAAATCACACAAACAGAGCAAATTCTGTCTTCCTTTGCAACTATGAACTAAAGGGGTTTTGTTCTGATGTAGAAAGGGGAGTCTAAACCCATGTCTTGCTGACTCTGAGGTCTAGGAAGGGTTTTGCTTTACCACTGTGGGTTTGGCAATTTTAATAAAAGGTGAAAGAAAGGTTTGAACCTCTCTCATTGTGCTAACGTGGCATTTTTCTCAATGTGCTAACATGACATTTTTCTCAATGTTCGCTCTTTACAGGGTAACCTTATATGCTGAATTCCTTCCAATGAAAGCCAGAGCAAAATGCATTTTATTAATAGAGGTGAGCAGCGTAGCCGTGCGTGCTGGTCCCTAGAGGGACAAATTCTGCTGTTGGTTCCATCCATTCAATCCTGACTAGAAATCTCACACATAGGTAGCAGCACTCAAATCCTGATTGTCCAAGTTAGTATGGAGCTGAGGTTTCCCCCAAACACCAGTAGTAATTAACTCCCAAAAAACAGCATAATGCATTTGGGTAATGCTAGGTCCCAAAAAAACAGCATAATGCATTTGGGTAATGCTCTACTCTTTTTGTTGATTGTGCCTTTTTGCAAATTAACTTACATCAGGTGCTACGTAAGTTACTGCTGTTGGCACAAAGGGAGCCACTTGGGGGTCACCTAATTTCATGGTGAAATTCACCTGCAGCTCAGTAATGGATAGTGGAGACCTGACTGGAGAGGTGGGCCCAGGTGAACCTCATGAGGTTCAACAAGAGCAAATGCAAGGTTCTGCACCTGGGCCGGAACAATCCTCGCCACCAATACAAACTGGGGGGTGAGGTATTGGAAAGCAGCCCTGAGGAAAGGGACTTGGGGGTGCTGGTGGATGAGAAGCTGGACATGAGCAGGCAGTGTGCAGCTGCAGCCCAGAAGGCCAATCCCATCCTGGGCTGCATCAAAAGATGCATTGCCAGCAGGTCCAGAGAGGGGATTCTGCCACTTTACTCTGCTCTGGTGAGACCTCACCTGGAGTGTTGTGTGCAGGGCTGGAGCCCTCAATATAAGAAGGACATGGACCTGATGGAGAGGGTCCAGAGGAGGGCCACAAGGATGATCAGGGGGATGGAGCACCTCTGCTATGAGGACAGGCTGAGGGAGCTGGGGTTGTTCAGCCTGGAGAAGAGGAGGCTCCGGGGAGACCTAATAGCAGCCTTCCAGTACCTGAAGGGAGCCTACAGGAAGGCTGGGGAGAACCTGTTTACAAAGGCCTGTAGTGACAGGACGAGGGGCAATGGCTTCAAGCTGGAGGGGAACAGATTTAGACTGGAGATGAGGAGAGGGCTCTTCACTGTGAGGGTGGTGGAGCACTGGAACAGGTTGCCCAGGGAGGTGGTTGAGGCCCCTTCCCTGGAGATATTCAAGGAGAGGCTCGATGGGGCCCCGGGCAACCTGGTCTAGTTGGGGGTGTCCCTGCTGACTGCGGGGGGGTTGGACTAGATGGCCTTTGGAGGTCCCTTCCGGCCTGGGCAATTCTATGATTCTATGACTGTTCAGTAAACGCAGGGCTAAATTCAGCTCCTCGTATTCAATCCAAATTTACCAAAGTCACAGAGAGCTGAATTTTGCCCTATAAATACTTTAAGGCAAAATTCGCAGCCCTTTAACAGATGGTTGAAGGCTCAGAGAACTGTTGCCTGTCTGCATCAGCCAGTTTGGAAGGAGCATTTTTGTGGAAAACCTCACCAAATTGAAACAGCTTCTCGATGCAGAACCAGTTTTCTAAGGTAACTGCTGGCTAATCCTACATTCCGTCGATTAATCTTTCATAAATAGAGTTCAGTAGTTGAATTGCTTCTTTTTGTGTTACTTTTGTTCCGCCACAGTTTGGCTGCCTCTGAGCAACCCAGGGTTAGAAATATATTCTGAGCGTTAAAAAATGAGCTAAGTGGATTTGTAATCCAAAGGAGAATAATCCTGCCTGGGTAGGATATGTAAGAGGATGCCAGCTCCGTTATTTGGGAAGAAAGTATCAATTCCTTCTTTGATCTACAGGCCAAACACTGTGGCTTTGGGAGCTTGGTTTCGGTAGGGAAAACAAGTTCCATAAATCTCATGGTGGTAGCTGGGAATAATACTCATAAAAGGATGTATTAATAGCAATTTTGCTTAAGAAACACCATGTGATGAGGCTATCCCTTATGAGAAGCTACAGTGAAACATGAGTGTTTAGAGAAAGTCAATGTTAAATTGTCAGAACTGAACATTTTAGCTGCTGCAACATTGAAACAAATCCCCTTAAAATGTCTGGACTCTATTTCCATACAGTGGTGCATATTTGAAATGTCTCTGGCATTTCTCTCTCCAGCTGTCCCTGGAGAGCACATCTTGGAATGTTACAAAGAAGGAGGCCTTAAGAGTGCTCTTTTTTCTCATTTGAGGCTGTTTCTTTTCCCTTTGGCAGGTCTTTTGGGCCATTGGGACTGTGTTTGAAGTCCTTCTAGCGGTGTTGGTGATGCCCACTCTCGGCTGGCGGTGGCTTCTCATTCTTTCTGCCCTCCCGCTTTTGCTCTTCGCTGTCCTGTGTTTTGTAGGTATTCTTTCAAAGACAAACGTGTGTGCCATCAATCTGCCACTTCTCTGCCTGATTCTTTAACCTGGTTGAAGGAAATCCTGATCGTTTTGAGCTCTCTGTTGGTGTCTTCTTTGAAACGTGTGAAATAATGACAAAAATGCTGTTGTTTCAAGGGGGTGGTAGTAAAAACATTCCAGTGAGAGCTGTGTTTATGGGACTGTAATTGCTGGAGGACAATGGTGGGCCGGAATTTTGTGAAACCAAATCAGGCCTGGAAATCTCTCCAGTTTAATGATTTGGTTTCAACTAGGCTCAGTGGAATCAACATTTTATTAAACGCTGTTGCCATTTCCCTGATTGCTCTTTAGATTTTTAAATTATTTTGTCAACATCACACCTTTTAAAATTACTGACCCTGTGAAAAATCCACCCAAATCAGGGTTAAAATCTGCATAATGCAGGTGAGATTCTAAAATGAGTTAAACCTGAGCTTCAGTGCATTATTAGGTAATATACTTGTCAATCACTCAGTCTTCTCGAAGATATATGTTCTTGTCAGGTTGTTTAGTACCTCTTATTATTCCTTAGTTGCTGACATTGTTTTTCAGGAATACCTCCAGTTATACAGGTGCTAATATGCTTGTTTTTAAAAGCAGCTTAAAAATGCAAATTTTGGAATGCCTACAGCATCTTGTTATCTGCCCTGGATGCTTTGCCTTTCCCACTGGGAAGGTATAATGTAAAGAACCTGCAAAAATGCCTAACATTTCTTAAGAATAAAGCCGAGGTAATAGAAGGGAAAGATTTTAGACTGGAGTTCTCACTTTATGGTGAAAGGGGGGGTGGTTTTGCAGTTTCTTAAAGCCTAGTGAGGAATTTAACATTTGGCAGAAAGATGAATTGTTAAAGATTAGCTCTGTAATCGTTTCTCATGCGAGTAGTCTGCTGGAGTCACTGAGATTTCCCACTGTAAGCCCACAAAGAAAATCCCCAGATTCTTTATTGCTGCGTTTTTGACATGGTTGTGTGTGTGCTCTGCTTTGCTCTCTTAGTGGCTGCCCGAAAGCGCCAGGTATGATGTGTTATCTGGAAATCAAGAAAAAGCAATTGCCACTTTAAAGCGGATAGCAACAGAGAATGGAGCTCCAATGCCTTTGGGAAAATTAATTATTTCCAGACAGGTATGTGCAGGTAACAGGCACATTAATAACGTGGGATACAATGAAACTGGGCTACATTCATATGTATTTTTATAAGCAAATAATCAATGTTAAGTTTAATTTTAATGTCCCAGCCAGTAATAAAAATAGGAGAGATGATCATAAATGCCTCTTTCACAGTGAGGGAGAGTTAATTTCTCATTTTTATGTACCTGAAAATCCTCAAAATGAAAAGGACCTTTATCGTGGGCATTGATGTTGTTTAACCTCACACTAAGACCCTATTTCTAAAGAAAATCAAACTATGAGGCTACTGAAGAGCTCAGATCAGAACTCATGAGACAAGATGGAATTTGACTCTTTAGCTATACCTCATTTTTAATCTAATCCTGACTTTTTGGAGGGGGAAAGCTGCAAGCTCCTGTTCACTCCTAGGGCATAGAGAAATTCAGGCTGTTACTTCCGAGCTCTGTACTACTGTGTGAATGGTGTTGGATTTTTTTGTTTTCCTTTCAACTTTATATGGCCAACTTTTCAACACCCCTGTCAAAATATACAGCAACTCTGTATTTACAGAACAAAGAGCAGACTTTTTTTAAGAGAAGAAAGCTACTAAGTTAGCCAGCAAGGAGGGAGGGCAGAGAGAGATTTGAATGACAACAAAACTGTAAAGGTAGGCAGGAGCCTGTCAGTAATGACAGTGTCTTATTAATGAGAGGTGGAGGTTTGATTTTTCTAAAGTCTGGATCAGAGAGGATTTGAGCTCTGATGCGTTTCACCAAGATTTGGTGCAGTCACGGTCATTTTGATGGGCCGTGCAGGAGCACTCGCCAAGTTTTGGATGGTTTTGTTTTCAGGGTGGGGTGGGAAAGTACTTTTCCTTAAACCACAAGTTTACATGCTGCTCCCTTCACACTCTCTCTCTCTCTGAGAACCACAGGGTTTGAAAAGGGTCTGCCTGCAGGAGGGCTGCTTGTAGTTCCTCAGAACCTTCCCCTGCCTCAGAAGCCCTGAGGGGCTGCTCTGATTTACCAGAGCTGGCTGTGGGCCACATGAATCATATGCCACCTGTGGACTGGCAAAGTTCTGCTCTACTTCTTGCCAGCCCCACCTTATTCTGACAATTTTTCGCCTTCCTGGTGGAGGAGTAGTGTGCCCCGTGCATGAACTGCTTTTGATAACGTTATGCTCCTAAAGAATTCCCCTTGGAGTTGGAATTCTTTACGTGGATCCCAGCTCCCGTGTGGCTCCTACAACCTGAAGAGCCTTCAGCTGAAACCACTCATCCTGAGATACTGTACCTCGTAGTGTGTATTGTATTATCCCTTGCCACTTTGCATCTTCCTCCAGTTCAGGACCAGTGAGCCCACTCTGATCATCTGATCTCTGCTTGTTTTCAACAGGAAGACCGAGGAAAAATGAGGGACCTTTTTACACCCCATTTTAGATGGACCACATTGTTACTCTGGTTTATATGGTAAGAGGAAATATAAATGGTTCAGTGCGGGCACAATTCTAAATGGTTTTTAGTGGAGGTATTTTACAGTATCATTAAAATACAGCAACTTCCTCCTCAAAAAAAAACCACCCAAATTGTATTGATTCGTAATTGATTAAACCACCCAATCACTAGCATTCTCCATCTAATTGCCCTTTCATTTTGTAAATGCTGATAGGAAATAGCTTTGAGGTAGCACTTAGTGGAAGTCGTCACACAGTGGGTTCAATTTTGATTCATGTTGTTTACCATCGGTTGGACCGGCTGAGACTCCCCCTCTCATTTTCTTCCTTGCAGGTTTTCCAATGCTTTTTCATATTATGGGTTAGTTTTATTAACTACAGAGTTCTTCCAAGCAGGAGACGTCTGCAGCAGTGAGTACTGGTCCATCTTTTCTTTTTAAATATATACCCTGTTAAGTGGTGGAATATCTTTTATTAGATGGCCTTCTGCTGTTAGTTTGGCAAGGGCTGTAGCTGCCAGCCTGAATTTTAAAGCATCCACTTAAAGGGTTACTTATTTTAAACATTTTTGACAGACTGTTCCTCCTCCTCTTCTGCACAGAGAGGTCCTGCAGGGTCTCTGAGCCCGAAATGTAAAACAGCAAGACAACCTTCAAGGGAGTCCTGTTAGAAAAAGTATCTGTTCTTCTGGAGAAAAAAGTGACTGAATAAACTTCCATTTCCAGATTTGACAGGCCTAATTAGTTCTGAGACAGAGATAACTGCTGCTGCTGTGGAGCTCCCAGGTTCTCAAGATGTGATGACCTGCTGAGAAAAAAAGATAATGGTGTGAAACCATCGCCCTTTTTATTGCAAATTTTTGTTTAAAAAAAAAAAAAGTGCTTTGACTGCATTAAGAAGAGGCTTGAAAAGTTTGATTCCCCAGGGGAGGCGTGATTGTATTCAGAACACTTGTAATTAGTGAAAGCTGTCTGATAGTTGGAAAATTACAGAAAGAAGATGGATAGTTTTGGGAGAGCACACAGATCCCAAGCTTGTACAATGGTGTATTAGCTATTCGAGATGTCTAGCTCTGATTAGACTCCACAAAGGAGCGTGTATCCTTTAAAAAATGCTTGGTTTTACAAAGACACGGTATTATTCAGTCTTCTGAAAGTATAGATTATTTAGTATCCCAATTTTTGTAGGGAGAAACTGAATTATTCATATTAAGTCTGTTCACTGTCATGAGTCCTGGACTGAAAAATAGTGCATCCCTTCCATCAGTTTCAGCAGTAGAATGATAAAGACATAACAGGAGTAAAGGAAGGTAGAAAGAGAAGAGATTACTTAAAATATACTAAATGTTTGGGTTTTTCTTTTTCTTCCTACAGTATCCAGTAGAAGGGAAGAAGTTAAAGCAAAATGCAGCCTGACCTGTGAGTATCTGACAGAGGAAGACTACACTGATCTGCTCTGGACGACCCTGTCAGAATTCCCTGGTAAGTGGCAACAAGAAGCACCAGTTCTGGTGGCTCAGTGGGATCAGAAGGGGCTCTGGTACAAGTGATGAAACAGGCTCTTCTGTCTGGCCCTGATACCAGTATATTTCCCACAGCACTGGAGCTCCTCACTGGGACTCCTCGATCTGTGCAGCTCACACACAGTAGCTGTGACTCTCTTCACTGCCCCTGTGATCACTGCAGATAAAAATCACCAGTAATTGCTTTGTGGAGCTGTAATGGCCCATCTGACAATGGATTCTATCCAAGCAACGTATTAAGCATTCAGAGGAAGAGTAACAATTAAATCAAAGGGGCAGAAGCACTTGAACTTTTATCCATTAAATGACTTTCCAGAACTATTTTAAAAGGATCATGGGAATAGTGAATCAATGGAGAACTTGCTCCCTAAAGGGCTGTGTCCAGCCTCAGTCGTGATTTCCCGTCAATTCCAGTGAATTTCAATGAACAGTCTGACACAGAACAAGCAAGATAGTTAGTGTGTAATAGCCATCATTGCTTCAGATGTAGAAGATGATTTCTCAGCGTTAATCTGTTTGAAATAATACTGTGAGGCAGTGGTCAGGTTATTTTTCACTGCTCTAGATCATACTTTTGGGGACAAATGCTCAAGGAGAGCTATTTGATTGGTGAAAAGTTGTAAGTCTATGACTGATAAATATGCATAGTCACTACCTAATAGGAGGACTGTCCTGTACAGCAGTTGTGCTGGGAATGATGTCAATGGACAGTGGGCAGAAAGGAGAGTCCTTTGGGACTGATGCTGTCACTGAAAGGACTGATTTGATCCTGACACAGACGAAAGCAGGAGTAAGAAATATCAACAGAGATACCTCTGAATATGACACTGGTGACTCTGACGCTTGAATAATCCCCACACTTGGTGTATGTCAGCTTTTAAAAGGATCTGGTAAAGTTGCATAAGAGAGAATACTTCATGATGTGAGACTTACTGAGCTTTATCTATTTCCTTTATCAAAGAGCAGATGAGAAATAATTTGGTGGCAGCACATAACTAACACAATGGAAAGAAAATACTAAGTTCTAAAGAGCACTTAAATCTAGCAGTAGGAAGATTAGCAGGGAACAGTGTTTGGAAGTTGAAGAAAAGATATTCCAATGAGACATAGGGGAGGCATTTTTAGCATTCCCGTTGGTAACCACCACAATAATCAGTGGTTAACAGATGTCAGAGTTAATTGCTCACTCCTACGTCAGCACGGAGCCCCTGAGTGTGTGGGCACGTGGGTGTGGGGACATGAGGGGCTGTGAACAGGAAGCAAGACTCACCAGCTGGGACACAGAACTTTGGTTTTCATGGGGCACCAACAGTTAGGGCAATCCATTCTATACCCCTGCCCGATGCCTCTGCCAGCAAAGTATTTTAAAGAAAGAGAGAAGAAAATTCTAAATCTAAGTAACCCAGGTGTGTTAAAAGCTGGCTGCTGCAGCCTCTGCCTTTGCTCGACTCCCAGCAGTCAACTTGTCTCCTTCTGCAGGTGTGTTAGTAACACTATGGATTATTGATCGGATAGGCCGCAAGAAAACCATGGCCCTGTCCTTTTTTGTCTTCTCGTTTTGCAGTCTTCTGCTGTTTCTCTGCGTTGGAAGGTAAGTAGAAAGCAGTGAACAGCTGGTATACCTGATTCATCCACGTTCTCTCTTGATTACGGCAGGAGAAGGGGAAGTGGTGGTTTGAAAAGCCATGAGATGGTCGTGCACAACTGGAGGAACAATTAAGAATGGTGTTAGGTTTGCTCACCAGAGTTTGAAAGAACAATCCAAAGGAGAAAGTAAGAGTTTATGTCTGAGTAGGAGGCAACCTTTGGACAATTTTTAAATCAGATCTGATGTCTTGAGCCTCTGTAGCTGGTTCCTGTGCTGTTCTCTGCCATGTGCTACCTGTGTTTCCCCAGGCTGACTTTACTGGGGGACAGTTCCTTACAACTGAGCCCAGTCTTTAGGTTTAGGTGCTGTGGCACCATTACAAGAGAAGCAATTAGTCACAGACTGGCACAACCCCGATGTTGTATCCAGCACGTCTGGTGGAGCTCAATGCTGGTATCGCAGGTACATGGGGCCCAACTTTAAAAAGAACTTGGCTTCCCATTTTGGTATTGTTCAGAATCTGTCCTTCATGCAGATTTTCCAAAGAGCAAGTCAGTTGGCAGCTCTGCCCTTGAATCTTAACGGTACCAAATTTCCAGCTGAGCTTTGAGAATCCGCCTTTTCAGGCATGGTAAAAGAAATTTACAGTACAGAAACCTTGTAATAAGAAACCTTACAAAGTTGCAAATATCCAGGTGGTACCTAGGTTTGTATCTTTTAAACAGGAAAGCTGCACCCTCATTTCCCTCTCATTTTTTTTTTTATTAGCACCATTCATAACGTGGAATATATTTTTCTTATTTAGATAAGCTTAGGCATTCGCTCCTTATTTCAATAGGCCACAGCTGTCGGTTGGAATGAATGCACTTAGAAAACTGATGTGCTTGTGGGAATGCAGATTGTTTGGCATCATTGTTATATTAAAGGTCCAGAAAAAATACAAACGGTTCATTAAAAAACAAAAGAAATCGTTCTAACGATTTTAGCATTTTGATTGCACTTGCCTCCAAGCTAAACAAACAGATTGTACGGAACAATCCCAAACACTGCTCTCCTTTTTATTCTCACAGAAATGTTCTTACTGTGCTGCTCTTCATTGCAAGAGCTTTTATTTCAGGAGGATTTCAGGCTGCTTATGTTTACACTCCCGAGGTAAGGAGGTTGTTTTTGTAATGAGAATATTTAAGGGGAGTGAGAAAATGGTGGGAAAGTCATTTTTATGACCTCTTCACAATGGACCTTACCCCAGATATGAGTTGATGATCTCATTGTCATTGTCTAACAAAACTTGCTGTAGCACCATGTATTAATTTCCATTGATTTAAGAGACTAGAGGGAAGAGAACTTCCCACTAGGGTTAATGGACTGATGCTTTGTTGACAGGTTTATCCAACAGCCACACGTGCTTTGGGCCTGGGAACATGCAGTGGGATGGCAAGAGTGGGAGCTCTCATCACCCCCTTCATCGCACAGGTAAAACCCCTTCTTCTGAGACTGAAAGCACAGGAAGGTGATGGAGAACCTGCTTTTCTGCTGTCAGGGGCAAACCAAGGGCAATCTGTGCGTGATGTGTTGAAGGAGGGTTGTTGCCTGTTCCTTGAGTAGAGTTCAGGTTCATCTACCTCTTGCTCCAGAGGTCCATATGATGAGGGATAAATAACCGAGGAGCACACTGCTGGATGCAGGTAAGGACACCTTGGAAACCACCATCTGGAGATGGGATTTGTGAGAGGCAAGGAGTTTCTGTGTGTGGTGCAATGCCACCTTTCCCTTGAGATCCCAGGCTGAGGTCCTGGAGGATACAAACCTTAAAGGCATGTGGAACGAGGACAGGGAGGTTGGGGGAGCCAGGCTGCAGAGGTGCAGGACTCAGAAGAATGTGTCAGAAGCTCTGCCAAGTGGTAGGTGGAAAACCTGTGGTTTGCTGAAGTCCTGTCTAATACATAAGGGCAGCAGCACCTCCTGGCACTTGTTTTGTCAGCGTTCAATAGCTCTGTGTCATCACTGAGCAAAGAAATTATGCAGCAATGCGCGTTCAACATTTTTTCCAATGCTGTAATTAAAATTTCTACTGCATTAGTATTTATATTTCTTTCTGTGAAAAAGCTCAGGGATATTATTCTGTATTTTCTGCCTATTTTTTTTTTTTTCTGCAGGTGATGTTGGAATCTTCAGTCTATTTAACACTGGTGGTTTACAGTGGATGTTGCCTGCTGGCCGCCGTGGCTTCCTGCTTCTTGCCCATCGAAACAAAAGGTCGTGGGTTACAGGAGTCCAGCCACAGGGAATGGGGACAGGAGATGGTTGGGAGAGGATCTCATTCCCCAGGGGTCACCAGGTCAAACTCCGGATCACAGGAATGATGGGACGTGAAAACCTGCTGGAAGAATGAATGATAGGAGCAAGTTCTCTTTCACAAAAAAAAATCCAACCCTGAAGCATAGAAAGCTGACCATACTGTCACTGCCAATGTCATGTGTCAAACCGCAGGAACTTTTGGGTTGAACCTAAGCAAATTGTGTCTCTGCTGCTCTTTGCTCACACTCATCAAAACTTTACTTCTGTATCGAGAGGCATTTGATGCGGATTTCATTTGAAGTTTAGCAGGAAGGGATTTTTCTTAAGTCTGTTGTGCTTGCATGGTCAGCTATTCAGCTTAAAATGTCCCGTGTCAAGCAAATAGCTAACTGAATGCAACTCAGTATAAGCTGTAATTAAAATAATGTACTCTTGATGCCTAAAAACAAAAGATTAATATTTATTGTGTACCTGGCATAGCACACGGTGGATTCCATACACTACAGAATAGATTTTATGAATTAGATGCCTGCCTTGCACTTTTGAACCATGAACAACACCAAAATGTGATAACGCCAAATCAACCGATGCTTTCTAGTTCCTTTGCTTGTGGGTTCTGTTCCTTGAGAATTAACAGGCACTGATTTGCTTGGAAAGGATTTTCTGAACGTTTCTCCCATCCAAGGCAGGTAGCTTGAGTCAGTGAGGAGTGATGTCGTTGCAGAGATGGAACCTTATATAAGAAATGTAAATCTTCGTGGTTTGGAGCAGAATTTGGACTTTTCTCCCATTGCCAGAATCATGGAGCTCTCTGTCTGTGGCTTGGTGACGGGTGCTTCGGCTGTACCGGTGTCTCTTTGTGTGTGGAGATGCACGCTGGGGTTTTCTGCATGGGTCCAGGTATGTTTCTGCTCAATTTGCCTGAGTATGTTCTCGCAGTGGTGGAGCCCAAACCTTGGATAAAAATGCCTCAGTCCAAACAGCTGCGTGTAGCAGTTGATGGAGCTGCTTTCGGGTGTCTCCCAACAGAAGGTGGCCTCCAGAAGCTGGGCAGAACTTTTCGATAGCTGTTGATTGTACATTGTAACGTCAAGCTGGTGACAAAGGAATGTACTGATTGTACATTGACTGTAACGTCAAGCTGGTGACAAAGGAATGTAGCTGGCATCATGTCATAAATGAGCAAAAATCATAGGAAGAGCCGAACTGCCATCGTCCTTAGATGAGGAACTTCACTCCTTCGGATGTCGCTCCTCCAGGTTGATGATTCTGCTCTTGTCCAAGAATGTAACAGAGTTTGGGTGAGGAGATATTCATCTTGTTTGTCAGGAATTCAGATTTTGGAGCCTGTGGGTGTGCAGCAAGAAGACACGTAAGGAGGCTGAGACGTGTCTCATCCAGGGGCTCAACTGATAATTCAGGATTCCAGGCTATGGAGCACACAACCAAATGTAAGTGAGATGGACTAAACACTAATCACTGGGCTGGGGGAAGCAATACGTTTTTCTAGTGTGTGTGGTCAGTTGTCTCACGTAAACATAGGCAAGTGTGCGACAAATTTTTTGCACAGTAGAGTATTTTAAGTAGTGTTTTCTGTCCCCTTTTCTGTGGGGCAAGGATAGGTCACCGAGTCCACGTTTGGGTGCAATGCAAATGAACACAGTTGGGGTTCAGCTTTCACTCTGGGTTTCACAGCATGGCAGTCGTGCTCCAAGAGGTGTTAGGCTGTTTGTTTGTAGCACTGAGGGAAAATTAGAAGTGGATAAGTCCTTAAAGAAACTGAGGAAGCTCAGACTAATAAAAAAATGCCAAAGAGGTTATTGATATTCCGCGGGTGGGTATCTTCTGCTGAGAAAAGTTTAAAGTTTGACAAGGCACCAAGATGTCTGTCCATTCATTTACCACTCAATGGTGACTGCAGTGAAAGACTCCAGAAGTGGTTGGTCTAAACTTTCCTTTTCCCAGTAATATGAAAATGCAGCTCAGCTCACAGGGGATCCCACTTTAGATGTGGCTGCTGACACAGGAACCCACCATCTGTCCCGGTGGCTGTTGCTTTGTGCTGTTGGGTTTTCTCTGTCCCTGCTGTCTCTGTACCCTGTGTGCTCGGGTCTCCAGCAAGCTCCAGCTCCAGTCGGTCCCCAGGAAACAGACAGGGCTCTCACGGCACTGACAATGAGTGCAAATCATTCCTTGTCATCTCCTTCTGTCAAGCTGTAGTTGGATAATTCTCCCAAAGGCACTATGCGCCTGGGGTAGCTCGGTGCTGCCCCACCAAAGTAGGGATAGATGGACTTGTTTCCCCTTGGGCTGTCCCTCTGGTATACAAGAGGTGGACAGGACATCGGTGGTGAGGAAGCAGTTCCTGGATGGATTTAGATGAGATGTTAGACCACAAGTGTGACCAGCGAGCTTGAAAACCTACTTTGCCTTTGCATGGTATGGACTGGTCACCCTTTACTGACAGTTCTCACCACCATCTTCTCCCTCCTGCTGGTGAAGGCACTTGAGAGCGTGCCAGTCCTGGCATGGACCTGATGGGGGGCACATCCAGGTGCTTTCGTGTCCCACCACGTGGGCTTGCTGCCAGCTGTGTTTACAGTGAGGTGGACACCCCAAAACCGGATGAATTCAGCGGGGTGTAAGCCTGTACTAGAGGTGAGAATGAATATAAGGTGTGTGACATCCGTGGCCCGAAGGAGAAGCCACCCGAGAGCCACGCTGCTGAGTGTGTCTGTCTGTTAGTGAGCCCCTTGAGTTCAAATTCTGCTTTTCCAGTGTTAATGTTCACAGATCGCTTTGTTTTTCTGAGTCAATATTCAACAGTTTTAAAGGACTGCATTGCAGTGGCCTTCAAAGTGTGCATTCGGAGGGTTCTAGCTGAAGTACATATATATCTCTCAGAAACTTGCACATCTGTAGGTGGACACCCCAAAACCGGATGAATTCAGCGGGGTGTAAGCCTGTACTAGAGGTGAGAATGAATATAAGGTGTGTGACATCCGTGGCCCGAAGGAGAAGCCACCCGAGAGCCACGCTGCTGAGTGTGTCTGTCTGTTAGTGAGCCCCTTGAGTTCAAATTCTGCTTTTCCAGTGTTAATGTTCACAGATCGCTTTGTTTTTCTGAGTCAATATTCAACAGTTTTAAAGGACTGCATTGCAGTGGCCTTCAAAGTGTGCATTCGGAGAGTTCTGGCTGAAGTATATATATCTCTCAGAAACTTGCACATCTGTATACTTCAAACAAACTATTTCCCAGGTCAAGATTTCTAGGTAGTGCAAAACCTTTCCGCGCTGTTGAGTAGTTCACTTTTAACCTGTGACATTTACGGTGTTAAAAGAAAACTGAAGGCATTTTTGCTTTTCACTTTTTACGAATTCTGCACTGAAAATGTATAGAACGATGCAAATGGCCAAGATGGGTCCTGCTGAGACAACTTCCTACTCTGGGGCTTTTGGTTTATAGACAGTGCTGCCTAAAGCACGATCCAAAGCTCACTGAAGTCTGGGAGAGTCTCCCCTGGATATTCCTGGGCTTTGGATCAGCTCAATAGAGGAAGACGGGCAGGAGCCCAGCACAGCTGATCCCACCTCACTGGAACCAGTAGGAGCCTGTTGGGCACTGAAGAAACTGAAGTTCAGGTTTTTGCAGGATCTTGAGTATTATTAGAAGGACATTTTTGATTGTTCACTGAAAAACTGGAGAACATTGGGGTTGATACACAATAGCCTATAAATAATCACAAGTCATATTTTGTTAATATGGCAACACCATTGATGTATATAATAAGCTTCCAAAGATTGTTTTACACACTCTCGAGTATTTTTCACTGATGAAGGAATTAATAGAGCTAGTTCATTTAAAACAATGAAGTGAGGTAATTTTGAATCGAAACTGAGAGCAAACAGAATTGTGGGATTCAGAGATTTGCTAAATGTCCAATATATTAATGTGCAAAGCTGTTGTGGGAAAAAATAATTCTCCAAGTGTGCTTTGATGGAATGATTTATTATTCCTAAATGCTTGCCGGAAGAACGTTGAATGTTTTCCTGTGTTTGAATGTACAGTTTCTAAGCTGGATACATTTTAATGTTTGAAAACTTTGTGTATATCAAGCTTGTTGTAAAATACTCCTTTTGTTCCTCTGTTACCGATGCGACATTGGATAGTTCAATTCCACACTAGATATTTTATGTTGAACAAATAAATAGTTTTTTCAGTAAAAGTGCTTTTGGCTGTTCTGTGGGATTTTGGTGAAGGGCCAGGAACTTTACCATTTCTATGTCTTGCTGCGTGGCCTCAGCTGGAGACGCTGAGGCTCGGCACTTTGTGGATCCCACTCGTTTTGTGTGTGTGTTTTACACGTTTGGACACAAAGAACAGCCACAGGATTGATGTTTGCGTTATAAGCAACCTCCTAGATAACTCCAGCTAAATATTTCTTTTTAAATTATCTGAAGATCTCTGGTTGCTTTTTGCGGATTGATGTTCGCGTTATAAGTAACTTCATAGATAACTCCAGCTCATTTTTTTTTTAATTATCTGAAGATCTCTGGTTGCTTTTTGCTTTTAATGGACTTCAGACAATGAAAACCAGTCGGTTTTGCTTCTTGCCTGTGGGCAGTTTGTAGCGATGCCTGTGATGCTGGAATATGTGATGGCAGATCATGAGGGCGCGTCGGGAGGAGGAGGCTCAGCGTGTGTCTGCACTTCGGGGCAGGGAGAGTTCCTGCTCTTTATTGACTTTGACATGTGAGCTTTCCTTTGACATATCTTGTTTTTATAAAAGATAATTGAGTGCATAACCCTGACTGCGTTCCTCTACCCTTTAAATAATACTCTTATTTTGATGTCCGGTGATTTACAAACATAAGGCTGTTCGTGTCTGAGTCAAAAAATGATCTGGGAATGCTTTGCATGCGAACGCAGTGAGTTCTCATCTCAGCCTGCATTAATCTTCCTTCTCACAGCTTGGGCAGCTGCCGACGGTCCGCTGGGATGAGGAGTCTTATTTCTGGGAATGGAAACAGCCGGTCACTCCGGGAGGGTTTGTATGGCGGAAGCAATACTTGGGGAGAATATTCATCCTCCTGTGTTTTCTCTGAACTTTTTTTGGCATCCTCAGCCATTTCGAAAGCTCATTCTGTTTTTCCCAAATGCCAGAGCTGCTGTTTGCTTACAGAGAGTAACTTTACTGATACTTGATGTGTTTCCAGCTTTGTTCTGTGTCATAGGCGATCGTTGTTGAGAACTTGGAGTTCATAAAATGTGCTGATGCCGGCCATGGGAGACGGCGCTTTGTGCGTGTCAGGAGAGTCCTGACATCCCACTGCCTCTCCCTTACCTTGCCCTCCCCACAAAAGCCAACCCCAGTCTCTTCTGTCCTGCAGGGTTTGATCTGTATGGCATGAAGTACCTTTGGAGTGATGGGCTGAGCTGCAGGAGAGCGTCCCAGACATTTCGGTACTAGGGAATAGGAGTTCTTAATGGGCTGGGGGGCAATTAGCAACAGCAGCCAGGCAAACAGGTGATTTCACACAATGATATTTCAGGTTGATGTGGCTGCTCAGAATCTGAAACGACATCTCTTCCTCCCGCAGGAGGATGCGTTCAGGCAAAATGTGTGGGGAGACATGGGATGTTTCTAAGGAATAAGCTTTTGAGGCGTTATCTGTGCCATCGTTAAGAAGCGAAAGCATCACACACGAAATATTTGAATATTACCTTTATTGTGCACATATATTAAATTTTGGCCTTTTAGAAAATAAGCAAAATTAGACTGCAAATAGAATTATGACTCTAATCGTGTCTGTTTGTTTTCTAAGCAGCTGCGTAAGGTCACAGATCAGCTGCTCCTCGAGGCACAGGTGATTTCACACAATGATATTTCAGGTTGATGTGGCTGCTCAGAATCTGAAACGACATCTCTTCCTCCCGCAGGAGGATGCGTTCAGGCAAAATGTGTGGGGAGACATGGGATGTTTCTAAGGAATAAGCTTTTGAGGCGTTATCTGTGCCATCGTTAAGAAGCGAAAGCATCACACACGAAATATTTGAATATTACCTTTATTGTGCACATATATTAAATTTTGGCCTTTTAGAAAATAAGCAAAATTAGACTGCAAATAGAATTACACCTCTAATCATGTGTTTGTTTTCTAAGCAGCTGTGTAAGGTCACAGATCAGCTGCTCCTCGAGGCTGTAAGAGCAGAAGAATCAGCTGCATCTTGCAGGTTACGCAATGATTTGCTGCACCCCTGGACCCAGCGAAGCTCTGCCGACATCAGGGAGGTGGTTTGGGATTTACAGCAGTGCACGTGGGGGGAGAACGTGGTCCTTAATATCTCATATTTGGAATAAGTGACACCGAGTGGCTGCTGTTTCACTGAACGGCGATATCACAGACCATGAGCTTTAGCATGAATCAATAGTAAATTTTTCTCCAGCTACTGTTTTCTTTTTTCTAGCCTTTCCTTGATTGTACCCCTTTGAATGTGGCTGCAATGTCTCAGGTGAGCTGCCAGGTTAGTGGGAAACCCTTTTGACAGATGGAGTGGACATGATGGGGGGTTCCTAATTTTCCTGTGTCTCCCTTATGTCTCCCTTTGGTTTTTAAGCTCAGGGCAGATAGTAAATTTTTCTCCAGCTACTGTTTTCTTTTTTCTAGCCTTTCCTTGATTGTACCCCTTTGAATGTGGCTGCAATGTCTCAGGTGAGCTGCCAGGTTAGTGGGAAACCCTTTTGACAGATGGAGTGGACATGATGGGGGGTTCCTAATTTTCCTGTGTCTCCCTTATGTCTCCCTTTGGTTTTTAAGCTCAGGGCAGAGGTTCCCCAGTTCCCAGCCATCAGCAGGCTCTTAAAACCCCTCCATGCTCCGCTGCCTTCCCGGGATGGACACTGCTCTGCCCTGAATGTGCCCTGACTCCATGGGGGCTACCAGGGCTTCTCGTCACCCCTGCTGTGGTGGCAGCAGAAGGTGGGTTTGTGCTTCACAAGGGTGTGAGAAGCACCAGCGTTGGGCCAAAATGGCAGCCAGAGGAACTTGTCACCTGCTCTCGGTGGTGGCTTTGACAGAGAGTTGTTGCCTTGGACTCGAGTGAGGCAGGAATGGGAATTCCCACACCACGTCACTTTGCCAGCACCGCAGGTGTGACAGCAGAGACAAACACAACCCTCTCACACCTTCACAGGAGGAAAAGGGGACGGTGCAGCAGCTGCTGAGAAATTCTGACCCTTGCCGTGAGAGCAACCATCGCTGCTTTGGCAAAAAGGGCAGACAATTAGCAGATGCGCTCAGCAAAGTTCGTCAGAGCTTTCCGACTGCTCAGGGTGTGTCAGCTGGAGAAGAACACAATGGTCACATAGCGTGTGGTGGAAAATGAGGCTGCTGGAAGGTCCCCTGGGGCCACGGCTGCGCTGGCACCGTAACCTCCACTGCGCTGCTGGGAATGAGACGACTCTCATACGCAGATCTTGTGTGCATGGACCATCTCCAGCAGCACTGCCTGCCCCGTGGCTTCCTACGCGCTGCTGGGAATGAGACGAGTCTCATACGCAGATCTTGTGTGCATGGACTGTCTCCAGCAGCACTGCCTGCCCCGTGGCTTCCTAAAAAGCCTTCAGGGGTTTCTCTTGGTGACACTGAAGCAGCGCCTCAGGAGACCAGCCCTTGGACAGGGAGCAGCTCCGGTGTGCTTGCCGTGGGACTGTTTTAAATCCAGGTGCCCAGGAGGTAGAAGGAGCCCCAGCTGCAGGGCAGCGTCTCCCGTTCACTGGTGCATCAGGGATCAGGTTGATGAGCTATTTCTGGCACACGGAGTCAGAGGGAGAGAGAAGCTGCATCACAGATGAGTAGGAAACAGTTTTCTGCAGAGGAGAGCGAGGCAGGGACCGTGTGCTGGGCTCGGGACAGGCTTGGGATTTGAGGTTAATGCTTCCTGACCATTCAGTACCTTGTCTGGGATGGGTTTTAGAGCAGGAAAGTCAAATGGCATGGAAAAATCAGCCAAACTGTATCATCAGACCAACACTTTGGGTCCCCAGCAGTGGCACTGAACGCCCCAGAAAAGTCCCACCCTCCTGGGATCTGTCCCCAACTCCTTGGGGAGGCACAACCTGCCCGGAGCCACCTCCTCTCTCCGAGCTGGAAAGGAGAAACTGAAGGGGCCGTGGGAGTTTTAGGGAGGAGAACAGCTATTTTGTGTCTGCTCTCTGCTATATATAGAATCTGGCAAGTACACGGGGCTGGGACATGTTGCTTTTGTTGCTAAAAACATCATTTGGAAAGCCCATTTTAGGCAAGGCCTGCTGTCTATTGCCAGATACACTAAGCAGGTGCTGGGGAGCCGGGCTTTGTCCTGGCATGAACGTGAGCACGTAATTGTAACCGAAACACGTGCTTTTAGAGCTGTCGTTACTTCCCGGGGAGCTTCAGAGCTTCTTCCTACTAAGGAGCTTTTGCCTCCTGAGGGGGGAAGCTTGCAAATCTAATTACACGCCGGGTGTCGGAGCAGGCAGGGAAGACCTCAGGTGGCACGGGCTCGGTTTCAGGTCCCGTCCCGTGGCGCAGATGAACTGCAGGATTGTCACGATTCCAGCTGAACCCTGCCTGCCCTTTGCAGGCTGATCCCCCGGGGAGAGAAGGGCGCTTCGTCACAGCTAACGAGTTCATATTTTCAAGCACTTCCTTTAGGTAGGCTGTGGAAGGCCAGGGTGGAGGGGACTCGGCCGGCTGGCAACTGGCATCGACAGAACTGGCAGAAACCTGAAAAGTGGATGCTACGAACTGGTTTTGGAGATTTGGGGGGAGGGTTGAAAGGCCCACGTGTATCGCTGTGTTATTGGCATCTTCTTGCTGTGATTTCTAAGCTACTGCTGTCACAGTAATCCCGGGTGAGCTGGCAACTCACAAGCGGGGCTGCGGGGGGCTGGCCAGCTTCTTCTCCTGCAGGATGGTCCCGAAGAGCCGCGCTGCTGCCATGGCACAGCCCCAGTGGATGGTGATCCCGAACCCGCCGTGGCCGTAGTTGTGTATCACCTGGGGGAGGAGAGAAGGGGTCAGGGCTGGGAAAGCTCTGCTGGAGCTCTCTGGGGTTAGGTGCAGCGAGGAGCCACAACAGTGGGTGGGAATGTTGTAGAATCATAGAATTGTCTGGGTTGGAAGGACCTTGCAGATCATCGAGTCCAACCATCAACCCAACACTGACAAAAGCCACATCTGCCCAGCTTTTAAATACCTCCAGGGATGGTGACTCCACCGCTTCCCTCTTCCAAGGCTTAATAACCCTTTCAGTGCAGATATTTTTCCTAATACCCATCCTAAACCTCCCCTGGTGCAACTTGAGGCTGTTTCCTCATGTCCTTAGTGTCTTTGGATTGACCCTTGAATCTGGGAGCTCCTGGTGCACAGCTCAGCTCCACTGCTCCTTCCCTCCCTCCGAAAGCTGCTGGAGAGGCAGGAGAAACTCTTGGGGGCAGTTTCCCTGGAGCATCCTCTGCCACCCCAAAAGGCAGCAGTGGGGCTTGCGGCCGTGGTCCTCAGAGGAGAACGTGTCACATCATACCTGGTGCCTGTTCCTGCTGAGGTAAATCCCTGTCCTTCAGCAGGAGCCCTGACTGGTGGCTGGGATCAGTAGCTGCACCAGTCAGCGTGGGTACAGAGTGCTGATACAGGAACAGAGCGGTCCCTAAATTAATTAAAACACAGCACCGCTTTGAACCACGCTCTGGGCTCTGCCTAAGGACACCAATTTCTTTCCAAGGTTCTCCAGCTAAAAATTGCATATATTTTCCTTACATCTAGTTACGTTTTGCAGCCACCATCCCCTTTGGAGCTTTAATCTCTTCTTCTAAGTGGTACAGAGACACGTGCACACCATGGAATGGAGGATTCCCTCTGCAGGTCTGCTGAGGAGCACTCAGACTCATGTGGTTCTACATGGAGAAGGTCCAAGGATGCTGAGGGTCCGAGAGCACACTGCCCACTGTCCCATCCCCAGCCTCCTTTCTCTTAAAAGATATATTAGAGGCCATTTAAAGAGCCATTGCCCCGGGGAAGTTTGACACTTGGCACCCAGCTCTACCCACACAGAGGCAGCTGAATTTTTCAGAGCCCCCCCGGCAGGTAGAGCCCCAGCAGTGTCCCTCGGTGCCTTCACCCTGTTTCATTTTGTGCTGCTGAGGAGCTTTGAACTTGTAGAAATCTCCGAAGTCCAATCTTTTTACACCAACAACCTGGTGTCAGTGCTGGAGGCCGTGAGGATGTTATGAAAAGCTGCGGATTAGGTTTTATTAAAGGGAGACACGAGGCCTGCGTGCACGAGGGTTGTACATTTATGGGCTGCCAGCAGAAAACCACACTGCTTTAAATGCTGACACCGAAACACGGGGCACAAGTGCCTCGGGTGATTCTGGGAGCAGCAGAGCCCGTGGGATTTGGTTCCTCGGAGTTTTTCCTCCCAATATGGGTTTTTTTGGTGTCTGTTAAGGACTAAGCTCCAGCTGCAGGTTTCCCTTTGGCAGGAGCACTCCCTGCCCCTCTCTCCCCAGAAAATCCAACAGAACTTGATGTCTTTGACACTTATCTCTGAGACTGGGCTGGAACTGGCTCAAAGATGCACCCGTTATTAGAGGGGAGATGGCGCGAGGACTGATGAAGGTGACCGACGCGCAATTAGCGTGGTGGTTAATGCGGCGCGAGGACTGATGAAGGTGACTGATGAAGGCGACCGACGCGCAATTAGCGTGGTGGTTAATGGCACTGTGGGTTAACGACCCATCTGGGGGGTGTGCACGGTACCTCTGCCTGGGAGTGCCCGTGGCGGAGGGTCTCCCGCTCCAGGCGAACACGGGGACGTGCCGGTCTCAATCCACTCCACTCCTGCACGATCTTGGCTTTCTGGAAGTAAAAGCAGATCAGCCCCAGCCCAGCACCTCTCAGTTACAGCCCCCAAACATCACGGCACGACGTGACCCACCAGATGAGGGCTCTTACCATGACCTCCCAAAGCTTTCTTCTCATTTTTCACCAGCTCTATCAGTACTTTATCCTACAAACCTTGTCCCAGAAGCAATGCCAGCCCCTGCCTGTCCAACCAGCCAGGTGTGCAGAGCCAGAGCTGGGCATGATGGACACTGCCAGGCAGGTACAAACACACAAAAACCTGTGTTTTACCCTCTTGCTGAGTGCTACGTGCTGCTGTGGGGTGCACGGAAAAAGCCTGGGGTTACTCTATGTGCACCATTCACCTCTCAACGGTGTGTTTCTCACCACAGTGGCTGACACTGTGTAAGCAACAGTCACTTTGCCCCTCTCCTGTCCTGCTGAAGGCAGGCGCTGCCTGTTCCTCACATAAAGATTCAGATTTTGTGGTTTGGCCTCAGCCTCAGCTGCGCCGGAGCACCCAGGGCTCTCCATGTCCCCTCCCTCTCCAAGGGTCCTTCATCCCGGCCCCAGGTTGGGGTCACCCACCTGGAGAGCGGGGAGCAGCCTGCAGCAGTTCTCCCAGATGGTTTTGTGATCCTGGGCGCTGTTTTCCTCACTCCAGTTGCCGTGCTGATAGATCCCTCCCAAGACTGTGAACTCGCTCCTGCGCCAAAAGCCAAAGGGGAGAAATGACAGGAATGTCCCCTTGGGATGGGCCATCGCATGGAGGGACCGGGATCCTTATGGATCCTGCTATGGATCCTGCTACTCCCTGAGCTTGGGACATATTCCTGCTGGAGAAACTCTCACGCCAAGCAGGCAAGGGAGGGGTGCCTGCGTGTCTGCTCATCAGCAAGTCATTCGTTAAATGCTATCAGCACCCCAAAGGCCCTCGCCTGGGCAAAGCAAACAGCTCATTTCATCCTCTATCAAGCAGGTCTGCTCCCGCCTGGCTGAGGAAAATAGCTGGAAGGAACGGGATGCCTGCAGTGAGGAACACAAAGAAACGGATTTCTTTTGCTGCCGCTCCAAAACTCCTGCGGATTAACAGAGGAGGAGAGACAGGCTAAGGCTGGGGGGACCTGGGGGTGTCTGTACCTGCTGGATCTTTCTAAAACCTTGCAGGAGCCCTGGGAAGCACAAAGACAAAAGGGCTGAATGGGGGGGTGTGTGTGGGGGGAGAACCCCAGGGCTGAGCTCTCCCACATGGAAGAGGTGTCCTCCATGCAGGAGCACTGACCCGGCTGCTTCCTTCGGGAGCCAGCCCGGTGTCCAGCTGTGACAGCTCAAGTGAAAATAAACACAGGGAGGGAAATTCATATGTAGCTGGGACCGTGATCAGAAATTGCTTGGAATACTTTGTTCGGAGGCCGTGAGCATTCAAAGTTCCTATTTACACAATGGCTTATTGCCTAACCCTGAAATATCAGTGCAATAGGAAGTGCCAGAAATGCAGCATTCATGTTTTGCTTGGGTGGAATTTGCTCCTTGGAAAAGGACAAGACCAGGGAGATTGAAGCCCTGTGGTACTGCCTGATCCGAGATCGCAGGAGCCCAGGACCAGCTTTGGACCCTCCTTGCATCCAAGTGCTGAGCCAGGGTCACCCTCTGTGTGACCATGGGAGCTTTGCCTGCCCGTGTCCTTCTGCTCTCCTCCCACACAGCAAATAAAAGCATCGTCGGGCTGGGTACCAACCCCAGCCTGGGCTCTTGCAGGGCAGACACCAGCATCTGAATTGGTGCTGTAGGAGCACTGACAGAAGAGCATCCCTAAAGCCAGCCAGACCCTGCCTCACCCCTCCTGTCACCTACCCTGGAATGACGTACGGCGAGTTGTAGATACCAGATTTGACATCGTGAGTGATGATGAAATGCTTCACCCACGGGGCCAGGACCTGGGAGACGAAAGGGAGAGGGTCAGGGAGAGTGGGGTCCCTGGCTCGGGGAGGCAGCGGGAGGGATGTGGGCAGCTGGGCCAGTGTGGCCACTGGGGTCTGCATGTGGTGCCCTCCCTTCTGCTCAGGGTCTGTGTGGCACTGGTTTCCCTGTGCTGCTGTGGGAACACAGGGAAACAGGAGGGCAGGCAGGCAAGCAGAGGAGCTTCCTACCCAGCGTGGGTCTATGTTTCCCCCAATAATCATCCTTTTCTCCCAAGGATTTTATGCCTTTTAATTGTTAGCATTATGACTCTGGCTTCTCCCCCACCTTCACCCAACCAAGAAGTGGGCTGGAAACTCGAGGCATTCCCACAGCTGGACCAGGAATGGGATCCAGGTTTTTTGCTCTGCTTTCCACGCACACGAGGGTTTTACATGACCAACGTTTCTGGGAATCAGGACTTGATCCCAGTTGTGGGTCCAGCCCACAACCCCAAGATTTGCCCCAGAGGGCGTAGGTACATGGTTAATAAACAGCTCCTCCAGAAAAAAAAAAGAGGGGGGGACACGAACCCTATGCCCACAACCCCAAGATTTGCCCCAGAGGGCACAGGTACATGGTTAATAAATGGCTCCTCCAGAAAAAAAAACAGGGGGGGACACGAGCCCTGTGCCCGCAACCCCAAGATTTGCCCCAGAGGGCAAAGGTACATGGTTAATAAATGGCTCCTCCAGAAAAAAAAACAGGGGGGGACACGAGCCCTGTGCCCGCAACCCCAAGATTTGCCCCAGAGGGCAAAGGTACATGGTTAATAAATGGCTCCTCCAGAAAAAAAAAAAGAGGGGGGGACACGAGCCCTGTGCTCACCTCACCTTTATGATCTGCCCACGGCCAGGCTGTAGCTCTGGGTCAGGCTGCAGCTCCCCAGCACGCACCCCGGTGCAGTTTATCACGACGTCTGCGCCCTGGGCAAACACCTGAGGAGAGAGGGAGGCAGCACGGTGAGCAGGGCACTGCCCGCAGGCATCACCAGATCCCTGCAGCCCAGCCAAGCCAAGCACTGGGTCCAACAGCCTGGTGATGAATAAACCACACGGGCTGGATCCAGGGCATCACTTCCCCAACACGGCTCCCGCAGAGACCCCGTGTGTGTGCAGGAAAGGAGAATGTTTGTGGTTTAAGGAGAAGCCATGATGCTGATCTTCACTCAGCACTGGCCAAATGCCCTACTCCATCCCCTCTCAGCCACCTCTTGATGCCCAAGAGCCTTTCCCTTCCCTGGTAGAATTTATTTCCTAGATCTTGGCACACTCTTGCTGCTCTCCCCTGTCCCAGCTGTGCCAAGGAAGATCCTGGAGCAGCACGTGCCCGCTGGAGGTTGCATCTCCACACTGGGACGGGGCCATGCTTGCTCTGCCCCGGCTCAACGTCACCACTCACCTCCTGGAAAGATTCAACCTTCTTATGGAAGAACTTCACTCCTCTCTGCGTTAACCTGGGAAGAACGAGTTCATTCATTGCCGGCAAATTAAAAGCAAATGTACCGTTCAAATTAGTGCTTGTAATTGATAACCAGAGGTGGAACGGCTTGTTGCTCCTTGTAATAAACATCCACGGTCTTCTTGGTGGTTCCTAAAGGTCTCCAGTCATTAGCTCATTTCCCTAATGGCCCAGAGCTACCGAGGGTGATCAGTCCTGCTAAGCCTGGGCTTTCTGCTGCAGACAGGGGACCCACTCCACGTTGGAAATGACAACAAAACCAAGCCTCGAGTAATACTCCCATAGCTAAAAGCACTCAGATGCAGCTCTAAGTGTCCCATTACTTTCATTTTTGTCACGCAAAAATACACTCCTGGGCCAACTATTACAGCAAGGAGTCTGTTACCCCGCTGGGGCAACGAGGAGCTGCCTAAACTCAGCCACCAACTTGGCACTAGAGAAGGATCTGGGGTAACACCTGATGTGCAGGATGAAAACCCACAGCTGCCTCCCACGTCCTGTGGGGCAGAGAAATCGGGGGGAGCAGGCAGGACCCCCACACCCGCCCCAGCCCCACACTCACCTGTTGGTGAGCCACGGCAGGTAGCTCCTGCACTCCAGCATCAGCGCCGTGTTGAACCAACCATAGCTGAAACCAGACGAGGAGAGGAAGCCATGAGGACCCACAGCAGCTTTACATGAGCAGCCGCCTCCTGCCCCGGTGCTCCCTGCACCTCCAGGCCCCCAATTCATAGAATCATAGAATGGTTTGAGTTCGAGCAGCCGCCTCCTGCCCCAGTGCTCCCTGCAACTCCAGGCCCCCAGTTGGAAGTGATCTTATAGATCATTAAGTTCCAACCCCCCTGCCCTGGGCAGGGACACCTCCACTAGAGCAGGTTGCTCCAAGCCCCCTCCAACCTGGCCTTGAACCCCTCCAGGGATGGGGCAGCCACAACTTAATTCCCCCTTGCCCAATAAATGCATGGTTTTGTCCTTCCTTTACAGCATAAAACACCGTCTGCTGATTTTCGTCTCCCACTTTGACAATATCTGGTGAAGCCAGAAAGGGGTTGGAATGGTTTATATGCTGGGCTGCTGCTTTTTTTGTATGTTTGGGGTGTTTCCTATTTATTTTAAGGGAAGAGGCTGTAACAAAGCAAGGCTACTTCGGCACCCCCAGTTTCTCATCCTCATTGCCCTTCCCCTTGCACAATAAATGCATGGTTTTGTCCTTCCTTTACAGCATAAAACACCGTCTGCTGATTTTCTTCTCCCACTTTGACAATATCTGGTGAAGCCAGAAAGGGGTTGGAATGGTTTATATGCTGGGCTGCTGCTTTTTTCGTATGTTTGGGGTGTTTCCTACTGATTTTAAGGGAAGAGGCTGTAATGAAGCAAGGGCACTTCAGCACCCCCAGTTTCTCATCCTCATTGCCCTTCAACAGAGGGGTGCCTGGGGCCATCCAGACAGACCCGGGGGAAAACCAGACTGGAAAATACCTGTAACCAGGGAAGAGCTCAAGCTCTTTTGGTGTCAAGTTCCTGAAGCCCAGGACAATGTTCTTCCAAGATGGGTCCTGCAACAGGGAAAAATGTCCCAGCTCCTTAACGAGCACAAATGGCCGTGCCACCATGGGACAGAAGCTGTGGGGGACACACATCCTCACTGCACAGCCCATCCTGAAGGAGCAGAGGCGAAGGAGCACACTCCAAGGCCAGCGATGCTCTGCTGGATCCCACCCTCCGAGGGCTCAGCCCTTACTTCACACCGAGGGCACAGAAAACACCGAGTCCCGAGCAAACTGTCTTCAACAGAGGGGTGCCTGGGGCCATCCAGACAGACCCGGGGGAAAACCAGACTGGAAAATACCTGTAACCAGGGAAGAGCTCAAGCTCTTTTGGTGTCAAGTTCCTGAAGCCCAGGACGATGTTCTTCCAAGATGGGTCCTGCAACAGGGAAAAATGTCCCAGCTCCTTAACGAGCACAAATGGCCGTGCCACCACGGGACAGAAGCTGTGGGGGACACACATCCTCACTGCACAGCCCATCCTGAAGGAGCAGAGGCGAAGGAGCACACTCCAAGGCCAGCGATGCTCTGCTGGATCCCACCCTCCGAGGGCTCAGCCCTTACTTCACACCGAGGGCACAGAAAACACCGAGTCCCGAGCAAACTGTCACAAGACAAACTTGGAAGGATTTGAAAGCCTTCAGAACATGGGCTGGGAAGAAGTACAACCCTGCCCGCCCCCAGGCAGCCTCCGAGCTGGAACCCTTCCCAGCCCTGGCTGTGACTTGCTCCTTACCGGCACCGGCTGCGTGAACAGGTTGTAGCCAGAAATGAGGAAAAGTCCCATTTCCTTCGCTGCCGCCGAGCCCAGGTGTCCCAGGAGGTAATCAAAGGTCTCTTTATTCCAGAGCCTGCAATGAAAACAGGAGAGTGGTGGCTCTGCCAGCCCCATGGAGCTGTGCCCAGGCAGCTCAGCCCCTCATATGCCTATGGGGACATGGTGCCAGCCCTCTCCTCACCATCATCATCCTCACTTACGTCTCCTGCAGGTTGCCGTGGTCGCTCAGGTAGGGCTGCCACAAGCCGGCTGCCCCATCACTGGTGGTGTGGGGTGTGAAGCGGTCGGCATAGACCTCCATCTCCAAGGAGGGCACCAGCCCGTGGTACTGCTCATGGATGCACAGGGCGGTGGAGAGGCCGATCACCCCGGCCCCGATGATGGCCACACGCATGGCTCCGGCTCTCTGTGGAGAGGGGAAACACTTGATGGGCAGTGCTGGGGCTTGGAGAAACCAGGGGTTCCTGAGTCCTGTGGGACCTGACCTGGCCTTGGCTCTGCTGCCGGAGCAGAGCTGGGCTGCGGGGAAGGGGCTGAGCTGCAGGGAAGGGGCTGAGCTGCAGCTTGGTGCATTCTGTGTGCATTCCTTAAAGCCTCCAAGATCTCTTCAGCACCTGCCTGTGCTGCCCAGGCACTGAAATCATGGATGGGGGGGGTGTAACTTGTCAGGGTGGCAGGGCTACCTTTCCCCATCGCTCACAGCCCATGTGCTTGGGGTGGCATCCCTGGTTCTACCCTTGGCCACGCTGTAGCCACATGTGCACCCACCCAGTGGCACCATCTCCCATGGGATGGCATCAGCCCTCTGTGCCCAGCGTCCCAGCCTCAGGGTGCTCCGAATTCTTCTGCCCAGACAAAAGATGTGGGCAGGGATAAAGGAAGTGGGAAACAGCAGGTGTTTTCCAGGGAACAATGCCAGGTACGATAAATCCAAGGATGGCTCCTCACGCCGCTGGTGCCCTTGGGGCTGCCTGCACATGAGGGCAACCGTGCCACCACCCCAAACCTTTCCCAGCCCCAGCTGGGAGAACCACTGTATGTAAATGCCAGCTGCAAAGAGGGTCTGCAGCCCCCGTCAGTCCCCTGCTCTTCCCTCTCCACGGAGCTTTCCTGCCTTGCAGCCTGGGAAAAGCCCTGTGGTCACTGTATGGGCAGGGAGCAGCCAAAGACTGATTTGGGGAAGGTCCAGGTGTTCCTCAGATCACCTCAGCCTGAGTCACATCCCTGGATGCTCAGCTGCCAGTGCGTGGGCAGGGGGGTGGACACCAGCAGCACACCAGACCTAGTTCTGGGCAGCCTGAGTAAATTCCAGCCCATGGTTTTATTTGGATAAGGTAAAGTGCAGCATCTCTGCTGTGAAAGGCAGCCCACGGGCGAAATGACATTTGCTGGGATGGAGGGATGAGTCATCGGGTCGGCAAAGCACCGATGGCAGCAGGAGAGCCACGCTGCTTCCCATCTGCTGTGGTTTTATAACCCACGGCCGGCAGGAACCGGGGCTGCCTCTGCCCCAGGGATGCACCCCAGGCTGCCCCTGCAGCACCAGCCAAGGGGGTACCTGCCTCGCTGCTCAATAAATAACAGAAACACATTTTTTACCAGCTCACCTGCAGAATGCGTGGTCCTCAGGGCAGCCGCTGCGGTTTTCAGAGACTTCAACAAAACCACCTTCTCCGGGCAGCTTGTTTACAGCCCAGCAAACCGCCTGCAGTGCAAGGTCTAAGTGCCAAGGGCAGCGGGATGACAGCCCGCCCCTGGGCAGCGGGGCCAAAGTCTGTGCTCCGGACCCAGGGAGGTGGAGTTCCCCACACCAGACCCCATGCATGGCTGGCAGCCGGCCCCGGAGTCGTGCCTCTGAAAGGAAAAAGGGGGCACCATGGCCCGTGGCAAAGTGCCATCATCGACACTTATCACCATGGTGACTGTTGGCTGCCCCCATGACGGGTCCTGGCCGATGGGGACACGGGGATAGGACTCCCCAGCCTGCAAAATCTGGGAAAATCAGACATTTTGGTGTTAATTTTTGTGTGGTAAAAAAGAAACGGCACTGCCTCCCTCCTGCTAGATGCCAGGAGCTGCGCCACAAGGAGCTGTGCCACCCAGATTCCCCGGTCTCAGGGCTCAGATGGCTTCATTTGCCATTTCTAAGCTGCCTCTCCCTTCACAAAACCCACAACTTTGGGTTCTGGGCTGAAAAAAAAGGTTTCTGTTGGTGTGGATACCATGACCAGACGCAAAGGCAGCCCTGGAAGCTCAGGTGCTGCTTGGGCAGAATTGCTACAATTGTGGATTTTCCTGTGCCTGAAGCTTTTATAAGAGAGGTAATGAGGATAAAAGAAACGGGAACTAATTTTTGAGCAACCTGCTCAAGTAGAGGTGTCCCTGCCCATGGCAGGAGGGTTGGAACTCGATGATCTTTAAGGTCCCTTCCAACTCTAATCATTCTATGATTTTATGATCTCTCACTGAGTCAGGTTGCAGACACGTCTCTGGAGTCCTGGGCCCAGGGTTTCAGCCACGCAGCACGACCCACCAAATTCAGTCCCAAAAAAGGCAGAGGGTGGCCCGAGCAGAAGGATGTTTTACCCCGATTAGTCAACGGGGATGGCCTGTGGGGGGCTAAGTCCACAGGCCCACTGGGTTTAGGCACTCGTTCCTTTAATGCTTTTGGTACCTTTAATTGCTTAAATTCAGTCCCAAAAAAGGCAGAGGGTGGCCCGAGCAGAAGGATGTTTTACCCCGATTAGTCAACCGAATTCAGTCCCAAAAAAGGCAGAGGAAAGGCAGAGGGTGGCCCGAGCAGAAGGATGTTTTACCCCGATTAGTCAACGGGGATGGCCTGTGGGGGGCTAAGTCCACAGGCCCACTGGGTTTAGGCACTCGTTCCTTTAATGCTTTTGGTACCTTTAATTGCTTTGCCACCATTCGCACCCATTTCCAACCCCGAGCATCATTTCGGGGGCTGCCATCCTGCAGGAGCAGCAGCACCAGCGAGCAACCAACCCCATCCATTGCCGGCTCCCGAGGGTGGCAGCCGGTGATGCCACAGCTCAGGATCCCCCTCCAGATGCCACGAAGGAGGAGGATTGTCCCGTATGTGTGCTGCCCCACGGTCGCATCCTCCCAGGGATGCTGCCAGGAGAAACCCCCTGGGGCAGATGTTGTCCAAACCCCTGGGTGCTTTTTTGTGCAGCTCCCCTTTAGCAGGGGGCAAAGGCAGCCACCCGACGGCCCGAATTATTAAGGGCTTTACATACCATCAGCAAAGCCTCTTAGGCTAATTACCCCATTACTCGTCTGCCTCTTGCTTTTGGCACCGCTGACCCCTCGCACTTTCTTCGGTGGGGTCTGAAGGACGCTCCCGCCCACTGCGCCCCAAAGGGGCTTGAGGGGGGAAGCTCAGACCCCACCGGCATTTTTGGGGGTGATGGGGCGACCGTGACCCCCCGGTGCGGAGGTGCTGGACCCCCCTCTTTCTCTCGTGGGGTGTGGCTGGGACCCCCCTTCCCCCGTGGGGTGGGGTGGCCCGTGGGGCGGCCTAGCGCAGGAGCCCGGTAACGCGACCCGCGGGGGCCGAAGGGCCGCGGGGAAGCACCGCTGGGTCCCGC
>NW_015090824.1:455075-508807 GCF_001431845.1 Calidris pugnax
GCGGCCATGGTCCTGGCCCCTCACAGCCCCCCAGCCCCTTCCCCTTGCAGCCCCCCTGGTGCTGCCCAGCCCTGCCAGCCCCCAGCACCACGGTGCTGCCAGGCTGAGTCAGGCCCGCTGATGTACTTTAGACATGGGCACCATCCAGCCATTTCCCTGCTGGCCCTCCCCTCCTCACCCCCATGCAGCCCTGTTTCCCCCATGGCTGTCCCCCACTTTACTAACCCTTGGGGCTAGTAAACCCCGGAGCAGCCCGCTTCACTCTTCTCTGCCAGGTACGTCCCTGGGCAGCATGCTGGCCCTGTCTCCATGGAGCTGCTGTGCTTGCTGGCCCATCGCTGCTCCCTCCCTGTCACCCCACAGCTGCCACCACCTCCTGCCCCAGGGATGCTCTGCTTTGCCCCCTGCGTTGCCTCTCTGTCCTTCTGCAGCCTGTGCTGCCTTTCCCCGTGCCTGCTGTGCCTGCTGCAGCTTCTGCCCCACGGGGAGCTCATGCCAGCCCTTCCCTGAGGCACTGTGGTCAGTTCCCAGCTGCCGGAGCAGCTCCTATCCCACTCCCTACCTGTGATGTCCCCGTGCTGTCCTCCGCTGCCACTCCTCGCCGCAGCGCAGCCTGCACCATGCTGCTGCCCTCTCCTTCCCTCCCAGCTGTGCTGCTCCAGGGTCATGGACATGTCGCTTAATGCTTCATTCCATGCATCCCTGCCCTGCCAGGACAGGCACCCCGTGTGTCCAAGCTCTGCTGCACAGCCCCTTCTTCACTCTTGTACCTCAGAAACCCCATCTCCTGCTTTTGCCCAGCCTTGCTCTTCTGTCTTCCTTCACCACAGCTCCCACGCACTGTCCAAACACAGCTGCACCCTCCAATTTCTTTTTCTTCTTCCCTGTGCATCCATTTTTTTCTTCCTAACCCATCCCTTTTGTGACCCCCAAAGGCTGGCCTGGTGCTTCGCTGCATATCCTCCCTGTGCATCCCTCTCCTCCCTCTCCTTCCCTTTGATGCTCGCTGCCCTTGGCTTCACTCTGTCCCTTCTCCCGCCAGGTAAACAATCCTATTTGTCACCTGTCAGGTCCCTGTGACTCCCCTGATTAGCTAGTCCCTCCAGGGACGAGGCGGGAGGGGGACAGTGCCACAGGCTCACAGGTTCTCCCTCTCCCAGAGGGGCCACAGGAGTTCCCTTTGCACGGTCCTTGCTGGAGACGTGACTCATCCCTTCCTTTTGCTGACTGTTTTGCTGTAGATCCATATCATGTGGTTTGGGCTCCCGGGGCTGCAGGGACCCAGTGCTTGGACCATGCGTTGAGAAACATGGAGATAGGGCTTGTGCTTTTCCAAGGATTTTTCAGAAGGAGTTTTGTTGGGCTGTGGTTTAGACAGAGTCATAAATGAGACCTGGTGGCCACCTGATCTACCCAGATGTAAATGAGCTGTAACCCTCTTGCAGACAGTGGAATTAGGCTGGATTTAACTGATGCAGTTGGAGAGGAGTCAGAGTGTTTTGCCTCTCACCTACCCATCTCTGTTAGACACTGTATTGTGTAGGAGCTCTGTGGTGGTTGGTTTTTTTTCTGTGGGGTGACCACACGATTCTCCCTTTACCCCTCAAAAATGCTGACCCAAAACTTAATGCCTGGCCTTGTCTGTAGCAGGGCACTTCTGCTGCCAGCATCCATGGCTCAGGTGTACTTCAGTGACTCCCAGAGGAAGACATCAGCTCCCATTCTGTTTGAATGGTCCCTTCTGGCATTGAAACACCGTGGAACTATAAACCAGCCTTTTCCAAATTCAGCACATTGCTTTTACAAAGTTCATTTCCAAGAAAAAAATTGCCAGCGTGCTCCCTGATCTTTTATGATCTACTTTGCAAGGAAAATGGGGGCTCTTCGGGGCTTTTTGCATATGCAAATAATTATTAGACGAATTTTTTTTAATGGAAAATGATGACCAAATGTCCTTGCTAATTGTGAGTACGCTGCTGCAGCCTCTCTGAACTCATGAGCCTGAAGGAATTTGTAAAATGGATGCTGCTGCCTGCGAGAGCCCTGCTGCTGTGTTAACGTAGCGTGCCGGAAATTCTTAGGAGGAGAGAGTCCTTCATACACACGCACTTGCAAACTTGCAGGCACTTGTTAGCTCCGCTGCCATCTCCCTTCCACACCACCTCCTGCTCTGTGCCAGGTCCTTCAGCCCGGCCACGCTCTGCAGGGTCCCTGGGGAGGGATGAGGATGTGGCTGGTGGAGTCCTGGACCACGGCGCTGGTGTCTGTGCCGTGGTGGGATCCACGGTGCTGGTGAGCAGCTGCAGGTCCACGGCATCCCCTGCGTGGTGCAGCATAAAACCTGGCAGCTCAGAGGGATGCTCTGACCAAAACAAGGCAGAAGCACCTAGCATTTGGGTTTGTTGTGTTTGGTTTATTTTCCTGGCATTACTTGGTTCTTGCAGGTTGTAAACACGGTGGCTCCTGTGCGCTCCAGCCTCCTGAGTTTTAACTTGGAGAGGTGAGGAACAGCCCAGGTCCTACATGCACTTCAAGCTTGAACATCTTACAGTAAACTATTCTCTGGGTGCTTATGCTTTGTTTTGGTTTTACTGAAGCTTTTTAGTAGAAAATTTCGGGAGGGTCAACTTTGAAAGCAAATCAGCTTCTGCAAAAGATGAGCCTGCAGCAAACTCAGGGGCCAGTTCTGCTGCTGACCCTCATGACTTGACAGTCACATTTGTTTAAAAAGAAAAAGAAAAAAGTTTTCCCCCCCTGCCTTGTTGCTACGTGACAGACCCAAACAAACAGGAGGGTGACCTTACAAAGGCCAAAAACCTGCCAGACCTTCCCAGGGCTCACGGAGGGGATCTGGGGGGTCGGGGTGTTCCCAGAGCTCTGCCTGCTGCCCCGGCCGGGCTGGCTCTGCGCTGCCACTGCGCTGTGTAAACAGACTAAAAATAGCAATGGTATGTTTCTCCCCATCGGCTGCAGTCATTTTGGATGGGCTTTGTGTATCTGTCTTCCTCCAAATGGCTATATTTCCGATATCCAGCCTGTGTGGTTACATTTGGGTTTTGTTTTTTTTCCCCTGGCAATTACTTGGTTCTTGCAGATTGTGAACGGAGCAGCTCCTGGGTGCTTGGGCCTCCTGAGTCTGAGCTTGGAGACTTGAGGAACAGCCCAGGTCCTACGTGCACTTCAGGCTCAAAAGTTTTACATAAAACTATTAGCTTTTTTTTTTTTTTAACTTCTACAAAACCAGCTGGAAACAAGTAACCCTGACAGTGGCCCTTATTTAATATGGGTTTTAAGCAATGTTGTAGTAAATAACACAATGTTCCCTGAGTGTTAGCGCTGATGGAGCACGATTTCTTAAAGGCTGGTGTCCCTCCAGCTCTAGAGCCTGGTGTGCTCCAAGTTCGAAGGTTTTCCTATTGCAGGGCGATCTGTAAGGTCCCTGCTTTGCTTCATGGGTCCAAAACACCTCCCTGGTGCAATGTTGCCCTCTGAGGGGGCACTCCTGGCCCTTTTTCTTCTGTTTACTTGTGCAGGACCAAAGGAGGAGAATTATCTTTGAGCCTTTATTTTTATTTTTTTTTCGGCCAGCTCTGGATGCAATTAGCCCCAACTCTGTTTTCCTTTAATATGGAATTTTGTCCAGAAGCTAATAGAGAAGTTGAAAAGGGTGGCTGGAAAGTACATCAATGTGAAAATGTTTCTCTCAGAAAGCAGGCGTGAGTCAGATAGCACACTTTGGTTTTCAGGAGAGTAAACAAAGTGTAAGGGCCAGTAATGTCACCTGAGCAGCTTCCAGGGGGACTTGGCTTTAAAAAGTGGCCGTTTAATGCATGCCCAACATCCAAGCTGTGTGTTTATCAGGAAGGCAGCAGACATAGGACTCGGTGATGACTGGGCAACCAGGTGGGCATCATCCTAGCCTCAGGCCCCATCTTCTGCCAGTATCCAGGTGGACGTGGCCTCGTTGGCGAGGTGGCAGCTCAGAGACGGTGGAGGATCCATGCTGTGGATCTGCACGTGGGTACCAGGTTGGGATTCGGATGCTGGAGGTTGGGGTGGTCCCAGCTGGGCAGTTTTGGCTGTATCCACTGGAGGGCACTTGTGCTGTCGCCGCACACCCTGAATTACAGCATTAATTTGTGCCCAGCTCCTCGTTAGCAGCCTTCGGGACGGGTTCTGGCCTGACATGTGTGCTCAGTGGGAGTGATGTGTGTCCACTCCTGGTGACGTCGGGGTTGCCGATCTTCAAACCGATCTGTGCTCCAGGACCAGCTTGCAGGATTAGGACCTAAGAGCTTTAAAATCCCCGTGAGCCCCTTTGTCACCCGGCACCGGGTGCTGATGGCATATATGGCCGGGGAGTCTCCTTTATCCCTGGCACTGGAAAGAAAAACCCCGTGGAAAACAACCACCGGTTTGTTGTGTTTGGTTTATTTTCCTGGCATTACTTGGTTCTTGCAGGTTGTAAACACGGTGGCTCCTGTGCGCTCCAGCCTCCTGAGTTTTAACTTGGAGAGGTGAGGAACAGCCCAGGTCCTACATGCACTTCAAGCTTGAACATCTTACATTAAACT
Source organism: Calidris pugnax (assembly GCF_001431845.1). Classification (NCBI taxonomy): domain Eukaryota; kingdom Metazoa; phylum Chordata; class Aves; order Charadriiformes; family Scolopacidae; genus Calidris; species Calidris pugnax. The sequence goes on from NW_015090824.1 coordinate 459,650, forward strand.
ATTCTCTGGGTGCTTATGCTTTGTTTTGGTTTTACTGAAGCTTTTTAGTAGAAAATTTCGGGAGGGTCAACTTTGAAAGCAAATCAGCTTCTGCAAAAGATGAGCCTGCAGCAGATTCAGGGGCCAGTTCTGCTGCTGACCCTCATGACTTGACAGTCACATTTGTTTAAAAAGAAAAAGAAAAAAGTTTTCCCCCCCTGCCTTGTTGCTACGTGACAGACCCAAACAAACAGGAGGGTGACCTTACAAAGGCCAAAAACCTGCCAGACCTTCCCAGGGCTCACGGAGGGGATCTGGGGGGTCGGGGTGTTCCCAGAGCTCTGCCTGCTGCCCCGGCCGGGCTGGCTCTGCGCTGCCACTGCGCTGTGTAAACAGACTAAAAATAGCAATGGTATGTTTCTCCCCATCGGCTGCAGTCATTTTGGATGGGCTTTGTGTATCTGTCTTCCTCCAAATGGCTATATTTCCGATATCCAGCCTGTGTGGTTACATTTGGGTTTTGTTTTTTTTCCCCTGGCAATTACTTGGTTCTTGCAGATTGTGAACGGAGCAGCTCCTGGGTGCTTGGGCCTCCTGAGTCTGAGCTTGGAGACTTGAGGAACAGCCCAGGTCCAGTTCTTCCAGATTGTAAATGGAGCAGCTCCTGGGTGCTCAGACCTCCTGAGTCCCAGCTTGGAGACTTGAGGAACAGCCCAGGTCCTACGTGCACTTCAGGCTCAAAAGTTTTACATAAAACTATTAGCTTTTTTTTTTTTTTAACTTCTACAAAACCAGCTGGAAACAAGTAACCCTGACAGTGGCCCTTATTTAATATGGGTTTTAAGCAATGTTGTAGTAAATAACACAATGTTCCCTGAGTGTTAGCGCTGATGGAGCACGATTTCTTAAAGGCTGGTGTCCCTCCAGCTCTAGAGCCTGGTGTGCTCCAAGTTCGAAGGTTTTCCTATTGCAGGGCGATCTGTAAGGTCCCTGCTTTGCTTCATGGGTCCAAAACACCTCCCTGGTGCAATGTTGCCCTCTGAGGGGGCACTCCTGGCCCTTTTTCTTCTGTTTACTTGTGCAGGACCAAAGGAGGAGAATTATCTTTGAGCCTTTATTTTTATTTTTTTTTCGGCCAGCTCTGGATGCAATTAGCCCCAACTCTGTTTTCCTTTAATATGGAATTTTGTCCAGAAGCTAATAGAGAAGTTGAAAAGGGTGGCTGGAAAGTACATCAATGTGAAAATGTTTCTCTCAGAAAGCAGGCGTGAGTCAGATAGCACACTTTGGTTTTCAGGAGAGTAAACAAAGTGTAAGGGCCAGTAATGTCACCTGAGCAGCTTCCAGGGGGACTTGGCTTTAAAAAGTGGCCGTTTAATGCATGCCCAACATCCAAGCTGTGTGTTTATCAGGAAGGCAGCAGACATAGGACTCGGTGATGACTGGGCAACCAGGTGGGCATCATCCTAGCCTCAGGCCCCATCTTCTGCCAGTATCCAGGTGGAGGTGGCCTCGTTGGCGAGGTGGCAGCTCAGAGACGGTGGAGGATCCATGCTGTGGATCTGCACGTGGGTACCAGGTTGGGATTCGGATGCTGGAGGCTGGGGTGGTCCCAGCTGGGCAGTTTTGGCTGTATCCACTGGAGGGCACTTGTGCTGTCGCCGCACACCCTTAAGTACAGCATTAATTTGTGCCCAGCTCCTCGTTAGCAGCCTTCGGGACGGGTTCTGGCCTGACATGTGTGCTCAGTGGGAGTGATGTGTGTCCACTCCTGGTGACGTCGGGGTTGCCGATCTTCAAACCGATCTGTGCTCCAGGACCAGCTTGCAGGATTAGGACCTAAGAGCTTTAAAATCCCCGTGAGCCCCTTTGTCACCCGGCACCGGGTGCTGATGGCATATATGGCCGGGGAGTCTCCTTTATCCCTGGCACTGGAAAGAAAAACCCCGTGGAAAACAACCACCCCAAAGCTGTTAGTGCAGGGATGGCTTTAAAAAACATGGGTTTTTTTGTAAAATTGTAGTATGGAAACCAGCAGCCATGTAACTTTCTCTGTATCTTTCTTTTCTCCCCTCAGCTGGAGGTTGGCAGTGATGAAGAGCGTAAATTAAATGTGAGGTAAGCAGAGCTCTTTGGCTCTAAACTTCATTTCCACTGTTGTTAATTGTCTGCCCTGTATCTGAGTCCTGATCCCGCGCAGGACTCCGGCCTCCAGCGTGTGTGATTGCCTGGTCTGCAGAGAGCTAAACACTGGGCATGCTCTCTTCCTTATCAGTTTAATTTTGAGATGAACGTTTAATGAACTGAAAGCATAAAAGAGGGCTTGTGGTTTTTTTTTTTTTTCCTGCTGGGAAGAAACTGGGAAATTGCTCATCAGCTCTGGCCACGGCACATAACTGTTATCGTGGTATCTCTGTCTCTGCTGCTGCTCTCTGAGGTTGGGGCTGTGGGATGGGAAGGGGGGGGATGCTCCGAGGGTGGGTAAGGGAGAGCTCTGCTACTTCCTGGGTATTAACCATCAGGAATTTGACTCCTTTGATATTGGGGTTGTGTAGAGCTGCTTTTTTCATGTGAGGGGGAGGAAAGGGCTGAGAGAGATCCTGCTGGAGAAGAGGAAGGCTTCTCTAGCTGACATTGTGCAGAGATCAGAAGTGGTAACGATAACGCTGGTTTGGTGGGATCCTGGCCTAATGGGGCTCTGAGTAATTATGTGGATTGTTCACTCCAAACCCAGCTGCTGCAGACAATTCTTACCCTCCAGCCTGTAAACCACAATCCAAGGGAGAAAGTGTAAGAACACAACAGTGGTTCAGCAGGCTCAGTCACCTCTCCTTGTTCCTGCTTCCTACTTTACTCATCCTGGTTTCAGGTAAAAGCAAAGCCACTCTTGCTGCTGCTTGGGGATCAATCTTGTTGTTTCCATCCCATTTTATGCTTTGAGGCCTACACTTGCAGAGGTATAAAACTGGGACACTGGTGGCAGCAGGTTTTCTGTCACAGTCTGATGGACTGAGATAGGACAAAGTGGAGTTGGTTTGAAGTCTGGTTACCCTTTTTGGTTTTGGGAGCAGCAAGAGGATATTGGCGTTATAGACCATCTTTACCCTGCAAGTGAAGGCAGCAGAAAAGCAAAGTTGCTCCTTTGCAGAGTAGGAAAGTGTCAGGACTTGCCATTTCTGTGTCCCAGGGGTGATTTGTTGTGGCCACAGCCTGACTGGGAAGACTTGGCAGTTCGGTAGCCGTCCTGCTTGCGTGCACATGGGTCAGAAGTGTATGTTTGGTTGCTCTGTGGTTTCCTGTGTAGAGGCATTTAATGGCAGTCTGTAATGTCATTCATCAGCTTATTTTCTGGAAAATACATTTTATATCAGGTAAGGTAAAATTCAGGATTTCTGCTTCTGCTCCCAGCTTGGTTGTGGGCTTATTATACAACTCAAGGCTCGAGCAGGAACCTGCTGAAGTCACGACTAGCAATGCATCTTAATTCTTGTGCTTTTTCCCACATTGTGTTAAATAGTAACACTTAAGCAAGCAGTATGATAGACTTTTCTTTTGTATACATGGGTTTAGTGCTTAAAGAGGAAATACAGCTTTATCTCTCTTCATCACAAATGAACTTGATGATGTACAGATAAATCGTTGGGAGATCATTGGTTTTGTGGCTACCTTTGGTCTGTCTGGCATTTTTGCAGGCCAGGCATGTGCATCCATCATTGCCTGGAGCAGCCGTGGGGGTAGGTGTCATGAGACTGGGCTTAAAAACTGCTGCTTTTCTCCTGGCCATTGAAAAATGCTGCAGCACTGGCTTTAGATACCGAGTTCCCAAGAGCTTCCTCTGGGATCTCCTTGGGGCTGCTCCTCTGTGTATGATTTTCAGGATAAGAATCTGGTAATTAAATCACTGGATAGACCTCGAGAATAGGATGGCTCTTGTGCAGAGCCTCAGGGGGAAACACCGCCAAGGACTGAAGAAAATGTGTGGACTTGGGTGGACACAGCATCGATGACAAATGAAGCCCCTCTCGTGGGGAGGTGGGTAGATCCCGTCCCCTTCCTGCCACCAGCTGCTCTGGATCAATTCCCTGAGACTTTACCCAATGCCCATGGGGTGGCAGAATTGTTCAACTTCATTGTGCTACTTCTCCAACTGCAGAGTTCAAGTCTCCTTTGAAAAAAAAATAATAAAATCACAGGAACTGGCTGTGATGATATTTGTGAATCTTTAAATCCTGGTCTAGCCTTGGTGGAGACTTAGGTGACAGCTGTGCTTTGTCACACGTGCCCCGAGTGCAGGGGTCGGCAGTCCAGCCTCTGACTTTGCAGACCTCCAAGGTTCTAATGGCTTGGAAAAGGAAGGGTTGTTGGAAACAAGACCCTGTCTTGCTGCCAGCTCCAACTGCGTTTCATTGATATGGGATGAAATTGTGCTATTACGTATTTATGACACAATTTACCAATTTACTCATCCGCTTGCCGAACAGATTATTTTCATTCATTCCAAAAAAATTGCAGGATTTTCATTCAAGACTGTATAGTTGGATCTGGGTGTATGAGCTATCTGAGTCTTCTTTCTTTGAGCAATGGGTCTGTCTCATGGTTTTATGACCAGCTGCATGTCTTGCTGCTCTCTGGTCTAAGAACAGCAGACCTTCCTTATGATTTCTGACATTCCAAAATGCTTTTCTTTGTTTTCCCCTTGAAATGCTTCTACCCTAAAGTAGACCGAGGGGACATGTTCTAGCTTCAGCTTTTCTTTCAAAGATACCGTTATTTGCGTTTTCTTAGACTTGAATGTGCTTTAAAATCTTCCTTTTCTCTCACTTCCCAAAAATTTTGCAGAAGCCTCGCTAAGGTGACATCCACGCTGCTTCCAGCAGACAGCCAGGAGGCTGGTTTGCTCCCCAGTGGGTAGAGATTCACAGCAGAAATAAAAGTAAGAGCAAAGCCTCAGATCTGACAGCCCAGTTGGGTTTGGCCCAGCTGGTGCAGACAAAAGCTTCCAGGTCTGATTCTCTGCGTTATCTGTGTCTGCTGAAACCTTCCTTCTCAGACACCGATCAGCCATGGGATGTTGTGGGTTGATCCCTTCTTTTTCTTTTTCCTCTAATGATGCAGTGCACCCACAGGAGACCTTGAGACATCTCACTCAAATCTTAATAAAAGTGCTGGCGTGGTTCCCTCAGGTCCATGGGGAGTGTGTGTTCGCTTCGAGTAAAGCACAACCTTAAGTTTTACAAGATGAGGATCCTCTGAGTTCAACGCCAGCCCTGCGTGCGTGGTGCTGGCCACCTTATCACAGAGCAACCCCAGGGATGATGCCATCAAGCACGGGGCAGACAGAGCAGATTGCTCAGGGAGAACTGGGTATGTGCAGTTTCTCCTACTCTGCTTTTTGGTGCGACCCGATTGACTTCCATCGCTCGCCCTTGGTTGGCTCTAGCCCCGAGTCAAAGGAGATATTTTACAAAGCCAGTCCTGTTGTGAGTGTTGGCTCTTTCTCAGATGCGATTGGCAAACGCAGCAAGATAATCACTGGTTTTAATTACAAACACAAGTAAGTTTGTTTAGCCAGTCGTTCTGTAATCTTTGCCCGTTATTGGCTTTCCAATCGCAATCCGAATGCGGTCAGAAACAGGGACAGGGGAGTGGTTTTTGGGCACCTTCTGGAGCGGAGATGGAGGTTCAGCTGCTGCAGAAGGGCCTGGAGTTAGTTTTCTCCCACCTCTGATCAAGCTTGAAAATCATTATGGAAAGAACTGTTCTTGTTTGACACCACTAAACCCGGTTTTAAGAGCTGGAAAGAGCAACTGTGGGAGGTGGAGGTTTTCAGGATTGGGTTTGTGTACATTTGTAGTGTCTTTTGGTGGCACACACTGCTCTGCTGCCCCTCCATCCTGCATGGCGAGGTGGAGACCCTGCCCTGAGAATGCTGCCTGGAGCATCCAGTGTCCCACCAATAGAGAAGTGGTAGAGGAAGAAGAGGAGACTGGGGATCTTCCTCTCTTTGCTGATTGTGTCTTGTGTACCTCGCCAAGTTACGTACTGTTCCCAAGCCCCCTTCTCCCATCTGCAGCCTGGCAGATGACTATTAGCTCATCTTCTGAAACACTCAGAGGAAAGTATTAGATCTGTTTGGTTTTATTCAGCATTAAAACCTTTCAGCTGTAGGAGTCATAGGGTTTTTGAGCTCTGAGGAACGGGCAGCTGTTTGCAATGGGCAGAAGGCACCACATCCCTCTTGTTTCCATCTCACTTTGTGTTTTGCATGATTACCTGGTTGGGAATGAACATGCTCCAGTAGGAGTTGTAGGGTTTTTGAGCTCTGAGGAACCAGCGGCTGTTTGCAATGGGTAGAAGGCACCACATCCCCCTTGTTTCCATCTCACTTTGTGTTTTGCATGATTACCTGGTTGGGAATGAACATGCTCCACCACACTGGTTTGATAACCAGCTCTACAGTTCCTTTAATGACTGCTTTTTTGTTGTAGTTTAACGAAGTAATTTTCCCCTTTGAAGGCACTGGAATTACAACGGGCATTGGTTTGCCTTGGTTTTGCCTTCACTGCAGGAATTAGGTGGAGCCCTCAGGTTGATGGAAAACTCCCTTTGCAGCTCAGTGATCAGCAGGAGACAAACGCTTCACAGAGCATCATCCTGGCTGGCACGCACCAGAGGACTCGTTATGAGGAGGCTGTTTGGTTAAAATCACTGTAATAAACCAGATTCCTTTCTGGCTCTATGGCTGGCCTCACCAGTATGGAAACTGGAAGAGCGACTGCAGCTCCAGTCCAGTGTTCAGGCTCTTCTCTGTGCAGCCACGTGTTTGCTCTGCATCGCTCTCCTGCGGTGCCCATCATGGCTGGGGATGTTTATACATTATATTTTATTGTGGATTATATTTTGATGCAACAAAATTATTTATTAACACCATTTTTAAATTTTTTAGGGATTTATGAGGGCATTTTGCTGGGGGGCAGCATTGAGTCAATGGCTTCTATCTGCAGCTTTGGCCACGTTTATGGTACTGGGAAGGTGCACGGGGCTGGGGGTACGTGGGGGCAGCTGTCTTGAGGATTGATTTGTGGGGACAAGCATCTCGTTACACGCTTGACAAGTCCCGCTCGCTGCAGTATTTCTTGTCTCCCAGTTATTTGGTGGGAGATCTTGGGGCAGAAGTTGCTGACTTTATTAACTGTTCAAAACAGGACGCTGAATCACATCCTGGCAAGGCTGCAGCATCCTGCCTTAGCGTGCTCCATACAATAGGGAGGCAAATTCACAGGCTTGTGACCCTCGGTAACTTTCTGGCCCGTAGGTGTGGCCGTGGAAGCCAATGGAGATATAATTAGGCCTTTACATTTTGTGGTGGGTTGTGTGGGGGCGTTCAAAGACCATGGAGCCGAGGAAGCGTGCACTTATTTGACATTTATTTAAGATCTGGCCTTTCCAGGAAACTGTTGCTGACTTGAAGTTGAGCAACGCGAGGAGTTTACTTGGCTGTAGGTAGAGCAACAAGCAGGAGACCTGCCAGTTTGAAGATGTGGTGATCAGACCCTTTTGGGAATGTATCTGGCCTCGTTATCAAAGGTACTGGCTTTGCACTCAACATTTCTTTTTCTGAAAAAGGCCAGTGTGGTTACTGTTTATTTAGGTGTTAAAGAGCCGGGTCAGAAAAATATTTTGGTTCCAAATGCCTCTTGATTTCTAAATACCTTAATCTTTGATAATCAGTTGCCAAGATCTGTGAGTCAGGGATTTCTCATACAAATCAGAGCTGTGGTCTGCCTGACAAGTGCGGTTAAGTTGTTTTTGGAGAGCATGAAATGGACAGAACACCTTCATAGGCATGGCTTTACTTTTAACCAAGAGAGCGCTGAGTTTTTTGTTTCCCAAACGTTTACTCATCGCTCTGCAGCGTTTGAGTCCCTGATGCAAAGTCACCTTACTGCTACACCAAAAAAATAGAAAGCAGAATAAGGCCAGCCTCCAGTGGAATAGGATGCAGACTGCATCTGTTAGTTGTTTAGATTTATCTAGGACGAGAAGAACTCTTCTCTGCAGAGCTTGCCTTCCCTCTCTGAAAGTTTTAGTCAAGTGATGAGCTTGTGCAGCCCCAGACAGATCTGCGTCAGCTCTCTGGAGAACTGGCAGTGGTTAATGGCTTTGCTGGAGCTGCTGGTGGGCATAGACATCTTCCTCTTGCAGGCAATGCAAAGGTTTTGTCTTCTGCCACAAGAGAGGTAGATTTCCCTGTGTCCTTGGTGGGATGGGAGCAGGAATAAAGCCACATCCACAGAGCAGCCGGCGTCTCTCAGCCAAGGTATTGCCCATAGCACCAGATTCTCCCCAAAGTCCGAGTACTGAGGTAACATCTCTTGTAGGACCCAGGCTCTGTGCCTGATGGTGCTCATCTCACCAGCGCAGAGACCCCGCGCTGAGGGACTTTCCAAGCTGCCAAACCTGCCAAAACCACACCTATGTGTCTTGAAGAAATCCTTGCTGCAGGAATCGCTCGTGAAAGCAGCTTGTGGGCGATCTGCGGCCGTGTGCCGCTGGGCAGACAAACCTCTGGGGCTTAGCATCGGGGGCCAAGGCATCCAGAAGTGAAGGGAACGGGACAAAATGTCCCTTTCAGAGTTTTCAGAGAGCTGCCAGGTTGCTTGTTTGCCCTGTCTGCCATCCAAACAGTCGTGTCCAACACTCACATCCCTGCAGAGACCGCTGCCTGTGGGGCTGCTCTCGGCATGTCTGCGTGTGGGCATCTCCCTTCCAGCCCTATAAAACTTCTTGCACTTACAGATACCTGCTTCTCTCACACCGATTCTGCTTGGAAAAGCTGGGTTTGGAGCAGAGGGGAAAAAGAAGGATGATGCTGAGGTTTTCACCAACACTTTTCTGTCTTGAGGTAGCTTTGCTGGCAGTCTCCTAATTTCTGGGGTGCACCCCCTCCCCGTGGGGTGCTGGCTGCCTGCCCTGGGGGGAGCTGGGAAGACAGGCTTTGGTCTGACCAAACCCTAGAGGGGGTGTTGGGGTTGAGCTAGAACTTCTCTCGCTCTGCTTTCACCCTGTGTGATCCGTCTAGATTTGTTGTATTTTATTTGCCTGCTCTGGGGGGAGCTGGGAAGACAGACTGTGGTCTGACCAAACCCTAGAGGGGGTGTTGGGGTTGAGCTAGAACTTCTCTCGCTCTGCTTTCACCCTGTGTGATCCGTCTAGATTTGTTGTATTTTATTTTTACGCCTTCCCAATGTGTCAAGTACTCCCTGGTCTCCGCTGCCTTTTTTGGAGTCCTTCTGAAACCCAGCAGCTCAGCTGTTTTTTCGGGTTGCTGTGCCACCACTGCCTGTAGGCTTCTTGGTCGTGCTTCCTATGCCGTTGTCTGTGTCCTGGCCGACCTTCGCGCCCGCCGCTTGGAAGCTGCTTTTTTCATCCTTGAAACTATTATTCACCTTCCTTTTCTTTCCCGATGGCGCCGCTGGAGAGTTTCCACTTGTTTCTCTGGCCTGTCTCCGGGAGCCACCGCTGAGTGGGTGAAGTGGGGTGACTTAATAAAATAGTTGGAAGGATTAAAACAATGAGTTGATGGGAGGAATGCAGGAGGATCGGCCTATGTGCCGACAGCTCAGCTGGGGAGGAGGACGGGAGCGGGATCGGCTCCTGCCCGGGAGCCTGGGTGGGAGGCTCTGCCTTTGATGTGCCCTCCACGGCAGGAGCCCGGGGGGCCAGCATCATCCCACCTCTCCTAAAGCATGGACCATGGTGCAAAGACACCTCCCTGGCACTCCTGGGCTTGTGGTCTGTCCTCCCTGCCTGCAGTCATGGAAGAGCTATGGCAATAACAGGGCAATGACAACATCCCAAAAAGTGACTTGTTAAAACATGGGGTGTCTTTGGGGGGTTTTAGTGCAGGGGAAGAAGGGAGCCAGTGTTTTGGGAAGAGCTGGCTTCCCTCAGCCCACCAGGATGCTGCATGGCAGAGGGTGCACTAGGCTGGGAAACGGTGCTGTTGCTGATACTGGGACCTCTGGATGTGCCTCTGAAGTGGGCAGTCGTGCAGGCTGAGGGTTGGAGGCGATCTGGCCCCCGCCTCCTGGGACAGCAGCTATCACAGAAATGACATCATGGTTCGGTGGGAATCTGAGAAATGCAATCTAGCCCATTAGTTCCAAGCACATCGCATGGCTGGGTGACGCTGTGATCAGCCTCGTGCCTTTTTGAACTCTGCGATTTAATGGGATGAGCAAAAAGGATTTCTTTTTCCTTGTGAAACAATCTCTTATTTTATTTGGCTTTTCATCATCCGAGTACTCGGGATTCCGAGAATTTTCTCTTTCCAGGCCATTTGGGAGCTGTTCTGCTAACTTATTTTGCACAAGGCTTGCTGTAACAGGGGATGATCCTGCTAATTTGTTCGTTTCCCTCTTCCTGCCCTTTCTCTTGGGGGGTTTATCCGAGCTGCTCCTGGGTGTCGTGCTCTGCCGTGGGGAGCACAGCACTGTCCTGGTTTGGCTCCTTGTGGAGCTGGGGCGATCACTGCCCGAGCCTGATGCATCGCTCACCCCTGATGTGCAGGAGCAGGCTGGAGGCACATCATCAGCAGTCTATTTATGTTAGGAAATTAGCTTTTGTGGGCTTCATGATTGATTTCATTTTTTTTTTTCTTTTTCCTCTTTGTGCTCGAGGAGCCGCTTGTATCTGGGGCTGTGAATGGCCTGCAGTGTCTCCAGCCCTTCTTAGCATTCTTGGGCTGGGGATGTGGCCCACGCCTTTCAGCTGAACAATACATGCTCAGACTCCCCTTTTGTTGCTGCACTGTTAAAAAACACGAGAGTGAAGCCTGCCGGGTCCTCCTGCCTGACCGACCATCTCCTTCTCCTTTTGAAATATATGGGGAGATGTTTGCCCCTGCAGGGAGGCATTATAAGACTCCTCTCCTTTAGCAGAGGCTGCTGCCTGACCCCCTTGCAAGCAACTTTTTGCTGTTGGGTGACGGTGCCCTGGCTATGTCTGAGGAAGGGGAGATGTTGTCCCTGTGTCTGAAGAAAGGTCAGACCTTGCCGTGGTTCACAGCTTACGTTCTGGTTTTCTTCTTGTGGTGACTTGTTTTCAGCTCAGGAAGTCTGAAAAGCGATGACTTTTTATAGCTCATCAAAGCTGCACCTTATTTTTTTTGGTGATAAAATAGTATTTCCGAAGACAAACCTTTCCAAAAGTTGCCCTGAAGGGAGTTGCCTTCTCTTGAGACACATCGCAGAGGTAGAGCACCGCAGTCCAAGGGATGCTGGCAGCTCTCACCAACTTCAGCAGGTGTGTTGGGCACCTGCAGTTCTCATCACAGGTCAGTTTATCAGCACATCACAAAGTCTACGTGTGTATGCAATAGTATTTTCTTTTAAAACAGCATTGCCCTTGTTGAAACTGGGTCTTTCCTGGTCTCTGCTTGTCCCCCGTGCCCTTTCACAGCAGCCTGCTCCGGGTGGAGTTCAGCAGGGATGCTCATGGCCGTACTCTCAGCTATATTTAATTTCATTTAATCTTCCCATTGGCACTGGACTCTGTGACTGGTGTGTGACACAGAGCAAAGGCCCCTTGGAAGCACACAAATTACTTTTTTTTTTTTTTTTAAAAAGCATGAGGAATGACCCGCTGCTGCTGTCCAAGGCTCCCACTTCTGTTTTTCAGGTTGTGCAGTAGCATGTGAGCGAGCAGCTTTGAAGTTCATTTTTCCCTGGCGCTGGTTTGTGTTGCTCAGACCCCTTCTGAAGGCCCCTTTCTTGCTCAGGAAGTGTTATCTGATGTGCCTACTATCAAGCCAAAGCAAGCAGCCAGCGGGCTTTTAATTGTCTGGGCTGGGTTTGGGAAGCCGGGGCCGCGCAGCTGCCGCCTCGTCTTCCTGCTCTGTCTCTCCCCACATCTCCCTTTCTATTTGATGTGCTGCTTTCCAGTTTAGTTTATGTTACTGTTTGGGTGTGACTGCGTGATGGCCCTCTGGCTTGGCTGCTCCTAAAATCCACCCTCTGGCACGTTCAGGGCCTGCCTGGGCTGCGGGAGCATCCGAGGGGACCGGCTCGGTCCCCAAGCTGTGGCACCACGGTGGGAACATGCACTGAAGAGGGGCCCCTACCCAGGGCTGCCTCATTTTGTGTTCTTGCTTAATTGCCTTGAGATGGCTGGGCTTTTCCCAGACTGAGCAGAAAATGAGGTTTGTGCCCAGCTCCTCGTTAGCAGCCTTCGGGACGGGTTCTGGCCTGACATGTGTGCTCAGTGGGAGTGATGTGTGTCCACTCCTGGTGACGTCGGGGTTGCCGATCTTCAAACCGATCTGTGCTCCAGGACCAGCTTGCAGGATTAGGACCTAAGAGCTTTAAAATCCCCGTGAGCCCCTTTGTCACCCGGCACCGGGTGCTGATGGCATATATGGCCGGGGAGTCTCCTTTATCCCTGGCACTGGAAAGAAAAACCCCGTGGAAAACAACCACCCCAAAGCTGTTAGTGCAGGGATGGCTTTAAAAAACATGGGTTTTTTTGTAAAATTGTAGTATGGAAACCAGCAGCCATGTAACTTTCTCTGTATCTTTCTTTTCTCCCCTCAGCTGGAGGTTGGCAGTGATGAAGAGCGTAAATTAAATGTGAGGTAAGCAGAGCTCTTTGGCTCTAAACTTCATTTCCACTGTTGTTAATTGTCTGCCCTGTATCTGAGTCCTGATCCCGCGCAGGACTCCGGCCTCCAGCGTGTGTGATTGCCTGGTCTGCAGAGAGCTAAACACTGGGCATGCTCTCTTCCTTATCAGTTTAATTTTGAGATGAACGTTTAATGAACTGAAAGCATAAAAGAGGGCTTGTGGTTTTTTTTTTTTTTTCCTGCTGGGAAGAAACTGGGAAATTGCTCATCAGCTCTGGCCACGGCACATAACTGTTATCGTGGTATCTCTGTCTCTGCTGCTGCTCTCTGAGGTTGGGGCTGTGGGATGGGAAGGGGGGGGATGCTCCGAGGGTGGGTAAGGGAGAGCTCTGCTACTTCCTGGGTATTAACCATCAGGAATTTGACTCCTTTGATATTGGGGTTGTGTAGAGCTGCTTTTTTCATGTGAGGGGGAGGAAAGGGCTGAGAGAGATCCTGCTGGAGAAGAGGAAGGCTTCTCTAGCTGACATTGTGCAGAGATCAGAAGTGGTAACGATAACGCTGGTTTGGTGGGATCCTGGCCTAATGGGGCTCTGAGTAATTATGTGGATTGTTCACTCCAAACCCAGCTGCTGCAGACAATTCTTACCCTCCAGCCTGTAAACCACAATCCAAGGGAGAAAGTGTAAGAACACAACAGTGGTTCAGCAGGCTCAGTCACCTCTCCTTGTTCCTGCTTCCTACTTTACTCATCCTGGTTTCAGGTAAAAGCAAAGCCACTCTTGCTGCTGCTTGGGGATCAATCTTGTTGTTTCCATCCCATTTTATGCTTTGAGGCCTACACTTGCAGAGGTATAAAACTGGGACACTGGTGGCAGCAGGTTTTCTGTCACAGTCTGATGGACTGAGATAGGACAAAGTGGAGTTGGTTTGAAGTCTGGTTACCCTTTTTGGTTTTGGGAGCAGCAAGAGGATATTGGCGTTATAGACCATCTTTACCCTGCAAGTGAAGGCAGCAGAAAAGCAAAGTTGCTCCTTTGCAGAGTAGGAAAGTGTCAGGACTTGCCATTTCTGTGTCCTGGGGGTGGTTTGTCGTGGCCACAGCCTGACTGGGAAGACTGGCAGTTCGGTAGCCGTCCTGCTTGCGTGCACATGGGTCAGAAGTGTATGTTTGGTTGCTCTGTGGTTTCCTGTGTAGAGGCATTTAATGGCAGTCTGTAATGTCATTCATCAGCTTATTTTCTGGAAAATACATTTTATATCAGGTAAGGTAAAATTCAGGATTTCTGCTTCTGCTCCCAGCTTGGTTGTGGGCTTATTATACAACTCAAGGCTCGAGCAGGAACCTGCTGAAGTCACGACTAGCAATGCATCTTAATTCTTGTGCTTTTTCCCACATTGTGTTAAATAGTAACACTTAAGCAAGCAGTATGATAGACTTTTCTTTTGTATACATGGGTTTAGTGCTTAAAGAGGAAATACAGCTTTATCTCTCTTCATCACAAATGAACTTGATGATGTACAGATAAATCGTTGGGAGATCATTGGTTTTGTGGCTACCTTTGGTCTGTCTGGCATTTTTGCAGGCCAGGCATGTGCATCCATCATTGCCTGGAGCAGCCGTGGGGGTAGGTGTCATGAGACTGGGCTTAAAAACTGCTGCTTTTCTCCTGGCCATTGAAAAATGCTGCAGCACTGGCTTTAGATACCGAGTTCCCAAGAGCTTCCTCTGGGATCTCCTTGGGGCTGCTCCTCTGTGTATGATTTTCAGGATAAGAATCTGGTAATTAAATCACTGGATAGACCTCGAGAATAGGATGGCTCTTGTGCAGAGCCTCAGGGGGAAACACCGCCAAGGACTGAAGAAAATGTGTGGACTTGGGTGGACACAGCATCGATGACAAATGAAGCCCCTCTCGTGGGGAGGTGGGTAGATCCCGTCCCCTTCCTGCCACCAGCTGCTCTGGATCAATTCCCTGAGACTTTACCCAATGCCCATGGGGTGGCAGAATTGTTCAACTTCATTGTGCTACTTCTCCAACTGCAGAGTTCAAGTCTCCTTTGAAAAAAAAATAATAAAATCACAGGAACTGGCTGTGATGATATTTGTGAATCTTTAAATCCTGGTCTAGCCTTGGTGGAGACTTAGGTGACAGCTGTGCTTTGTCACACGTGCCCCGAGTGCAGGGGTCGGCAGTCCAGCCTCTGACTTTGCAGACCTCCAAGGTTCTAATGGCTTGGAAAAGGAAGGGTTGTTGGAAACAAGACCCTGTCTTGCTGCCAGCTCCAACTGCGTTTCATTGATATGGGGTGAAATTGTGCTATTACGTATTTATGACACAATTTACCAATTTACTCATCCGCTTGCCGAACAGATTATTTTCATTCATTCCAAAAAAATTGCAGGATTTTCATTCAAGACTGTATAGTTGGATCTGGGTGTATGAGCTATCTGAGTCTTCTTTCTTTGAGCAATGGGTCTGTCTCATGGTTTTATGACCAGCTGCATGTCTTGCTGCTCTCTGGTCTAAGAACAGCAGACCTTCCTTATGATTTCTGACATTCCAAAATGCTTTTCTTTGTTTTCCCCTTGAAATGCTTCTACCCTAAAGTAGACCGAGGGGACATGTTCTAGCTTCAGCTTTTCTTTCAAAGATACCGTTATTTGCGTTTTCTTAGACTTGAATGTGCTTTAAAATCTTCCTTTTCTCTCACTTCCCAAAAATTTTGCAGAAGCCTCGCTAAGGTGACATCCACGCTGCTTCCAGCAGACAGCCAGGAGGCTGGTTTGCTCCCCAGTGGGTAGAGATTCACAGCAGAAATAAAAGTAAGAGCAAAGCCTCAGATCTGACAGCCCAGTTGGGTTTGGCCCAGCTGGTGCAGACAAAAGCTTCCACATCTGATTCTCTGCATTATCTGTGTCTGCTGAAACCTTCCTTCTCAGACACCGATCAGCCATGGGATGTTGTGGGTTGATCCCTTCTTTTTCTTTTTCCTCTAATGATGCAGTGCACCCACAGGAGACCTTGAGACATCTCACTCAAATCTTAATAAAAGTGCTGGCGTGGTTCCCTCAGGTCCATGGGGAGTGTGTGTTCGCTTCGAGTAAAGCACAACCTTAAGTTTTACAAGATGAGGATCCTCTGAGTTCAACGCCAGCCCTGCGTGCGTGGTGCTGGCCACCTTATCACAGAGCAACCCCAGGGATGATGCCATCAAGCACGGGGCAGACAGAGCAGATTGCTCAGAGAGAACTGGGTATGTGCAGTTTCTCCTACTCTGCTTTTTGGTGCGACCCGATTGACTTCCATCGCTCGCCCTTGGTTGGCTCTAGCCCCGAGTCAAAGGAGATATTTTACAAAGCCAGTCCTGTTGTGAGTGTTGGCTCTTTCTCAGATGCGATTGGCAAACGCAGCAAGATAATCACTGGTTTTAATTACAAACACAAGTAAGTTTGTTTAGCCAGTCGTTCTGTAATCTTTGCCCGTTATTGGCTTTCCAATCGCAATCCGAATGCGGTCAGAAACAGGGACAGGGGAGTGGTTTTTGGGCACCTTCTGGAGCGGAGATGGAGGTTCAGCTGCTGCAGAAGGGCCTGGAGTTAGTTTTCTCCCACCTCTGATCAAGCTTGAAAATCATTATGGAAAGAACTGTTCTTGTTTGACACCACTAAACCCGGTTTTAAGAGCT
Organism: Calidris pugnax; assembly: GCF_001431845.1. Classification (NCBI taxonomy): domain Eukaryota; kingdom Metazoa; phylum Chordata; class Aves; order Charadriiformes; family Scolopacidae; genus Calidris; species Calidris pugnax. The sequence goes on from NW_015090824.1 coordinate 475,941, forward strand.
GGAAAGAGCAACTGTGGGAGGTGGAGGTTTTCAGGATTGGGTTTGTGTACATTTGTAGTGTCTTTTGGTGGCACACACTGCTCTGCTGCCCCTCCATCCTGCATGGCGAGGTGGAGACCCTGCCCTGAGAATGCTGCCTGGAGCATCCAGTGTCCCACTGAACAGAGAAGTGGTAGAGGAAGAAGAGGAGACTTGGGATCTTCCTCTCTTTGCTGATAGCATCTTGTGTACCTCACCAAGTTATGTGCTGTTCCCAAGCCCCCTTCTCCCATCTGCAGCCTGGCAGATGACTATTAGCTCATCTTCTGAAACACTCAGAGGAAAGTATTAGATCTGTTTGGTTTTATTCAGCATTAAAACCTTTCAGCTGTAGGAGTCATAGGGTTTTTGAGCTCTGAGGAACGGGCAGCTGTTTGCAATGGGCAGAAGGCACCACATCCCTCTTGTTTCCATCTCACTTTGTGTTTTGCATGATTACCTGGTTGGGAATGAACATGCTCCACCACACTGGTTTGATAACCAGCTCTACAGTTCCTTTAATGACTGCTTTTTTGTTGTAGTTTAACGAAGTAATTTTCCCCTTTGAAGGCACTGGAATTACAACGGGCATTGGTTTGCCTTGGTTTTGCCTTCACTGCAGGAATTAGGTGGAGCCCTCAGGTTGATGGAAAACTCCCTTTGCAGCTCAGTGATCAGCAGGAGACAAACGCTTCACAGAGCATCATCCTGGCTGGCACGCACCAGAGGACTCGTTATGAGGAGGCTGTTTGGTTAAAATCACTGTAATAAACCAGATTCCTTTCTGGCTCTATGGCTGGCCTCACCAGTATGGAAACTGGAAGAGCGACTGCAGCTCCAGTCCAGTGTTCAGGCTCTTCTCTGTGCAGCCACGTGTTTGCTCTGCATCGCTCTCCTGCGGTGCCCATCATGGCTGGGGATGTTTATACATTATATTTTATTGTGGATTATATTTTGATGCAACAAAATTATTTATTAACACCATTTTTAAATTTTTTAGGGATTTATGAGGGCATTTTGCTGGGGGGCAGCATTGAGTCAATGGCTTCTATCTGCAGCTTTGGCCACGTTTATGGTACTGGGAAGGTGCATGGGGCTGGGGGTACGTGGGGGCAGCTGTCTTGAGGATTGATTTATGGGGACAAGCATCTCGTTACACGCTTGACAAGTCCCGCTCGCTGCAGTATTTCTTGTCTCCCAGTTATTTGGTGGGAGATCTTGGGGCAGAAGTTGCTGACTTTATTAACTGTTCAAAACAGGACGCTGAATCACATCCTGGCAAGGCTGCAGCATCCTGCCTTAGCGTGCTCCATACAATAGGGAGGCAAATTCACAGGCTTGTGACCCTCGGTAACTTTCTGGCCCGTAGGTGTGGCCGTGGAAGCCAATGGAGATATAATTAGGCCTTTACATTTTGTGGTGGGTTGCGTGGGGGCGTTCAAAGACCATGGAGCCGAGGAAGCGTGCACTTATTTGACATTTATTTAAGATCTGGCCTTTCCAGGAAACTGTTGCTGACTTGAAGTTGAGCAACGCGAGGAGTTTACTTGGCTGTAGGTAGAGCAACAAGCAGGAGACCTGCCAGTTTGAAGATGTGGTGATCAGACCCTTTTGGGAATGTATCTGGCCTCGTTATCAAAGGTACTGGCTTTGCACTCAACATTTCTTTTTCTGAAAAAGGCCAGTGTGGTTACTGTTTATTTAGGTGTTAAAGAGCCGGGTCAGAAAAATATTTTGGTTCCAAATGCCTCTTGATTTCTAAATACCTTAATCTTTGATAATCAGTTGCCAAGATCTGTGAGTCAGGGATTTCTCATACAAATCAGAGCTGTGGTCTGCCTGACAAGTGCGGTTAAGTTGTTTTTGGAGAGCATGAAATGGACAGAACACCTTCATAGGCATGGCTTTACTTTTAACCAAGAGAGCGCTGAGTTTTTTGTTTCCCAAACGTTTACGCATCGCTCTGCAGCCTTTGAGTCCCTGATGCAAAGTCACCTTACTGCTACACCAAAAAAATAGAAAGAGGAATAAGGCCAGCCTCGAGTGGATTAGGATGCAGACTGCATCTGTTAGTTGTTTAGATTTATCTAGGACGAGAAGAACTCTTCTCTGCAGAGCTTGCCTTCCCTCTCTGAAAGTTTTAGTCAAGTGATGAGCTTGTGCAGCCCCAGACAGATCTGCGTCAGCTCTCTGGAGAACTGGCAGTGGTTAATGGCTTTGCTGGAGCTGCTGGTGGGCATAGACGTCTTCCTCTTGCAGGCAATGCAAAGGTTTTGTCTTCTGCCACAAGAGAGGTAGATTTCCCTGTGTCCTTGGTGGGATGGGAGCAGGAATAAAGCCACATCCACAGAGCAGCCGGCGTCTCTCAGCCAAGGTATTGCCCATAGCACCAGATTCTCCCCAAAGTCCGAGTACTGAGGTAACATCTCTTGTAGGACCCAGGCTCTGTGCCTGATGGTGCTCATCTCACCAGCGCAGAGACCCCGCGCTGAGGGACTTTCCAAGCTGCCAAACCTGCCAAAACCACACCTATGTGTCTTGAAGAAATCCTTGCTGCAGGAATCGCTCGTGAAAGCAGCTTGTGGGCGATCTGCGGCCGTGTGCCGCTGGGCAGACAAACCTCTGGGGCTTAGCATCGGGGGCCAAGGCATCCAGAAGTGAAGGGAACGGGACAAAATGTCCCTTTCAGAGTTTTCAGAGAGCTGCCAGGTTGCTTGTTTGCCCTGTCTGCCATCCAAACAGTCGTGTCCAACACTCACATCCCTGCGGAGACCGCTGCCTGTGGGGCTGCTCTCGGCGTGTCTGCGTGTGGGCATCTCCCTTCCAGCCCTATAAAACTTCTTGCACTTACAGATACCTGCTTCTCTCACACCGATTCTGCTTGGAAAAGCTGGGTTTGGAGCAGAGGGGAAAAAGAAGGATGATGCTGAGGTTTTCACCAACACTTTTCTGTCTTGAGGTAGCTTTGCTGGCAGTCTCCTAATTTCTGGGGTGCACCCCCTCCCCGTGGGGTGCTGGCTGCCTGCCCTGGGGGGAGCTGGGAAGACAGGCTTTGGTCTGACCAAACCCTAGAGGGGGTGTTGGGGTTGAGCTAGAACTTCTCTCGCTCTGCTTTCACCCTGTGTGATCCGTCTAGATTTGTTGTATTTTATTTTTACGCCTTCCCAATGTGTCAAGTACTCCCTGGTCTCCGCTGCCTTTTTTGGAGTCCTTCTGAAACCCAGCAGCTCAGCTGTTTTTTCGGGTTGCTGTGCCACCACTGCCTGTAGGCTTCTTGGTCGTGCTTCCTATGCCGTTGTCTGTGTCCTGGCCGACCTTCGCGCCCGCCGCTTGGAAGCTGCTTTTTTCATCCTTGAAACTATTATTCACCTTCCTTTTCTTTCCCGATGGCGCCGCTGGAGAGTTTCCACTTGTTTCTCTGGCCTGTCTCCGGGAGCCACCGCTGAGTGGGTGAAGTGGGGTGACTTAATAAAATAGTTGGAAGGATTAAAACAATGAGTTGATGGGAGGAATGCAGGAGGATCGGCCTATGTGCCGACAGCTCAGCTGGGGAGGAGGACAGGAGCGGGATCGGCTCCTGCCCGGGAGCCTGGGTGGGAGGCTCTGCCTTTGATGTGCCCTCCACGGCAGGAGCCCGGGGGGCCAGCATCATCCCACCTCTCCTAAAGCATGGACCATGGTGCTGGGACACCTCCCTGGCACTCCTGGGCTTGTGGTCTGTCCTCCCTGCCTGCAGTCATGGAAGAGCTATGGCAATAACAGGGCAATGACAACATCCCAAAAAGTGACTTGTTAAAACATGGGGTGTCTTTGGGGGGTTTTAGTGCAGGGGAAGAAGGGAGCCAGTGTTTTGGGAAGAGCTGGCTTCCCTCAGCCCACCAGGATGCTGCATGGCAGAGGGTGCACTAGGCTGGGAAACGGTGCTGTTGCTGATACTGGGACCTCTGGATGTGCCTCTGAAGTGGGCAGTCGTGCAGGCTGAGGGTTGGAGGCGATCTGGCCCCCGCCTCCTGGGACAGCAGCTATCACAAAAATGACATCATGGTTCGGTGGGAATCTGAGAAATGCAATCCAGCCCATTAGTTCCAAGCACATCGCATGGCTGGGTGATGCTGTGATCAGCCTCGTGCCTTTTTGAACTCTGCGATTTAATGGGATGAGCAAAAAGGATTTCTTTTTCCTTGTGAAACAATCTCTTATTTTATTTGGCTTTTCATCATCCGAGTACTCGGGATTCCGAGAATTTTCTCTTTCCAGGCCATTTGGGAGCTGTTCTGCTAACTTATTTTGCACAAGGCTTGCTGTAACAGGGGATGATCCTGCTAATTTGTTCGTTTCCCTCTTCCTGCCCTTTCTCTTGGGGGGTTTATCCGAGCTGCTCCTGGGTGTCGTGCTCTGCCGTGGGGAGCACAGCACTGTCCTGGTTTGGCTCCTTGTGGAGCTGGGGCGATCACTGCCCGAGCCTGATGCATCGCTCACCCCTGATGTGCAGGAGCAGGCTGGAGGCACATCATCAGCAGTCTATTTATGTTAGGAAATTAGCTTTTGTGGGCTTCATGATTGATTTCATTTTTTTTTTTCTTTTTCCTCTTTGTGCTCGAGGAGCCGCTTGTATCTGGGGCTGTGAATGGCCTGCAGTGTCTCCAGCCCTTCTTAGCATTCTTGGGCTGGGGATGTGGCCCACGCCTTTCAGCTGAACAATACATGCTCAGACTCCCCTTTTGTTGCTGTGCTGTTAAAAAACACGAGAGTGAAGCCTGCCGGGTCCTCCTGCCTGACCGACCATCTCCTTCTCCTTTTGAAATATATGGGGAGATGTTTGCCCCTGCAGGGAGGCATTATAAGACTCCTCTCCTTTAGCAGAGGCTGCTGCCTGACCCCCTTGCAAGCAACTTTTTGCTGTTGGGTGACGGTGCCCTGGCTATGTCTGAGGAAGGGGAGATGTTGTCCCTGTGTCTGAAGAAAGGTCAGACCTTGCCGTGGTTCACAGCTTACGTTCTGGGTTTTTTCTTGTGGTGACTTGTTTTCAGCTCAGGAAGTCTGAAAAGCGATGACTTTTTATAGCTCATCAAAGCTGCACCTTATTTTTTTTGGTGATAAAATAGTATTTCCGAAGACAAACCTTTCCAAAAGTTGCCCTGAAGGGAGTTGCCTTCTCTTGAGACACATCGCAGAGGTAGAGCACCGCAGTCCAAGGGATGCTGGCAGCTCTCACCAACTTCAGCAGGTGTGTTGGGCACCTGCAGTTCTCATCACAGGTCAGTTTATCAGCACATCACAAAGTCTACGTGTGTATGCAATAGTATTTTCTTTTAAAACAGCATTGCCCTTGTTGAAACTGGGTCTTTCCTGGTCTCTGCTTGTCCCCCGTGCCCTTTCACAGCAGCCTGCTCCGGGTGGAGTTCAGCAGGGATGCTCATGGCCGTACTCTCAGCTATATTTAATTTCATTTAATCTTCCCATTGGCACTGGACTCTGTGACTGGTGTGTGACACAGAGCAAAGGCCACTTGGAAGCACACACATTACTTTTTTTTTTTTTAAAAGCATGAGGAATGACCCGCTGCTGCTGTCCAAGGCTCCCACTTCTGTTTTTCAGGTTGTGCAGTAGCATGTGAGCGAGCAGCTTTGAAGTTCATTTTTCCCTGGCGCTGGTTTGTGTTGCTCAGACCCCTTCTGAAGGCCCCTTTCTTGCTCAGGAAGTGTTATCTGATGTGCCTACTATCAAGCCAAAGCAAGCAGCCAGCGGGCTTTTAATTGTCTGGGCTGGGTTTGGGAAGCCGGGGCCGCGCAGCTGCCGCCTCGTCTTCCTGCTCTGTCTCTCCCCACATCTCCCTTTCTATTTGATGTGCTGCTTTCCAGTTTAGTTTATGTTACTGTTTGGGTGTGACTGCGTGATGGCCCTCTGGCTTGGCTGCTCCTAAAATCCACCCTCTGGCACGTTCAGGGCCTGCCTGGGCTGCGGGAGCATCCGAGGGGACCGGCTCGGTCCCCAAGCTGTGGCACCACGGTGGGAACATGCACTGAAGAGGGGCCCCTACCCAGGGCTGCCTCATTTTGTGTTCTTGCTTAATTGCCTTGAGATGGCTGGGCTTTTCCCAGACTGAGCAGAAAATGAGGTGGGGGGAAAAAAAAAAATCACTTGTCTTCCTCCTTATCGAAGGGGCTGTGGAAAAGGGAAGTGTGTTTAATTTTTGTGGCACTTGGGAGGCCTGTTTTTTCCTCACCTTATCAGTTTGGAAGGGTTTGGAGCAGAAGATGCCATAAAACTGAAGGAACCAGGAGGCACTACCGTTTTCAGATGTTTTGTAAAATTGTGGGCAGTTTTAAGAGAAGCAAATATTGCTTTGTTTTTTGTTTTTTACCGCTAAAACACGGACCTGGTTGCAGGAGGGCAGCTCCTCTGGGCCAGGGGAGAGGTCTGCACACAGGGGGTAGGAAGGGCAGGACAGGAGTTGATGGATGCTGGGATGAGGGGGGGTTCCTGCCCCAAGGCTCCAGTCTGCTCTCAGATGAGCCCAGAGGCCACCGCTGTCCCCTGGGTGCTCTGGCTCAGCCCTGATGGATAGATGACCTTCTCTGCCCCTGCACCACGCGTACGTTTTGTTCCATTAATGAGGGGGGAAATTAAGAAACTTAATTTGACAGAGATTTAGTGCCCGGAGAGCCTGATGGTGGCCCTGTGCCTGAGCAAGGCTTCGTTGTGGAGCTTTGCTGGGATGTGGAGCTCACAAGCTCCAAGCTGCACAAGCACACGACAGCTCAACAGCGTGGGAGCTGCTTGAGATGAAAGATTAAATAGAAAGAAAGCTTCAGGTGGGAGAAGATACCTGGAATATTATCCCTTTGGAAGAGGATATGACTTCAGCATAATGGCCAGGCAGAGGTGAGCTCCAAAGGCTGGCTGAAGCAAGCTTTGGTACCCATCAGGTGTCTCGGTCCTCTGGTGGTGCTGGGCTGCTCCTAAGGACATCCAGTGCCTGGGTGTTCACTTCATGAGCTCAGCCCTAAAATAATACTCTAAGAGGAGAGCTGTGAGCGAGCAGATCTGAACGGCACTGACACTGAAGGGCTCCTCGGCTGTGATCACCCGCGGACACAGAGATAACAAGTTCATTACAGCCTCAGAATTACCAAGAGTGGTTGCAGGTGTGGAGATAAGCCAGGTTCCTGGGGCATCCCGTGCACCCAGTGATCCTGTGGCACCTCTGGGAGCAGCAGGGATACCCAGCCAGATGAAAACTCTGATCTTTCCGTGTTCTGCCTCTTTTAACTAGATACTATTTTTTCTTTCTGAGACTAGTGAGAGACTGCTGAATCACCCTCAGGCTTGGCTGTGCCTTCCCAGGGAAAGTGCTTTTTTCTCTGCTGACTTCTGTGTATGGATATTTATTTTGAGTTGGGTAACTATAAGATATATTAATAGAGTGTTCTTTTGTATCCTGCAGGCTGACTATGTCTTATGTGAGATTTCCCGTTAAAACAGGGAACTGGAGTACCCGAGGCATACGAGGTTTCTTCCTGGGACACACCATGGCCTGAGCTACCACGGCAAAGCAAGCTGCTTAGGGAAAAGTTTTCTGTGACTGTCAGCTGGCTCCCAGCTCTGTTTGTCTGTCCAGCTACACGAGCAGCTCTGTCTCTTGTTCCGAAACCCAGTATTTTTAACAGATTGTTTATTGGCGTTTGTGGACCGAGGGGGGGACGGCATTTTGTAATGATTAAAAGACACTCCCTATTGTGTTCTTGAGCAACTTGAAATGTAATTGATGTGTGTTGCAGCCACGCTCTTTCTGGAGCTTTCCCAAAGGGGAAGAAATATTTCCTTTTCAAGTCGAGCAGCACGGAGCCAGCGGATGGAGTGAGGGACAGTGAAGCCAGAGACCCTGGAGCCTGCTCTCAGCGGTGCTGTGGCCACTAAGCACCCTCTCCTTGCCAGCCCCTGGGTGCCATCCCCTGCTGTACCCTCCTGCTGACACTCTTGGTATTTCCCAGGGAGGTTTTTACCTCCCTTAGGGGGTTAATGCCCTTAGTTTGGTAAGCTGAGGTTATGGAGTGGAAGGGAAGACTGGTCTGCAGCTCTGCTGGAGCACCGGGGTCCTGGGGCTGGGACAAAACTCATCCCAGCATTTATTTGAGAGCCTGAAGTGACTCCTGTGAAGTAGCTGTGCTGGTCAGGATTCCTGGAAGGGCATCCAGGGAATGGGTGGTTTCTGGTGTCCGTGCCAGTCAGGCTGGGTGAAAATGGAACAGAAAGCTGCTTCTCCCCCTGGTTTGGCTGGTGGTACTGGTGAAACGTGGGCGTGTGGTTACGGTTTTTGCCTAGAGAAGGAATTACTCAAGGGTCTGTAAGAAACAAGTCTTCAGTGAATGTCATTATAGCCAGTTGCTAACAAATAAATACCAAACCACCTGAAAGACCTTCTTGTTCAGCAGGAGCTCAGTAACTTGAAATTCACTCTGGAAAAAGAACACACCAAACCGCGGTAGCTGTACAGTAAGTGAAGAAGTATTTCAGTTTGACAGCCTGTGTCCTATCTATATGACAGCGGTGGCATTGCAGGCTTTTAATTGTCAAGAAACAAACAGGCCGTGGTGGATATGATGCTTTTTGTCTCCTCCTGTCCCAGGGAACACAGACTTTGCCCAGTGAAGGGCTGCTTTGCTGATGGGCGCTGCGTTGCCTTCGGAGCATGCGGGAGGAAGCAAACAAACAAACAAGTCTGGAGGAGGGAAATGATTAGACGAGCCTCAGCTGTTTTTTTTTTTTCCCCTCTTGAATGGCCCTCTTTCATCAGGATATGTTAGGACAAGTGCTTTTTCAAGCCAGGATATCAGTGGAAGACACAGTGTTCTGTAAAAGTCATCCAGTTCCTGGGTAGCATCAACAGACGCGATTCCTCTGCTCCGCACAGAATATACGGTCAACCTTTTCTTTTCCTTCTTTTCTTTTTCTTTTTTTTTTTTTTATGGGTTTAGAAGCAAAAGGATGTGAGTTTTACAGCTAGTTATGAATCTTTTTGAATTTACTGACTTCTGTCTGACTCTTGGGCCAGCACAATGCTTCTGCTGTTCAAAGAAAACCAGTCCAAATTAGTATGTATAAGCCACTCGTTTTTATGCTGCTAACAAATGCTGCTTACTAGGGCATTTATCACTGCTGCCGAGGGTCAAAAGTTGGGGATGTTCTGTAATGATTGGATTCTTCTGTTCTTTGGGAGATTATTTTTTTTAAAAAAGCTGGAGTTAGTTGTTTATTGGAACTGCAGGATTCAAAAGGGTTTTTTAAAACCGAGTTGGAATATCGTACCTTGCCTTTTTCTCCCTTTTATTTTGTTAGCGGTTGTGTGAAGTGACCGAGAGCACAGAGTGTTCCTGGAGTGGAGATAAGGGATGGTGCTGGGTAATGTGGCCGTTTCAGGGTGCTGGAAAACGGGAGCTTTCTGTAGAGAGGTGCTTGGATGCATTACCTCCGTACGGCCCCGCGCTGGCCATATGGAAACGGGAGCTCCTGTGGAAACTGGGTAGTGCTGGGGAGGGCTGGGCAGTCTGACTGGTGCCAAGCTGTGATTTGTAAGGTTAGCGTGCAGTTTAGGAAACAAACATTTAAATAAACAAACAAAAAAAAAGAAATCTTGCTCTCAACAGGTTCTTTGGCTTTTTGGGTTCATTTCCATGCAGACAAATGCATGGTGACAAAAATCTTGCAACGTGGGTTCTCCTTTTCCTGCAGTCGCTTTCTGCTCCTGTAGTGCAGCTTTCTTATTTGCCTGCAACTGGGAATATTTGGCTTTATTGGAAAATATTTCCTGACTGTAAAAGAGGACAGCCTCAGGTGAGATGAACCATCAGAGCAGGAGTTCCCAATGCTTTGGGGAAGGACATCTCTTCCAAGGTTTGTCCTGCTGTAGAAACCCCAGTCAGTACTTTATTAGGGATAGAAGAATATCCTTTGGGACATTTTTTTCCCTTTTCCAAACAAATATTTCCCAAAATTCTTGGGACTTGAATACTGTGAATTATCTCCTTGTGCATTATCTAACCATTCCCTTCCCCTTGCTATAAAACCAGATGTGAGTGCGTGAAGCTGGTGTTTCACTGAATATCCTATACGTCGTGTTGGTGTCACTGCTTTTGTGCAACTTCTGGCCTTTTTTTTTAACGCTTTCCTGCGGGATCTGGTGCAAGAAGGAAACAAGGCTCTTCCTGCCTTACTTATAGAATGAAGCAAATTCCCCTTTGCAGTGTGTGCCAGGCAGAGCAGAGCCCGTGTGTCGGCTCACAGGGGAGCTCTGCGCGGCTCATGTTCAGACACAACTTGTTACTGGAGTGAGTGGTGAGTGCTGGAATACCTTGGGAGCATAAACGGAGAAAAGCTTGCTTTAATTAGAGTGCAGTCACCCTGCTGGTGTTTTATTGATCTGATAATATGAGTTGTGGAGCCTGGAACTTAGGGGAGAATTGTAGTTCACTTTTTAAAAGCGGCTGAAATCTCGAATTTAAACCTGATCCAGATTTTTCTGGAGATTTTGCACCTTGGAAGATTCAGTTGAAAAATGAGGGAGCTTTGCCTGGATGTGTCCTCAGGGAAGGGAAAAGCTGAACTTGCACCAAAAGCTGCAAAGACCTGCGATTTATGTCTGTCATTGCAAAAATACTACGGTAGAATGGAGCTTTAGTGCTCACTTCTGCCCAAAGGCAAAGACCCCAGATAAAGTACAGAATAGACGAGCGCTGGGAATAGTAACTCCTGTGGGATCATTCTCTGGAGCATAAGTAACTCCCATGTAGCACAATCTTGTAATGGAGCATTTATATTTAGCAGATAGCAGACAGTAATTAATGATGATCTATGTTTGGAAGTGTAGAGTGGCAGAAAATTGGGCTTTGTAACAAGGAATGTCTCTTGTGATGTTTTGAGGGGTGTAAGAAATGCAGAGTAAGCAGTTACTGTGGCAACTAAAAGGTAGCTTAGTAGATGTTGATTTTCAGCCTTGTGGGAAATTCTAACTTTACCACTTAGGGCCAAGGCTATTTCTGAAGCGCTCGCGAGTGCTTTATGGTACTATGTGATTAGGCTGGTGCTTACTGTAACTACTGATTTTGTTCAGTTTTTTCTTTAGTTGTGTTCTGGGGCCTGTGTGTCATTTGACTCTGTGGGAATATTGTTATGTATTTGCACAGACAGGGACATGCCTTCTTATCAGTAGCGTTTTCCAGGACAGTTGTATCTCACCAGAGCAAAGCAAAGTCTTTGCCATTGTGTCAGTTGCTTTTTCCCCTGAGGTTTCAGGGCAGTTTCCTTTCTCTTGTGGTGGGCAGGTTTCATCTGCCCTCCCTTCCTCTTTGAATCCACAGACAATTTCTGGTTGCATGTTCTTTTTTTTGCATTCCAAAGAAATCTCAAGAACTGCAATCAGTAGGAACTGATTTGCTCTGAACCCCATCTGAAGTCATTTTACAGGTCTAAGCCTGTAAAAAGGCTTAGCCTCTGCTGGTTTTAAGTTGCAGAATTTGATAATCAAATGATAAAGCCATTTTCCAGCCCATGATAGCTGGATGTATCTCCAGCAATGGCCAAGTAATAAAATGTTGGTGGAAAATGGCACGTGAATAATCCTGGAGTGATCCTGTGCAAGTGGCAGGATCAAATTTTGGGAACAGCTTCTTGTGGCAAAATCCTACCGTGTTTTAGTGAGAAGCCCTTCCTTCCCTGGGCACACAGACCTGAGCACACGTTTTTGCTGCTATTTCCTTTCAGTTCACTTCCTCTGTCCTTTGTTTTCCAGCCTGAGCGAGAGCTTTTTCATGGTGAAAGGCGCAGCCCTTTTCTTACAACAAGGAAACAGCTCCCAGGGCCAGCGAAGTCTCCAGCATCCTCACAAACATGCAGGTAGGGGATTAAATCACCTACTGAAATCCCTTTTCCCTCTTGCTTTGCCCCTCAACCCGTCCATGGGGACAGGCTAATACCACGAGTGGGTGGGTGGATGGATGACTTCTCTGATTGTCACAGTGGGCCTTGTGCAACCTGCTGAGTAAAACCAGGTTTTCAGCCCACTTGATTGGAACAGGAACGTATGTTTATCGAGCCTTTGTTTAAACCTGTGTCGTTATCTTGGAACTGAAGTAGAAATTCATTCTCTGCAGATATCATGGCATTCTTTAGCCAGGGAAGCCTGCTGAGCCAGAGGGTCTGTGCTGAGTGTGTATCCCTGTTTTCCACAGCCGCAGATGAAGAAATGTCACTTGTTTCTGCTTTAGTGATTTGATCTTTGCCTTCCCCTTTGGCCTGTGGGGAGGAAAATAGGATGGGCTGAGTCCCAGGGCTCTAGCACCTCTTCTGTAGCTGTCAAGGTCCTGCTTCAGCATAGCAGGGACATTCCTCCAAGTGCTCTCCCAGCCTCCAGTAATCTAAAGCTTGGGACTTTTGGTTTTCTTTTGAAACTACCTGTTGCTGTGTTTGTTTAATGCTGCCGTGAAGAGTGAGGAACGTTTTAACAGGATTTGGGTCTCTGGATAGACGTGCATTTCTTAGCTCCTTATATCCCCGCTCCTGGTTTCAGGAAAATCCCCTTTTCAGTTAACTCATCGCAGTCTGGCCTGTAAGAGTTTCTCATGGTTTAAGAACAGACTGTCCTTCCTCCCCCAGTCCCCTCCAGTGTGCCAAACTGGTGGGAAGAAATGGTAGGGAGTTGTATGGTGGACGTACATAAGGATTGATCAGCAAATAGGGGTTTCAGGAAAGCCTTCTACTCGCCAAGTGATTTTATACCTTCTGGCTTTGACAGTTTTGGAATAAGTGATTACTGGGAAAGAAGAAATAAGATCATGGGGGCATTTTGAGTGCAGGAGCATGTGGGAAAGGCACAGTGTGGTACTGTGTGTCTGCTGCTTAGTAAACACTCCAAGCACAAAGAGGGTGTTTGAATGCCAAGCTTGGCTTTGGGTTTCTTTAATTGTCAGCAATTTCATATACCCAGCAAACATCCTACGGAAGGAATTTTATCTTGTATGGAAAGTTATGAGTGCATTACCAAGTTATTAGATGTGAACTTGTTTTGTTTTCTTGTAGATTCCTTGTTCCTTTCGTTTGCTTTCACCAGACAAAAATGTACCCGCTGCTCTAGAGCCTGAGAGACTGGGTGCATGAGCAGTGCTTTGTTTTAGATAGAAGGGATCCATCACCCAAACTGGGCTGCTCCTGCAGCCCTCCTTCCTCAGAAGTTTCTCCTGTTCAGATATACCCTCTGTAAGGCCAGTGGGGCTGGTCCCTCGATGTTATGTGTGTTTCACAAGACAAAGTTTTTCTTTTCTCCTTTGTTCTTTTTTGTGTCCTGTTGTTTGTTTTTTTAATCAGAGTTGTTCCTTCTGCTTCAGTGCCCATATCTTTCTGTCTTCTCTAAGAAGCTGTAATAGGAAGAGTATCATCATTTGTGCCAGTCACAGGTGTTCTCAATATATTTTGGTAGCTTCCAAATACAGTAAGGTGGAGTTCTCACACAGCCAGATAACAAGAAGCTCACTTCTGTTAGTATTCTCTGGGACAACAAAGTTAATTGGCCTTCTTTTAATGGTATTTTTTTGACTTAGAAACATCCAAGACTCTTCAAAACAGGTCAAGACTCTGCTGATTCTTAGTGCAGCAAGTAAGAGACCCTTTCTGATTATTTCTTTGCTCTCCCTGCAGGTGATTTGCCCCAGCACCTCCAGGTGATGATCAACCTCCTTCGCTGTGAGGATAGGATCAAACTGGTAAGAAAAGATGCCTTTTCCTGATCTCCTTTCTGTTGGAGCCGTTTGAAACAGACCTGTAGAGGTTCATGAAAAGTGTTGGCAAATCCTAGGTTTCCGAGTCAGCTCAACTCTGTGCTGGCTGTCAGCCCTACCGTGTTTTCCCCTCTGCTCCTTTTGCCCTGGTCCTTCCATCCAGGTAATGAGTTGGGTCAGGAAATTGATCTGGCTGAAGTGTATTTGTTTTGTTAAGTTTAATTTTCCAGTCATTCCAAATGCTAATACAGGAGAAGAGACAGGAGCTTGCTGAGGCGAGCGGACACACTTAAATCAGGCTTGGAACTGCATCCAAATGGGGCTGGGCTTTCTTTTAAAGAAATTTGGAGAGGCTGGAAAAATCGCTGCAGAAAAGTCTGTGTCAGTTATCCCCTCCAGCATGACTAACATGTTTCAGTGAAGGCTTGAGACTGGAAGAGTCCTCTGAGCCTGCCTCTGTTTTCAGTTCAATACCAATGTTTTTCTAGTTGAACCTCTTTAGAACAAATCTTCAGGTTACATTTTGTAGTATTTCCCTGGGTTGGGGTGGATAATCCAGGCTAATCTTCTCCCTACCTGGTGCCAAGTCAAACTGGCAACTAGCCTTGCTGGAAGATGGGCCGCCTCTCCCTGTTGTATTTCATACTGCAGCTAAATAAAGCTTTTGGCCACAATTATACCTTATACAAAAAATATATTAGGCAGCAACGGAAGTAATAATTATCTAAAAGCTGGTTTTTGACACCTTATACAAAAAAATATATTAGGCAGTGATGGAAGTAATAATTATCTAAAAGCTGGTTTTTAAGAGCCTGATGACCTTTTTCTAGGCTGTCCGTTTGGAGAGTGTGTGGACAGACCGAGTGCGGTACATGGTGGTTGTGTACAGCAGCGGGCGACAGGACACCGAGGAGAATATTCTGCTGGGTGTGGATTTCTCCAGCAAGGAGAGGTAGGTCTGAGGCCAGGCTGGGCTTGGCAATCAGGCAGGCTGGCTTCTCTGGAAAGCCTAACACCAAACTCTCCCCAAGCAGTTAGTTGACAAGTATCTGGAAATTCTAGCAAGAGAGAGGACGTGTTGAGATTTCTGAGGGCAAGAGGGTGATTTTTTTTTTTGTTCCAGTTTTTTGTTCTACCTGTGGCATCTACCTCATATGTGGTAGTTTGCCATCTGCTCACTACAGAATGCTCTTCGAGGCACAGTGGAATTTATTCCATCTACCAGACTTCGGGTCTGTTGATGGTATGATGCAATGGAGCTGGTTTTTGGTGGGTAGCTTAGTTGCCAAATAACATCGAAAAGCGATACTGCTAAAGTCCCTCCAAAACCAACAAACAAATGTGTCAGTAATGAGCTGTTGCTTTTGTCTAACTGATAAGAGCACAGAATATTTTGAAAGGCAAACAAAATATTTTGTTATCACAGACCCTCTCACGTTATTGCAGTTGTAGGTGAGCAAACCAAGGCACAAAAGCTCTTGGCTTGGAGAGACGGGGCTGGTTTGACAGAGCTGGAGTTAGAAGTCAGAGCTTCCAGACCATTGTTTGTGGTCTCCCATGATTTAAGAGGCTGCCATGTTGTGCTGGTGCAGCCAGAGTGACTTTTGTTTTCTTTTTGGAAACCCTCAGTGGGTGTTTCTGTTGTTGGAAGTAGAAGAGGGGAGCTTTTGCGCTGCAGTGGGACCTGTAGGGAAACTCCCACCTGTACCTTCCTAATTACCATTATTACCATTGGCTTTGGTGCTGCCTCTTGTCTCTGCTGTGAAGTTACTGCTCTTAGTGTTACAGAGGAAATTCTAATTTCCTTCTGACACACTTAGTGTGCAACAGCAGTGAGTGTTTGCTGTGTCATCTTCAAACCCAAACCAACCTTGCTGTAATTTGCTCCTGGTGGCTGTTGATGTGAGACAAGAGGAAAGATGGAAAAGTTAGGACAAATCCATTCCACCTATAAGATTAGCTGCCGTTTCAGTTCCTGTCTCCCCAAAAGCCAAAGTTTTTGTTAATTAAGGGTAAGTCTCACACATAAAGAAGTCAGTTGGCATTAGCAAGTTTATTGAGGGCCTGCGTGGCTCTGTGTTGGGGCTGAAATGTCACTGCTGAGCTGTAAGTGTTCTGACTGCTGACAGTTCCACTAGTCAGGCACTTTTGTGGGTTTTATTCCTTTTACATGTGTTTAATAAAAAACATTTTTTCTTGCAAAGCTCTAAAGTGCACATTGTCCATATGTGTGTTCAGACTGGCCTGTCAATTGGCATTAGCAAGTTTATTGAGGGACTGTGTGGCTCCGTGTTGGGGCTGAAATGTCACTGCTGAGCTGTAAGTGTTGTGACTGCTGACAGTTCAACTAGTCAGGCACTCTTGTGGGTTTTATTCCTTTTACATGTGTTTAATAAAAAACATTTTTTCTTGCAAAGCTCTAAAGTGCACATTGTCCATATGTGTGTTCAGACTGGCCTGTCAAATCCTTTGATCCGCTCTAGAAAGCGGCTGAAGGCTTAAAAAAGAAAGGAAAAGAACAAAACCAAACCTGAGTTCTTTGCTCTCTGTTGCTGTATCCATCCCAATTTCCCTTTAAAACTTTAATATCTCGGTAGCTTAATTATTTACTAGTTGAAAGTTACTGGCTCCCGTTATAATATGGTTTTCTTGCCAGATTGCATCTCCGAAATGAAAGTGTTCTTTTGGGTTAGGTAAACTCATAAAAAATCCTTCTTGTCTTTCCTACCAGCCGGAGAGATGAAGTGAAAACTGAACACAGAGTCCTTTGAAAGGCCCCGTGGGTCCCCTTTGGAAGGGGTGGGCAGCTGCTCTGCTGCCTCCCAGGGCTTCTTTCCCCCGCGCTTTAGTGAGCTGACTCTCTGCAGACAGAGCACTTTTATGCCCTTCCAGAGACCTGCCTTACCCCAAGCTCGTGAGGATGAGCAAAGCAGGAAAGATGACAGGGCAAACACTGCCGTGCTTTCTGGCAGGTTCTGGAGGGGGAGAGAAGAGCTGGTGATTTTAACTCCTGCTTCTGTGCTGTTCCTTCAGCCCCGTGGAGCAATCACTGTGCTGATACCAGAGTAGACCTTTAGCCTTCATCTGCCAGTCTCCTTGTGTGTTATGCATTTGATGGCCTGAGGTATTACTAGGAATTACTAGAGCAAGGCCTGAAGATGTTAAAAATTAAAGACTGTTAATAATTTAGGGTATTGGCGTGACCATATCGTGGCCTATATTTAACATCCTGTATAACAATCTCTCTTCCAGTAAAAGCTGCACTATAGGAATGGTTCTTCGTCTGTGGAGTGACACTAAAATCCATCTTGATGGTGATGGGTAAGAAACCACATTAAAAGGATAAATGTGAATGTCCTTACCTACTGCAGGCAGCTCTAGGAGATGTTCTCCGGCACCTTGCAAATGAAGTTCCAATTTTGGATTTGTGGCTGCAGTCCTCTAACTCAGACAGTGAGTTTCTGTCTTGCTGCCCTCAAACTGCTCAGTGGAACCTGTGGTACCCACTGAACGTTCCTGAAATCCCACTTGAGGGGTGGCAGCCTACGCTGGGAAGGCTGCCTGCTTGCCTTTCTTATTTGGGAAGATGTTGGAAAATCAGTGATACAAATTCTCATCCTTGATTCTTTTTGGCTGTGAGTGCCCCTATAGCTGCCTTGCAGTAGCTGTTTGTCGAGTGCAGCTCGTGATGTGGAGAAGAGCAGTTTCTGACTGGTTTTTGGTTTTTCTTTTCCTCCCTCCATTAGTGGCTTCAGCGTGAGCACTGCAGGGAGAATGCACATCTTCAAGCCAGTGTCGGTGCAAGCCATGTGGTATGTGTGTTAATTAGCTTTATTGAAAATGAGACTGCCATTTCTGTGCATAAATTAAAAACCAGTAAACTGCATTTTTGCGTTCTCTGTAACTGGTATTTAGTGAGCTGCAGCAGAGATGCTCCTTCCCTGGGTCAGCAGGTGCTATAAAGGGACTGTGAGAACACTGATCTGAAAACAGGATCCTCTGCTTCTGTTCAGAGCAACATGTGCTCCTCAGTGTAAGGGAAATGGCACTAGTGAGATTAATTAAATCATAGAACCATCAAACAGTTTTGGTTCGAAGGGACCTTGAAGATCATCCAATGCCACCCCCTTGTCTGGGGCAGGGACACCTCCCACCAGCCCAGGTTGCTCCAAGCCCCCTCCAACCTGCCCTTGACCCCCTCCAGGGATGGGGCAGCCACAGCTTCTCTGGGCAACCTGGGCCAGGCTCTCACCACCCTCACAGCAAAGAGTTTCTTCCTGAGATCTCATCCAAATCTCCCCTCTTTCAGTTTAAAACCATTACCCCTCATCCTATCACTGCACTCCCTAACAAAGAGTATCTCCCCAGCTTTTCTGTAGGCCCACTTTGAGTACTGGAAGGGGCTATAAGGGCTCCCAGAGTCTTTTCCAGGCTGAACCTCCCCCCAACTCTCTCAGCCTGTCCTCACAGCATCTCCATAGCCCTCCTCTGGACTCACTCCAACAGGTCCATGTCCTAAATATGAAAGACCAACGTGAATTCATCAGGCTGCAAACCCAATCTTTCCTCTCTCTGCGTATTTTTCTAACTGACTGAAGGAGGAGTCTGGGGAACCGTTGCCAATCTGACGGCCTTCCCCGTGTTCTGCCTCATTCCTGGGGCCAGCCTGGGGTTCCTGCCACGCAGAAACTTTCCGTGCTCCCCCCGGGTGCTTGTTCACCTTTCAGCTCCTGTCGCCCCTCCCAAGGGCAGGGATTCCAAAACACTGAAGCAGAGGTGGCTGAATCAGCAGCGGCTGGTGCCAGCAGATTCCTCTTTGAAGAGGCAGCCACCCAGCCCTGCACAGAACAAACGCAGCTCTTTTGGCCTGGGCAGTTCACTGGCTCCTGCTGGATCCTCCAGAGATCCCTCTCCTCGCAGCATCTGATAGGGAAAAGATACAGATGTAGAGAAAGATGTCATGCTAGGGATGATTCGGTATGTAAACAAATGAAACTCTTGTTCCTGTCATTTTTTAACTCAGCCCCTCCTGTTGGCAGCCTTAGATGTGGTTAATGTATTCAGTACAATGACATCTTCGGAGTAGAGCCTTTAAAAAAAGAGAAGAGAAGAAAAAAAAAAAAAGTGAGGAGGGAAGGAAGGAAAAAGTAATGCTAGAATTTGGAAAAACAAATGACCCAATCTGGGCCTTGTCCCTGGAGCATGTCAGGGGCCAAGAATGCTGGTAAATATGCATTTGACTCCTTGCTGAAGGTGGTTTGAAAATTGTCCATGTTCTTTATTTTTCTTTGGTCTGGCTTTACGAGTTAGCTAATGATTAGATCCCAGAGCGACTTGTGCTTGCCTGTTAATCAGGAGGAGATTTCAGCCTCTGCCTTGGCCTGGCTTTCGAGAAGGCCTCCGAGGTGCAGTTTTTGGCTTCTCTGAACTCTGATACAATAAATCCGTGGCTCTCAGAAAGCAAACTGCGACAAATAGTGCTGAAAATCTTTTTCCTCTGTGAAAATCTCAGATTTTTCTGCTCGCTCTGTT
Organism: Calidris pugnax; assembly: GCF_001431845.1. Classification (NCBI taxonomy): domain Eukaryota; kingdom Metazoa; phylum Chordata; class Aves; order Charadriiformes; family Scolopacidae; genus Calidris; species Calidris pugnax. The sequence continues at coordinate 495,260 of NW_015090824.1, forward strand.
CCCCCTGCTCACATCTGTAGGGATTTGTTCTGTGCACTTGCAGGTCTGCTTTACAGATCCTCCATAAAGCCTGCGAAGTCGCCAGGAGGTACAACTACTTCCCAGGTGGGATGGCCTTGGTCTGGGCCACGTACTATGAAAGCTGCATCAGCTCTGACCAGAGCTGCATCAACGAGTGGAACGCGATGCAGGACCTGGAGTCCACCCGCCCCGACTCTCCAGCCCTGTTTGTCGACAAGTCAGTTCTGAATTTTATTAGAAAATTAGTTCTGATTTTAAGAGAAATCTCCCCTTCTCCCTTTTCTTCCCCCAGTGGTTCATTTCCTTTCTTTTCGTAAGTGTCTTCAAATGGTTTTTCTTCCATTATTCTCATAAAAATTGCTTTTAACACCAGTGTTTACCACTGCCCCTCTGTACCATACGAGTTGCACCATATGTTTACTGCCAGCTTGGAGACATCCTCTCCTTTTCCTTTTTCAGGCCAACTGAAAGGGAACGAACAGAACGGCTCATTAAAGCCAAACTCCGGAGCATCATGATGAGCAAAGACCTGGAAAATGTGACTTCTAAGGAGGTAAATACAAAGATTCCTGCTATCTTTGTTCTTCCTGCTGGACTCATTTCCAGAGACACCATATGACTGGGTGTCACTGGCTTCTGGGTGTTTATTTCCAACTGTTCTGTAAAGGCTCCGCTCTTGGGCTTTGCTGCCCCTCTGCTTCCCCAGGAGGGTAATATTGACATCAGAGTGCGTTTTTCAAGACTTTAATAATAAGTATGTGACTTCCTAATGCAAAGTGCCTGGTTCTTTGCCAGAGAGAGGTGTCAGAGGTTTTGCCTGAATTGCTGTTGGTTGTAGCACATGTAGGAATGTCCAAGTGATGAATTTGCAGCCTCTTAGTGAATCCTGTGAATTACAGAAGCAAAGGCAGCACTCAGAAAGGTACCATTAGAAGAGTGTCCTCATCTTCACTTGCTCATGGACTTGCCAAACAAAGTCTATGCCCTCCTTTATCCTTGTTGGCTTCATTTTAAGCATTTTATTTTCTTTGTTCCTGAACAAATGTCAGAGGAGCCTGCAGATGACATATTGCTAGTGAGTTTATGGATAGAAAATCACAAGTCAAGGCTAAAGCTAGTTTGGATCCTTCCCACAGGCTGGTAAATGCATCCTGCCGCAGTGCAGACGTATTCAGAGCAAATGGAAATAGTTCTTTTTGGGTTGGGGTGTTGTTTTTCAGGGGAGGCTGTTAACATGCAGGGCTTTCCTTCCTCGAGCTTAGCGCTGGAGGCTTCGGATACGCTCGTGTAACTGCAGCCTTACAAGTTGTAGACATAAGCTGAGAACTCCTCTGTCTGTGTTCATGTTCTCCACTCTTGGTGCAGTCAAGATGCTTTGATTTTTTGCTGCAATCATTTTCTGTGGTGGGTTAAACAAAATTGTGGTGCTTTCTTTGCCTTGCACCTTCCTGAAGCTGAGGTGCAGTGGGAGGACTGTGGCTGTGCCCTGGTGTTTGGAAAAGGGAGAGTACTAGAAATCCCTCTTCACTATCACTGCTGCCATTGTTCACTCCTTGCTTCTAATGGGTTTCATGTTTGTTTGTTAGCTTGGATCTTGTTTTTTAACTCCTGAATTATTTTTAAGAAGCGGGTACCCTAAACCACATTTTTTTTGTACTCGAGTATTATCTGAAGCTTTATTTACAGATCTTAAATCTGGGGGCCTAGGATACTTGGAGAAGTGCCCCATAGTGAGATTCCTTGTCTCCAAAAGGTTGAATCCCTCTTGCTGTTTTTAATGAAGTACAAAAGAAGTGTTGTGTGGAGGAGTTGCCAACAAATGTTTCCATTGAACAGACGTGATTCTAGGTGGCATCCTTTGTTTTCTGCTCTGCAGATACGAAATGAGCTGGAGAAGCACATGAATTGCAACTTGAAGGAATTCAAGGAATTTATAGACAATGAAATGCTGCTTATCCTGGGGCAGATGGACAAACCATCTCTGATTTTCGATCACTTATATCTGGTAAGCTGCCACCTTGGGAGTCCCAGAAGAGCAAGAGGCTCAGTGGGGGTGAGGTTACAAGTCACTGGGCTGAGGGGAAGCTGGATGTTGTGTCAAGGCTGACTCGTGCAGGGTGAGGTACAGCCCACTCTCCCCACTTTGTGCAGACTTTTCTCCAGGACCCATACACAGGGCTTGTAAGAGCCTGTGGTAGAGAAGCCCTTTTTTTCTAACTCCATTCTTGTTTCTGGTGCTTAATGCAGTGGTTCTTTCCTGGCAGATTGATCCTGTTTCAGGATATACCATGGCATAACTGAAGTTCTTTCTATGCACCTTCATTTTCCAATTTGAGCAACGGAGATTTTCTTCTGTGACAAACAAAGGGTCCAGCTGTGGATGCTGCCCTGGTGTGATACCCATTTGCTCTTGGATTTTGCTCACTGTATTGTTTTTCTCAGTTGAGCCTATGAAGTTCTGTAGACACAGACAAAACTAATGTGCTGTACAGATTGATCCTGTTTCAGGATATACCATGGCATAACTGAAGTTCTTTCTATGCACCTTCATTTTCCAATTTGAGCAACGGAGATTTTCTTCTGTGACAAACAAAGGGTCCAGCTGTGGATGCTGCCCTGGTGTGACACCCATTTGCTCTTGGATTTTGCTCACTGTATTGTTTTTCTCAGTTGAGCCTATGAAGTTCTGTAGACACAGACAAAACTAATGTGCTGTACCCACTTGTGCACCAGCAAAGAACAGTGCTAATCTTTTTGTCTAATCTTCTGCCACTAGATGGTACTCCAAGCAAAACCAGACACTGCCATCTGGAACAAAGACTTGCTTGAGATGAATACATTTGTGCCCGTTATGCTTGTTTGGGTTTTTTTTCTTTTTTCTTTTTTTTCTGGAAAGCATCAGAGGAAGTGCTCATGTTTGAGGGCAAAACCTGCTTTTTAAACCCTTTTTAGCTTTCCATTTTGTAGGTATGGGGGGGAAATCAAGATGTAACCAACCCCATAACTTCCAGGATTTGGTTTCTCATGTACCTGTGATTCCAGCCATGCCACACATAAACAGTGCAGGGAAAGAAGATGATTAATCTCTGTGGTTAAAAATCCAGAGTGGCTGGGGACAGTGACTTGGAATGTGCTCTGTCCCACGGTGGCCTAGAACTAGCTCCCTAGGTGAGGATGTCATGCCCTTGTCCCCTCCTTCAGGAGGTCCCTGTGGGCTCAGGATAGGACAGGACATTTCTGTGCTGGCTGCAGGGGTGCTGTGTTGCTGTTTCAGAGGTTATTACCAATATTTCTGTGAGGCTGGGGGGCTGTAGAACTTCAGGAAAGAGGGGAGGGTCTTGGGCTCCTTTGAAACCTGTGTTTTGTGGCTGTTGCAGGGGTCCGAGTGGAACGCCTCCAACCTGGAGGAGCTGCAGGGCTCGGGGTGAGTACTGCACCTTTCAAACACCAGCCTTAGACTCTGGAACCTCCAATTGTTTGCCTTAAATTTACATTCAGGTCTTTTGGGGTGACATACGATGTTTGTAGACTGTAGGGATGAGTTTGGGCCCATTCCCAGCGATGTGGGTAGCTTACTGTCAAGACTTTGGTTGAGAAATCTTTCCTGCCTCATTTCTATCAATCACACGTAGAGTGGAAATAACAAAAACTCTGGTTTGTGAAGTACATTGAGATCTCTGAACCCCCTCAATGTGCAGCAGCCGAATGTGAAACGGCCATCCATAGTGTTGTGTCAGGTGTGAGTTCCTGCAGGCTGCAGAAGAGCGAATATTACAGGGAAAAAAAATAAAAAGCCCCCCCTCTCTATCTAAATGGAGCAGAACTTCCTGGGGATGAGCAATCTCCACCTCACCTGCCCAGACAGGCAGCTGCAGGGCTGTCTCTCACCACGCTCTCATCACCGCGCCGCTTCTTGGCTTGAGTTCCTTTTCACGCTTTTTTGGCCCAAGTAAGAGTTTTGCATGTAAATATTTGCTGCTTGCCCAAGGCGTACACCAACCCTGATGTGAGAAACTGCAAAATATTGCTCAACAGCATGACCGAAAATGTTTAATTTGGAGTCCTTGGGAACAGATGTCTGAACATCTTTGTACAAGTAAATCAACCAGCCCCTTAATACTTTTGATCTACGGGGAAGGCATCTTGATACGTGGTGCCTAAAAGTCAAAGCTGGACAAATTCTGAAACAAATATCCTGTGTCCTTGATTTGTCTGAATGATAGGAGGTAATAAATCAATATGGGCATTCGTTCTCCCCGGGTACATTGTAATCCCTGCTGTAATATTTGGCAGGAATCGAGAGATGCCACGTGACTCTCATGGTTTTGGTCAGAAAGATGAGAAAAGGATGGTTTTGCAGCTAGAGCCTGCAGTTGAAAATTGTGACTCCCGGGGTCTCTTCCCAGCTCTTTCCCAAATGAATCACTTGCAGCCGATGCACTTTTCTCCTCCCAGCACCCCCAAAACTGTGTGGGGCACACAGTGAGGAGTTCGAGTAGGTTACAAAGTGTTGGGGTGAAATAAACTTCTCCCTCCTGTGCCCGAGGTCCTGAGGCTTTGAATGGGACAGACCGGTGGTGGGAGATGGGTTGAACAGGTCATGTGTGACCTGTGTCACCGCGTGTCCCGGGGGTTCGGGATTAGGGCTGTAGATAAAATCTTACAGTTTGTGTTGTGTCAGATTTCGTGGACTTCACAACGTGTATCAGTTCCCTTTTCATGACCACGGCGGTTGAACTTTATTTTTCTCTGTGTTCTCTACAGCATCGACTACATTTTGAATGTGACCAGGGAAATTGATAATTTTTTCCCCGGTTTGTTCGCGTATCACAATATCCGAGTGTACGACGAGGAGACCACAGACCTGCTGGCTCACTGGAATGAGGCCTATCACTTCATCAACAAGGCCAAGTGAGTGGGCTGGGAGATGGGACTTGGTGTGAGAGCACCTCTGAGCCATGGGCTGTGATGCTGCACCCTCCATGTCCCATCCCATGCCAGAGCTGGGCCCTCCCCAAAGCCACACCACGGCAGAAGGAGGCCACGGGGCTTTTGCCAGGAGTTTTCTGTGTCCCTGGAACTTCCCCGTACCTTGTCTCTTCCTGTGCTGACACTAACCTGTTCCTGGCCTGGGATATTTTTTATTATTATTATTCTTATTTTGTTTTGCTTCCAAAAGGAAGCGAGGACGTTTCCTCTTCTCAAGAAGTTCTGGAAATGCTCCAGCACGTGTCCGTGTTGGATTAGTCCCAACTGTCTCCTCAGACAAACTCTGCTGGGCTTTTACACCTGAGTTCATCCCCCTTATCCCTGTATCCAAGGGCTCGGGCAGGCAGGAGGCTTCATGGTGGTCTCTGAAATGGCGGCATGATTGAGGCTTCCCTTCTCCAACTCCCAACTTTTCTGGAGAGAGATTCCTATTGTGGCCCCCTTAATCCAAAGAGTTTGTCACCTACTGAGCCATGGTGTTAGGGTGGTCGGGAGGACAAAGTACTGTTCCTCTAGCATATAAAATGGTAACAATACCATGACCATAGAACCATGGAATGGTTTAGGTTGGAAGTGATCTTATAGATCATTGAGTTCCAGCCCCCCTGCCCTGGGCAGGGACACCTCCCACCAGACCAGGTTGCTCCAAGCCCCCTCCAACCTGCCCTTGAACCCCTCCAGGGATGGGGCAGCCACAGCTTCTCTGGCCAACCTGTTCCAGGCTCTCACCACCCTCAAAGCAAACAAGTTCTTCTTGACATCTCATCTCAATCTCCCCTTTTTCGGTTTAAAACCATTATCCCTCATCCAGAACGAAAAGACAGATTTTCCTGTTTGTCCTTCTGCAGGAAGAATCACTCCAAGTGCCTGGTGCACTGCAAGATGGGTGTGAGCCGCTCGGCGTCCACTGTGATCGCGTACGCCATGAAGGAGTTTGGCTGGTCGCTGGAAAAGGCTTATAATTATGTGAAGCAGAAGCGCAGCATCGCGAGGCCCAACGCAGGCTTCATGAGACAGCTTTTGGAATATGAAGGCATTTTAGATGCAAGGTGAGGCCACGGGAGGAATGGAAAAGTGACTTGGGGGGAATAAAGGAGGCAACCTCACGTGTGGTTCTGGTTGAAGAACCAACAGTAGGTTCTTCTGCCAACATTTTGCTCAAAGACAGTGCCAGAGTGTGCGGGTGCTGCAGTCTGAAGGGTCTTCAGAAGGGCAAATGCAGAAGCCTAATTGTGTTTTTCTAAACCTTTCCCGTGCTGGGCCTCCCTGGATGGAAATTAGCTGTCTTCTAGGGAGATCTGCTCTGGGTTAATTCAGTGAGGGCTTCTCTGCTGTTTCTCAGCAGCCAAGTTCTGTTCAGCAAAACATTGTTCTTGTTTTATGAGGCAGAACTGAACTGAGCAGCGTTGGAGGCAAGTCACTGGCGGTTCTGGGTGACCATGCCAATCACAAGTCTTTCTCACTGCAAGTGCTGTTGTATCTAATAAGGGTTTCTGCACACTCTGCTTGGCCGCTGCTCCGCTGGGGGAAGAGGAGGGAAATTTTTCACCCTGGTTCAGCAGGAACTGTGCCATGGGATGTGCAGAGATGTTGGTTCAGGGTGTTTTGCTCTGACAGAGGGCTCTGTGTCCCCGCTGCTCTGAGGGACTCTTCCCATCATGGGTCTGAGAACCTGCTGGGCCAGGGGACTCTGGAGTGGGCAAGTGGGAGGGACAAAATGGGGGGTGTTGGTCGACTGTCGGCTGAACATGAGCCAGCAGTGTGCCCAGGTGGCCAAGAAAGCCAACAGCATCCTGGCCTGTATCAGGAACAGCGTGGCGAGTAGGGCCCGAGAGGTGATTGTCCCCCTGTACTGGGCACTGGTGAGGCGTCCCCTTGAGTACTGTGTCCAGTTTTGGGCCCCCTACCATAAAAACGCCATTGAGGTGCTGGAGCGGGTCCAGAGAAGGGCAACAAAGATGGTGAGGGGTCTGGAGAATAAGTCTTATGAGGAGAGGCTGAGGGAACTGGGGTTATTCAGCCTGGAGAAGAGGAGGCTGAGGGGAGAGCTTATTGCTCTCTACACCTCCCTGAAAGGAGGGTGTAGAGAGGTGGGGGTCGGTCTCTTTTCTCAAGTCACAGGTGACAGGACGAGAGGAAATGGCCTCAAGTTGCGCCAGGGGAGGCTCAGGCTCGATATTAGGAAAAATTTTTTCACTGAAAGGGTTATCAGGCATTGGGATGGGCTGCCCAGGGAGGGGGTTGAGGCACCATCCCTGGAGGTGTTCAGAAGACGGGTTGATGTAGTGCTGGGAGGTCTGGTTTAGTGATGATGCTCCTTGTTTGTTGTGTGGGTGTCTATTTTTGTCAGTTAGGTTGACGGTTGGACAAGATGATCTTTAAGGTCCCTTCCAACCTAGAAGATTCTGTGATTCTGTGAAAATCCTGATGCTAGAGATGGTTTTGCCCAAGTGGAACTGCCAGGCTGGGCCCAACGTTCAGCCTTTCAGCTCCAGGTTATAGAAAAGGACAGATGTTCCTGGAACTGAGCATCCTACAGGTGGTCATTTGTGTCTTTTGTCCTTTCCCCTCAGCAAGCAGCGCCACAATAAGCTGTGGAAGCAGCAGGCGGAGAGCAACCTACCCCAGAACACAGATGGCACCACGGGGTCGGGTGACTTCTTACTGGAGAGCTTAGACATCGATCTGGAAAACCGCCTGGCCGACCTGGACACACCTTCTCAGTCGGCGTACCTGGACAACCGCGCTGGCACGGAGATGTCTGTGGGCTTTAATTACTGCTTCCATCGCCTCTCGGACACGCTGCTGGAGAACAAGATCCCCAGTGACAGGGAGGGCTTTTTCCACGTGGAGGAGCTGGAGCGGGATGCGCTTGCGCAACGCGCTGTCTCGTTGGTGGGACAACCTCCTTCTGCACCTCCTGAGGGGAGGCTGGTGGAGCCAGTGAAAGCCCTGGAGACGGCGGAGCCGTTGGCAGAGCTGAGCAGCTTCACTGAAAAGGAGGTGAAGAAGAAACTGGACTTCAGCCCCCGGAAGGGAAGGGTAGTGCTGGGCCCCGGGGACCCAGGGGAGGATGGTGTGAGGGAGGAAAATCCAATGGAGAAGTGGAAGCGGCGTTTGTCCATGCACAAAGAGGAGAGCAGGCTTAATAGAGAGAACTTGAATAACAACAACAGCAAAAGGAGTTGCCCAGAGGATTTTGAGGTGCGTATGGAGTTGAAATGTAGGTGATTAGCATGGCTGACTCTGCTGCAAGTGAAACTGCTCTTCTCATCTTCATAGCACAGTTTCATTTGACTTGGATAAAGCCTTTCATTCCATGATGAGCTTCTTCCTTTTCGAAGTGCTTCTCAACATGGCTTTGCTTGCCCAAGCTATGGATTTAGATGCCAGAGAGAGAGCGCACACACGTGAGTGCCCTGTAAACTGCTCTGGGCAACTTGCTTGCGTGACCGTCGCTTGACCGGGTAGGTATTCTTCCATCAGAGATACTGTCTGCTGAGAAAGTGCGTGCCTTTTCTTCCTGCCAGAGGGCCTTGAGAGAAGTGGAAATGGGCTTTGTTTCAAATCTGTTGGGCTGTAAATACATCTTGTGGTCTGTGCCTCGCGCTGCTGATCGCTGATGGCCTGTTCCCTGCGCGTTTATCTGTACCTCTTTTCTTTTCTTGCAGCACGATGCCGTGTTTGGGATCCTCAGCAAAGTCAAGCCTTCCTATCAGTCTTGCACCGACTGCATGTATTCCTCGGCGGGGTTGTCTCCTGACTCTTTTGGGGAGCAGTGTGAGAAGTTGAACCCCACCACCACGCGTCGTGGCACCACCACCACCATCTGCACGCAGCCAGCCCTCCTCTCCCACCTCAATTCCAACTTGGTGGACCACCTGCCCAGCAAGGCACACTCGGAGGAAGGAATCAGAACTAAAAACATGGAGGCTGCCCTTCCTCTGTCGGCTGGGAGTGGTGCTTTGGAGGCTGGAGCTTGTAAATCGCTTGATCAACATGTTTTGGAGAAAGGAAAAGATGCACCAAAAACCCCGGTCAAAACTCTGCTGCCCAGGAGGAACTCGCACTGTGACAAGAGCCTCCTCAATGCAGAACTGGTTAAAGAAGAGTCTCTGGCCAGAAAAGATGGGAAACCCACCAAGGATCTGAAGTATTTGTTCAGCAAAGACTTGGAAAAGCCGAGTGCAACCAGTTACTTGATGCAGCATCAGGAGTCCCTCATTCAGCTGCAGAAAGCGGGCTTGGTCAGGAAACACACCAAAGAGCTGGAGCGGCTGAAGAGCCTGCCCTCGGAGGCCTCGTCGCTGCTCAGAGAGAGCCCCCTGAGCAGAGTGGACTCTGGTGTCGTGGAGGGAAGCGGGGAGTTGATGTCTCATCACGGCCTTGTGCCTCTCCTGGGCCCCGCGCCCTTGATCCCCGAAGAAGAAAACGACGTGGAGAAGTTAGAGGTGAAACGCGTCCTGGAGGGGATCTCTCAGAAAACCTCCACGCCTCTCGTGTGTCGGTTGGAGCACACCAGCAGTTTCACCAAGGACTTTCTGAAGACCATCTGCTACACCCCTTCCTCCTCCCGGAGCTCCAACCTGACACGCAGCTCCAGCAGTGACAGCATCCACAGCGTGAGGGGCAAACCCGGGCTGGTGAAGCAGAGAACTCAGGAAATCGAGACCCGGCTCAGGTTGGCCGGTTTGACTGTGTCTTCTCCTCTGAAAAGGTCCAATTCTCTCGCCAAGCTGGGATGTCTTAACTTGTCCTCTGAGGACTTATCAAGTGACATGGATGTATCAACTATAACGGACTCGAAAGAGGCCGTTTCCAGTGAGTCTTCTGTGCTCTGTGAGCCACAGGCCACGCTGAGGAGCGCAGACGTCCCCTCCAAACTGGCAGCGAAGCCAGCGCTCGGAAACTTGAAGAACACATTTTGGATGGGCAAAAGCTGATGCCTTCTGTGGGGAGGGGGATGGATTTGGGGGTGGGTTTTTTTTTTTTTCCGAGGACTTATCGAGTGACATGGATGTGTCAACTATAACAGACTCAAAAGAGGCCGTTTCCAGTGAGTCTTCTGTGCTCTGTGAGCCACAGGCCACGCTGAGGAGCGCAGACGTCCCCTCCAAACTGGCAGCGAAGCCAGCGCTCGGAAACTTGAAGAACACATTTTGGATGGGCAAAAGCTGATGCCTTCTGTGGGGAGGGGGATGGATTTGGGGGTGGGTTTTTTTTTTTTTTTTGGCATTTCTTCATTGCACCGATGCAGTTTTATCATCTGATGCCACCTCGTCTTCCCCTCCTTGTGCTCCGAGCGGGGAGAACGTGAAACCATGATGGGTCAGTCGTGATGGATGGCACAAGGGAAAATAAAATGTGTTGCATGGCTTAGAAGAGGACTTTGTGTGTGAATTGCCTGTTGTCCCGCAGGATGCTATTCCTAGTACTGTCTGCCAAGTATAGTAACGTGGTTTTGTGTGTGTGTGTATATATAGATAGATACTTGTATCTATTTATCTATCTATCTATATATATAAAATGCTGAAATATTCGGTTTCAAGGACTCAACAAAATAATTAGTCATGACTTTTTTTTTTTACAGAACAAACACAAGTCTCTAGTTAAATGAGGGCACTTGTGGAAAACTCCTTAAAATGGTGACATGAACACTACCTCTGTTCTTGCTGACTTTTAGTCTTGGTTTGTTGTTTTGTTGGTGGTTGTTTGGGGTTTTTTTTCTAAAAAAAAAAGGCTTTTCCCACAATATTTACTGTTGTTTGAAGGTGGTCCCTTAATGTTACCTGTAAAGCCCTGGAGGAGTTTGGAGACAGAGAGTTTCCTGCCCCGAGTGACCCCGCTGTGACGTGAAGGAGTGTTGAGCTGTGTTCGTGGTGACTCCGTGACCTGCTGGTGTTTGTCCCTCCTCGCTGCCTGACGGGGTGACTTATCATGGTCTCCTGCAGGTGACACCCAGGCTGTGTCGCTGTCGCAGGCTGAGGGGTGGCAGCGTGTCTTCTTTGGGTGGCTTTTTTGCTGTCGTGGTGGTTTGTGATAACGTCCCAGTGCTAGTGACAAGCTGGGCCAGTCGGTGGCCCCAGTGAAGCTTCGTGTGATGCTGTGTTGGTGTCGTGGATCCTGTGTTGGGGACTTTTCATCGGGCTGGTGGTGGCACGGGGTGCCAGGGAGGGACAGCTCTGGTGTCCCACGTGTTTGACATCCCAGTAGGTGCCCGTGTGTCTGTTGTGGTTATTGCTGCTGGGTTTGGTCCAGCGGTCCCTGGGTTTGCTGGCAGCCCAGGAAGCTGCTGGCGAAGTCCAAGGGGTTATTTATGGTGGGTGGCAGGAGGCTGGGTGGCCCCCGAGCGGGGAGAGCCCGGGTGTACGTGTCCCAGCTCTTGCAGGGGTGACAGAGGCATAAATCCTGCTCTGGAGGAGAGCACATCCTTCGGGGCGAGCGGTCAGACAGAAATACGGGCTCCTTCCAGAGTGGGATGATGAAGGTGTGGGTGAGATCTCCTTTGGGAGGAAGGCATGACCTGCAGGGAGGACACCAGGGGGGCTGGCTGTGCCCTCCCTCGGCGAGGTGCCCATGGTGCTGCCTGCCCTGCAGTGACCATGGCCAAGGAGACGTGTCCCTTCCCATGCTGGAGGCTGGTTTTTGGGGACCAGGCACAGAGCAGCATCACCGTGTGCTCCTCCTCCTCCTCCTCCTCCTGCTGCCCTGTGGTGGGTGATGCTGGGGGCACAGCAGTTCACCCAGCCTCTTTGAAATGCACGTTTTCTTAGAATATTTGGGGCAGCCAGGTCAGGAGCTGCTCTGTGCAAGATGCTCTGGCCACGTCAGGAGGGGAAGGGCTTGAGAAGCGTGTAGGGGACACGCTCCAAACCTTGGGGCTCTCCCAGTCCCGGCTGAAACTGCTCTGGCTGCTTGTGCCTTCGGGGTGGTGGTTTGAAGCAGGCTCGGGGTTCAAAACAGATCTTGGGGGTCAAACAGATCTTGGGGGTCAGGGATGGCAAATAAATGGGTTTGCTCCTTTAGCAGCCGGGCTGTGAGCATGAGCTCTCCCACATTTTAAGATCTCCATCGAAAGCCATTCTTAAAAATCCCCTCCTTGTGGTGAGGGAGAGCAGGGCTGGGTGCAGTTGTTCTCAGAGTCTGTATTGATCAAAAATCCACAGTCTTGAGAAAGGGAGACACGTGTTTTACTGTCCAGGACGCCCAGAGTTTACCTTTTTTTTGTTGTTTTTTTTTTTTTTCCTTCAGCAGAAGACCCCACATTATTTTTATATCGACAGTGTGAGGAATTGTATGGACTGGTGATCAGTAAATACATGTCCCTCCTTAAAAAAGTCTTAAACGTGGTGTTTTTAGCTTAAGGCACGTTTCCTGCTTCACCTGTGAGGGTGGGTTTGAAGCAGAAGCTGCCGCCTGAGGGGACCCTGGAAAATGTGCACAAGCTTTTTGCTTTTTAGGGCTGAGAAAACGCCGGGTTGTGTTCAGGGGTAGGACAGAAATACCCTCCACCCGCTGCTGCGCGGGGGCACAGTCCAGATCAGCAATAAATTCCCTGTGTTTGTATCATCTTCACTCTCCTCCTTTACACCCAGGTTCTGGTTTATGAAATGGGGGTGGAAACGGGGGGCAGAGGGGATGCCCTGGGGCTGGTTGATGCCCCGGGGCTGGTTGATGCCTCTTGGGAGCCTCTCCCCTGGCAGTGCTGCCCTCAGGCTCCATCCCAGCACAGTCTGATCCCTTCACCTGGTGTTTTTTTCCCCCCTAAATTTACACCCCCACCTTTCTCAGCGCTGCAGCCCCTTCCCCTTGTTCCCCTGGCCAAGGGAAGAACCTGGGGCGGGGTGAGGGGGGGTGTCAGATTTGAATAAACTCAGAAAAATTCCGTTAACCGAACATCTACGTTTCCTTCCTGTTTTGGTGAGTGCCTGCCAAGTTCTGCCGCGCACAAACCCCCCGGCTCTCCCGGGAGAGGGCTCTGGAAGCCAAGGGGTTGGTTGCCATTTCCAGGGGTCCTGTAGCCAAACCCATGATGCTCGTGGACTTCCTTCTAGTTTATTGCATGAGCAAAAGTAGACGTGTTTGTCCTCTCCCTCCTGTAATTGTTCTTGGTTGCCATTTCCAGGGGTTTCGTAGCCAAACCCATGATGCTCATGGACTTCCTTCGCGTTTATTGCATGAGCAAAAGTAGACGTGTTTGTCCTCTCCCTCCTGTAATTGTTCTTTTCCAATTGAGTGCCTTAATAATAGTTTACAAATACTGTGTATTTATGCTGAGCTGTTCAACTCTGCTGTTTGCTGTTTGTTTGGGGGGTTTTTTTGTTGGCTTTTTTTTTTTATTTCAGTCCTGCCTTCTTTTAAAAATTTGCTAATCCCAGGATATTTGTATTTCCCCTAAGTATTCCTAACATTTGCCTCAAAGTGCTTATTAAATTCAAAAAGGAAAGAAAAATAGTTATATAAGAATATGTGAACATAATAAAAGAAGCAGCTGTTTTAAAATGTATCTCATAAATGCAGCTTTATTGAGAGGGGGCG
>NW_015090824.1:510263-511005 GCF_001431845.1 Calidris pugnax
GACCCGGGCTTTTCACTTCCCCCAGACCTGCTCTGCAGCCTCCCTCCCCGAAAGGGCAAAACCCAGCGTGAAAAGCCCGAGGAGAGTGAAAAATCCTGGGATTTCTCCTGCTCCCGCTGCCTCCCCGACCATCCACCCGAGGTGGGACCAGCCCTGCCCGGGCCTTCGCCAAATTTTGCCTTTAAAGGCAAAGAGCGAGCGTCCGTCCCGAGCGGCGGCCGAGGAGGCTCGTTGCTGCCCGGGATTGTTCTCGCTTCTCCAGAGCCGCGTCGGGGAGGAACATGTCAGTGTTTACCTTGGCAGCCCAGCAAAGCGCAGCCTGGGGATGCTCTCCAGCTTTGGCACGCTTGCTAATTGCCTCCAAGAGTCGTTAACCCCCACCAGAAATGTTTGCTTTTTACTGTCTTTTGTTTTTGGTGGGGGTGATGATTTGGCTTGGTGTCTTGTCACCCGTCGTCAAGTGGGGCAAAGCCTGATTTACCACCCACCCCGGCACCGAGGAGCCACAACCCTCCACCAGGTCCCACCAGCAGGACCCAGGGAAGGAACCAGCCCTTCCCACCAACTCCACGATGTTCATTTGCCAACTCCTCGTGCCACAAACTCATCGAGGGTGAATTAATTGGCTTAAATCCTACCACAGCCCTAGCAGAGGCTGGGGTTAAGGGTGCAGCAAGGTGCTGTGTGAGAGCACGGGGCTGGGGAACATCTTTCTTCTCCCTGGCAGCTGAGTGTCACCCTG